>NC_048443.1:13614402-13950945 GCF_004353265.1 Vitis riparia
CGTCAACGGGAGGTTGCGTCTTTCAGAGGCCAAAGAACGCTAAGGGGCTACGAGCTACTGCTAGGGACAATGAGTGCCACAGCTGGAGGCCTCGTCATTGTTCCCGTTCTCGTTCTTCAGATTCAAATTCGGCTACCAAAGTGGAGAAAGGAAGGGAAGGGAGTCTTTTGGGCCCAACGGTGGGAAACGTTATCGGGCCAACAAAACCAAAGGCCTTTTTTAAAGCCCGTTCTGCTAGGGCCCAGTTTGGGGCAAAGAGTTTTGGGCCTCTTGCTGGTTTAGTCCACGAAACAGAAGCAGGTTCTTCTAATGGTGGCCCAGCAGCGCCTTCGTCCTCCAAGCTCCAGCGCTCAGGGTCCTTTGCAAATAAGGTAATGCCAATAGTTCATTCTCAAGTGCCATCAAAGCTAAAAGGCCCCTCAGTCTCTGCAAGGCGCAAAGCGAGAAGCTAGTCGCCAAGCCTAAAGGTGTTGCCTTCTGTCCCGAAGCGTAACCTAGATGGGAGTGGCTCATCAGAAGCAAATCGAGCCATTCTTCAGGGCAGATCAGTCTCCAATAAGGGTGTTCTTTCTTCTGTTCCAGAAATCTCCCAAGATTTCACCGGGGAAACAGAGGGAGACGAAGGGATTTCGCGTTGCAATTTGGTAAACAAAGTGCGTCCTCCTTTCTCAGCTTTCTCTAAGCAGGGTCTTCCTTTGGTTGGGGCTTTTGATCCAAATTTTTTTCCCGACTCCTTTGTTTCTTCTGTTCTTCCTTCTCGATGTCAGACTTTTTTTTCGATTCCGTTGGAGTCAAGCTTTGCCTCTTAGTGTGGTCCCTTTTCGAATTCTCCTGTTGTTGAGCTCAATCGTCGTGTTGGCGTGTCCTGTTTTGAAGGTGCGGCGTTTCCCCTAGAAACCTCTAACTGAAATTTTAAAGACTGCCCTTTCCTTAGGGAATCACTCAGTAACTCAGAGGAGCTTTGTGTCTCAGGCAAGGCTTCATCCCCAAAGCCAAAACCTCCCACCCTCCCGTTGGAAGGTTTTCAGGTTGAGGGACTCACGCCTATGAAATTGGTCAAGGTTCAATCGGCTTTGGAGAGTTTGAGGATTAGAATTGTCAGAGATAATGGAAAATGTGCGGAAGTAGAGAGCAAGAGTACTCTTTCTGCGGATAAGGTATATTTCAAAAGGAAGAGGAAAAATGGTTGTAGAACCCGAGGAGAGGATTAGGTTTGGTTGCTGGTTATGCAGGGTTGTTTTTGTTTACATGAAGATCTTAAGTTGGAATACAAGAGGATTAGGTTCCAAGAAGAAAATTAGGACTGTCAGAAGGTTTTTAAGTACTCGAAGTCCAGATATTGTGATGTTTTAGGAAACAAAGAGAGAAATTTGGGATAGGAGGTTTGTGAGCAGTGTCTGGAAAGGCAGAAGCATGGAGTGGGTTGCTCTTCCTGCTTGTGGGGCTTCAGGGGGGATTGTGATTTTGTGGGATTCAAATAAGTTCAAGTGTACAAAGAAGGTGTTAGGATCTTTCTCTGTAACTGTGAAGTTGAACTCTGGTGAGGATGGGTCTTTTTGGTTAACTTCAGTGTATGGCCCGAATAAGCCTTTGTGGAGGAAGGATGTTTGGTTGGAGCTTCAAGACCTATATGGTCTGACCTTCCCAAGGTGGTGTGTAGGAGGGGATTTTAATGTTATCAGGAGGATCTCTGAGAAGATGGGTGATTCTAGGTTAACATTCAACATGAGGTGTTTTGACAAGTTTATAAGGGAGAGTGGTTTGCTGGATTCCCCTCTAAGGAATGCGGCTTTTACTTGGTCAAACATGTAAGTTGTTCCTATTTGCAAGAGATTGGATAGGTTTTTGTTTTCTTCTGAGTGGGATTCCTTTTTCTCTCAAAGTTTTCAAGAGGCACTTCCTAGATGGACCTCAGATCATAGCCCAATTTGTTTGGAAACTAATCCTTTAAAATGGGATCTGACTCCTTTTAGGTTTGAGAATATGTGTTTGCTCCATCTTGAGTTTAAGGAGAAGTTTAGAGATTGGTGGCAAGAGTGTACGGTTGAAGGTTAGGAAGGTCACAAGTTCATGAGGAAATTAAAGTTTGTTAAATCAAAGTTGAAAGATTGGAATATAGTGGCCTTTGAAAATTTAAGAGAGAGGAAAAAGCTCATTCTTTCGAACTTAGGTAGAATTGATCTAATTGAATAAGAAGAGAATTTGAATCTTGATTTGGTATCAGAAAGGACCTTAAGAAGAAGGGAGCTAGATGATTTGTTATTAAAGGAAGAGGTTCAATGGAGACAAAAATCTACAGATCTGATACCATGACACGAAATATGGGATGAAAAATAATAAGTTCTGCATTTTAGATTGACTATACACACAATCTATATAGGAGATTGCAAGAGAAGAAATAGGAAACAAGAGACATAATAGGAAACTAACTTATTCCTAAATCATAAAACTATCTATTTACAGAAATAGGAAACTAACATAATAGGAAAATAATTCTCCTATTCTATTTACAGCTCAACAACACCTAACCTCTATCACCAAGAGAATACCAAAACCTTCAAGCATCATTTCAATTCCATGGTCGAAATTATTTAGTCTGGTCACATCTAGTGAAAACATTTTTGAAAGGCAAAGGGAAATTAAGTCACTTGATCAATCCAAAGATGAGAAAAGATCATCTTAGATTTAGTGCATGGGATGAGGCAGATTCCATGATCATGTCATGGCTTTGGAATTCTATGCAGCTAGAGATCAGTGGGCCTTATATGATGCTCACTGCTACACGAGAGAGAAGGGAGGTTGTTCGACAAACATATTCCAAAGTACATGATGAAGTTGAAATTTATGAGATCAAAACAAAAATTACAACCACCAAACAAGGTACTTCATCTATGATTGAATATTATAATATCATGAAAGGATCATGGCTTGAATTAGACAACTACTAGAATTTTAAGATGAAGTGTAGTAAAGGTGTTACCCTACTACAATTACTTATAGAACGTGAGAGAATTTTTTAATTTGTTGATATTAATGTGGAATTTGATCAAGTACATGTCCAAGTTCTTGGCAAGGAATCTTTATTACTCTTGAACAAAGTCTTTTCACTCATATGGGCTGAATAAGGATGGTGGATAGTGATGCTTGATAATCCAAACTTCTGAAAGTTCAACCCTTACTACAACTCCTTCTAGTAGCCCATTAAAAATAATGGCAACAACAATAATATAGATTCTTTGGTAAAGGCAGTGGAAACCAAAGTGGCCAATAGGAAGGACAAGCTAATACGGCTCACTCTAATGATAATGTTCCTTCCACTACTCCCAACAATGGTGGTTTTAACAAGGACGAGATTGAAAGACTTCGAAACCTTCTCTCTTCACTAGACAAGTCCAATGCCTCCCGCTCGCACAATTAGGTAAGTATCTTGTTTCTCATTCTCTTGGTGTCTCAAAAGACTGTTTTTCTAGGCCATGGATCATTGATTCAAGTGCCATAGATCACATGACCAACTCCTTTACCTGTTTCACTACATATAACCTATGCCCTGGACACCAAGAAATCAAGGTTGTTAATGGAATGTTATAACCATTGCTAGATAAGGAACCATTAATCTCACACCCTCTCTTACACTCAAATCTGTATTACATGTTCCTAAACTTTCAATTAATCTATTGTGTATTCATCAAATAACCAAAGACTTGAATGTAGTGTAATTTTTTTCCATTCTATTGTGTTTTTCAGGTGCGGATTATGGGGATGATGATTGCACATGCTAGGGAACAGGAGGGGCTTTACTTTCTTGAAACTAGTAGTTGTAATGGTGATCGACTATCTCTTCCTCATCTTTCAACAACATCCTCACCCAACAAAGACCAATTTTGGCCTCACATTTCTGTTTAGGGCATTCGCCTTTTTCTTTATTGAAAAAAATGTTTCCTTTATTATTTACATATTTGGATGTTAACAGTTTTCATTGTGAGACTTGCAAATTGACTAAACACCATCATGTGTTCTTTTCTTTGAGTAATTTTGCATTCATTCATATTGTTGCTTGGGCCCCCCCTCAAATTCCAAATATTTCAAGGGCATGATGGTTTGTGCCCTTCATTAATGATTGTTCTTGAGTGATTTGGCTTTTTCTTCCAAAAAATAAATCTAATGTGAGTAGCGTGTTTCCCATTTTTCACAACATGATTAGCAACCAATCTGGGATCTAAATTAAAACCATTAGATCTGATAATGGGAGCGAATACTTCAATCAAATACTATCCCTATTCATTCAAAAACAGGCATTATTCACCAGTCCTCTTCCACAGATGCCCTATAGCAAATTGGCATTACTGAACAAAAAACAAATGATACCTGTTAGAAGTCACCCAGACCTTATTGCTTCAGAAAAATATTCCTAAGTTATATTGAGGACGGGCAGTTTTGACTAATGCCCACTTAATAAACTGACTTCCCTCTAAGATCTTAGGTCACAAAAGTCTAATAGCTGTTTTCTCTTAATTTTTATTCCAAATTTCATGAATTTTATAGACTATCTCCTAAAGTGTTTGGTTGTATGTCCTTTGTTCATATCCATGATCAATACCATAGCAAACTCAATCCACGTGCTCTCAAATGTGTTTTTTATAGGGTAGTCAGCAACAAATAGGGTCTATAAATGTTATCACCCAAGATCAAGAAATTTTTTCATGTCTATGGATATTACATTTGTGAAACAAGAGTCCTTTTCCCCTGATCCTTATCTTCAGGGGGAGACTTTGATGGAAGATAAGAAGATTTTTCATTCATTGACCTACTTATTAATTCTCCCACCAGCATGATTGACACCACCAACTCTCAACCAACCAACTCCGACCCACCTATAACTATGTCAAAGTCTGATGGTGAAATTCAAGACAAAGTTGGTCCTTCAATCGCCCCACCACTACAGGTTTACTCAAGGTGGAAGCTACCCATACTTGAACTCATGCAACCAAGAAAGGAGTTCCAGGTACTAATTGAACTCTTATAGAGTAAACAAGGGCCAAAAATAAAAACTAAGATTCTGAAACAAGAGCAGAATGCATTGGTGTAATACTTACGCGATGTCTCCAGCAGTTGAAGGAGACCCATATTCATCAAACAAGCGCATTAGGTCCCCAAATTGCCCGTGCAAGTCACCAAATATCTTGACAGGAGCTTTAACAACCAAAACACTTGGTTCATTTGAAAATATGTGTTCTGCATTATCACAAAGATCTCCTATTTCATTGCAGTCCAAGAAAAATTGCCTGCAGACAGGAGGCTTCCACCCACGAGGCTTCAGAAGCTGTGCAATCACCTGACATGGGTGATCCAGGCCATTACAACAAGCACATGAAAAAGCACTATTAGCAGAAACTTAATTCCTCCTACCAATAACATACAGAAGTGGCAGACATGAATACAAGGATAAAAGTCCAAAAGCTTGTTGAATATAGATGAACAAAGCATAAATTTTACATAGCTAAAGATCATATGAACAGAAATCATGATAGAACAGGACCAAAATTGCCACCAAAACTAAGGTCACCCAGTTAAATAACTAATTAATCCTACATAGCACTTCAATAGGAACTAATTTTGACAAAAGTTGACGGTTAAAGAAAAATGAACTGAAATGGAAAAAGAAAAGAAGAAACAGAAAATTAAAAGGTTTCTGGAATAACAAGTTATCTATCAATGATAGTACAACATAGGAATAAACAATATTAAAAGCCAAAAACAAACAAACAAACAAAAGAAGGAAAAAAATTATGATTTTTTTTAGGTATTAGTGACATGCCAATTGCCATTCAATTAATAAATCCATGGATATCAAATCCCTTATAATAAGCAATTGAAATAAGTTCTTGCTAAAAGAAAATAAATGCCCAATGTCACATTTAAAATATACCCAATTTCTAGAAAAGAGTGGAAACTTTACAAAGCTTCCATCCTTTGATTCATTAAGGGAATTGTGATCCCCTCATCTTGAATGGGAATTTTCTGTGCACGTGATTGAGGATTGAGGAAATTCTAGTTTAATGCTGTGCTATATTTTTCTCAGGGTAGCTTTCAAATTGAACCATGTCCATAAAAAAGCCTGAGATAGCTCAATCTGCTTTTCTGGTTGGGAAAATACTTTCTACCCCTGAGTCCTTTCTCATCTATGTTGATACTGTGGTCAAGTAAATACAAGAGGTATCATCTCCTCTGTTAGGGTGAAAATCCAAGTCACATCCTTCATTTGGATTCTGACAAAATTGAGTTACAAGGAGTCCCTGTTTCTACTTGGGAATTAGGTAGTGTAGTAATAAGAAAACCCTGTAACATCACCATGGAAACGAATGTGATTTCTCCCTAGAAGAGGTATCGGCTTATATGTATGCAGAAAAGAAAATGAGATAATGGAGGACTAGCTAGAATAAGAGACTGAGGGAACAGGGAACAAAAACAATAGCTGCTACAGTCTAAAACAGACCCAAGAAAAGTCTTTTTTCTCTTCTCATTTTATGATATATTGATAACAGGTTTGGGTACCTAAGTTAGAGCCTAGATAGTGTTGGCTTTTTGAAAGTTTGGGTACCTACCCTACTTTAGTGATACATATGATTAATGACTACTAACTTAGAAGATGTACAAGACAAGCACACGGCCTCATTCAAAGACCAAGATTCTAATGCAGGGTTATCATAATGAAAACAAAATAAACCAGAGATTTACACAACATATGACCAGAATTCTGAAGTGGATCTGATCAGTGGCCAGCTTAGCTTTGCTGTGCACTTTCAGCGCTCCAGAGTCAACATACATTTTATTTTGCCTTCGTCTTGTTTTGTAGCATCATCAGATCGAATCAAATCAAACCTTACTAGTTAATTTTTAGTCCTCTTCTCAATGATCAAATCCTCTTAATTGAGCGTTTCTCATCTCCCCATTTGAAGGCACCACTAGTTTATCACAATTTCATTTGGTTCTCATTCTATCTTTTCTAGTAGATCACTAATACATCTCAGTGTCATCTATTTGGCTACACTAACCTCTCATACATGTTTGCTTATTAGACCAATAATTTGTACTATAAAGATAGCCCCCAATCCCCATAGACACATCAAGGACTAACACTACAATCACATAATAAGTGAAATATTGCAGAATCTGGCCCCCTAATGAGAAAAAATATTTTCAGCTATTATTTGAGCCACTTCCTTTAGCTATTGGGGGTACAATGTCTATAACATTATATTGAATATAATGCTTGACGAGAAACTGGTATAATAACATGGCCAGTGGTCTGCTGTTTGGGCTTTTAGCATAGAGTCACCATTAACCCTATAAATGGTTGTGAATGACACACTTAACATTGCAGAAGATTACAATGCTTCTAGGAAAGGAATATGTGTTCCATAGTTATAACAGCCATTGTTCAGAATCTTTAGATACACTTTTACCACTAACAAATATCTAATATTGTTTGAAAAAGAAAATTACTTAGTAATACATAGTAAGGCTGTGTTTAGTAGTTACCAACAGTTAATATCCACAATACTATTAATTTAATGTTTCCTATTAATTAGATGGATGATGATAATATAATTGCCTGGAGGTAAAAGAAAAAAGAGGTATCACACCAATTATTGGGCAGTGGGCTGGTTCATAATGTAATAACATCACATTTGTGTATCATTCTACATAGTTCACAGAGAAGCAACTTCTGATCAGTAAGCTACTTGACTGCATCTTTATTTAAATACTCAATACTAAGTGCATCTGATATAGCAAAATCTTTACCTTCTTAGGCACGGTATTGATAGACATTTTCCGATCAAATAATTTCCTAGCAGCAGTTGCATTCTCTGCAGTACCACAACAGACACGCCTACCTTCATTTTCAAACTGGTCAATTGAAAGCTGTCTAGCCATACAATCCAAAGCACTGCCAGTTTCCGTAGCTACCACAACCTATTGGAATATTAAATGATTGGCATCAAAATAAGTCTAAGAAATCACAGCAAATGTCTAAAATTCACTCAACCAATTTAGTAAAACATTGAAATAAGGCAACAAATTCAAGATGGGTAGAATTCCAACACGTACAGCTCTGTGATGCAACCGGACTCCATGTGGAATGCTGCTCAACATAGCTGATTCAGGCATGATCAAAGTGGAGTTCTGTTTCCCAGTTGGGACACCCTTTACCCCATCATCGCTGTCCTGTATTTGTTCAACATCTCCATTAATTTTCCTTGCTTTTGCAGCTGCTATTGCAGCACTAATGGTCTCAGCTTCAGCTGCTGAGGCTTCAACCAAGTACTCAACACTTGTGCCCACTGTCCTGTACAAGTATTTATGTTTTAGTAGTTTGAATCTGATGGCACAGGTATAAGTTTCTGGTAACTTGCCTTAGTCCCTGAAGCATATCCTTTTCTGTGATCATATCTTTACTTGTATCACCATTAATGGCCGAGTCAATAGGAGTTTCCACTGCAACCACGTTGTCGGAAATGGCTTCAGGAAAGGTTTCCCCTGTTCTTTCATCACCACCAGCACACATTCCAGGTAATCTTCCAGTTTGCTTGGCAGCTGCAACAGTTGTTGTGGTTGCTGCAGCAGGAGAAGCATCATTTGTTGTTTCAGCAGCATGACAAATTTCAGCAACAATCAGGTCATCAAGCAACATTCCTGTAGCATCAAAACCAAAAACAATGAATTTAATATTTCACAATCAATGTTTTAGAATGGATTATAAAGGTTTCCCTGTTAGTTCTTAAAAAATACCCAGAAAGTAAATTTACTTACTATATGAATTAAGCCATAGTTAAAGGTGTGCCAGTTGAACCTTATAACCCACCTTGTAAGGGCTCCACAACATGTGATATACCTTTAAACATTATTTTGTTATATTCAAAAAAGTGATGATCAATGCGTATTAGGTCTTTTCTTTCAAAAATTTTTAACATGTTTCTCATTTAGCCTATTTCTTATGTTTAACCATGTCTATTTCCTACAACAAATTTGAACAGTTCTGCACCAAGATTAGCAATGTTCATATAATCAAATAAATAGTTAAATACCAATCATGTTTCTTCTGTGAGATTATGCTAGCATGCTCCTAACATGTTCAAAAAAATTAATATCATTTGGATTTTTTTGAAACTATGATGAAAAAATGCATAAAGATGAATACTTTGGGGAAAAAAAGGGTGGAGGAAAATAAAAATAGGTTTGAACTTAATAAAATTTTCCTACATGCTACTCCAAATTTATTATTTATGACTAATTTTCATTGTATTTGAGTTTCTTTCTTATTTTCAAGGGTAAACCAAACAAGAGAATTTGAATTCTTTTCTACTATTGTCCCTTTCCTAGTACTTTTTGCAATCCAAACATTGCCTCTTGATATTTCTCCTCGGGAGAGTTTAAAAAATTTAGTATTAAGTTTAAAATTCCTATAGGGAGTTAGATAACTTATATACATTCATCTAACATGGGGATGACTCAAATGATAGTTTAAATGCCTCTTCCTTTTTTCTTGAAGTTGTCTAAGCATATACTTGTGCTTGGATATGTATACTAAAAAACAGTTGTCTTATTTACAGTGTTTTGAATAAACGAATTCCAGTTTAAAGAATTTATTATGCGTGTATCAAATGATGACAATAGTTTTATAGTCGATCAAAAAGTGATACTAGATCAACCAAACAGCTTCTCCATAACAATCACAAATAGAGAACTTCTAAAAGTCATTGATTTAGCTAAAAAGGAAAAAATATATATATAAAATAAAAATAACAACTAAAACCACTACCATTGAGTTTATTGGACCATTGCAAAAAATCAAATTGGAAAAATTAATCTTTTTTCTAAATTAAACTTGGTCTAATAATCTAATAAGTTAAAGAATATAAAATGGTACAGAAAAATTGAAGGAAAAGAAAATCTTGAGTCAGGATTTTTGGAAGAAGGAAGAGAGAGGATATAAGATTATCTAATTGTGGGAAATCAACAAAATCCCCTGAATTTAGGGCCTGATCAACTCTAAAGGACCTATATATGGTATATATTACCTGTTAATATTTGCTAGTAGAATTAGTCAATCAATATACAAATTATGATAATTGTAACAGTCAATTATTGACTAGGATAGCTATAAATTAGTGATGAGGACAACTGTAAATTGGGTGTTTGCCTCTTAGACACTACTGTACATGTGTACCATTCTTCAATCAAATATCAAAGTTGTTTTTCAATCAATTTGGTATCAGAGCTACTTTAGTTTCTTGGTCTTAATTTTTTTTTTTTTTTTTTTGCTACTTCGCCTTGCCTTTCTTCCTTATTTTTTCTTGGTGTCTTTGCCTTTCCTTCTCCTAACTTTGGTGTCTGCTCCTTCTTTGCCCCTTTTGAAACTTTTTTCTTCATTTTTTAGTTCTCCACATGGCTGGACAACCTCCAATCACACTTTCATAGTCCCTAAAGTCTCCAATCAACTTGATAATCCTACTCTCCAAATCACCACCCAAAAACTCAATGATCATAATTTCCTTGAGTGGTCTCAGTCAACTAAACTCTTTAAGTCGAGGAAAGATGGGTTATCTACATGGGACAATAACATAACCAAAAACTTCGAATCCTAACTTTGAATCATGGGAAGTTGAAAACTCTTTAATAATGTCCTAGTTATTGAATTCAATGCAACTAGAAATAGCCAGGGATGAAATTATTACTATATATCGCCAATATTTTGGTGATATATCGAGTATCGGAACGGCTTGACACATATATAGGATGGAAATATCGACCATCTGATTTTGTCCTTTTTTTTTCTCCATTTATTGTCGATATTTCGGCGATATTTTGATAATTTACTGATATTTCAACGATATTGCCGATAAATCGGTGCCACGTTAGCTTCCTTTCATTTAAAACTATAAAATTGAAACGGGCTTCAAAAGATCCTGACCTAACTTGCTGCAGCCCAATCCACGCCTCAACAGTGAACAAGATGGGAGCATCCTTTCTTAAATACAACTTCATTTTGCTCCCTATTTCCGAAGTGAGATTCACTTCCACAAAGATTAGAAAAATTATAAACCCAAAGCATGCCACCAAGACTTAAACCCTGGTATTCTGCATGGAACTTTAGTCACTTGCTAGTAAAGCTGTGTTGGTCTTGATTTCATAATATGCATCATATATATTAGTTTAAAAATAAAATTTATTAGTGTGTATATATATATGTACTATAAATTAATTAAAATAAAATTATTGTAAATAAGTTAAATTGAATTATAGTAATTAAATACAAGAAAAATATAAATTTATAAATAAAATTATTAACATTTTTAAATAAAAAATATTTTCACATATATATATATATATATATATATATATATATATATATATAAACATTTCTTTTATATTCTTTAATATATCCAAAATGCATTATATCCTTCAATATATATATATATATATATATATATATATATATATATATATATATATCATTTTTTTGGTTTTTCCTAATATTTTTATGATATTTTTTTTTTATCCAACACATGTCCTTGGTATGACCTAGTTTTTGATAGTGATCACACCAAGTTCTCCCTTTTCATGGTTGATTGTCATTAGAAGGATTGAGAGGACCCCAAGCCGCTAGGGTTGAACCCTTGATGACAAGTTGGCTGATTTGTGACCCCAACATGACTTTCTTTCTACTTTTATCTTGACACACTTCTGGGTTAACCTCTCGGATGTTGGGTAAAGGTTTAGTTCCCAATATACTGTCTCAAACTTCACACAAATTTTTGTTCAATCCTAATAAAAATTTATAGATTTGTTTCTTCTCAATGATCTTGTATTATGATTTCATCTGTTAGGCAATACCATTTGGTGGTTTCAAACATGTGTAGTTGTTGCCAATAGCGAGTTAAAAGAATGAAATATTGATATGTCCAAAATGAAGAAATTTTTACATTACACGTGTTAGAATATTGTCAAAATTCCTAATATTTTAATGATAAATGGGTAAAATATAAATGTTTCCAATGTGACTATTGAAGCCTCCTTTTTACTGTTTCCACTAGCAAATTTTTAACCTCCAATAGCTAGTTGACTCAAATCCTTTATGACTATTGGAGACTTTTTTTAACATTTTCCATCAATAACTTTTCACTTTCAACAGGTAGTTAGACTCTAAAATCCTATAAATAAATCTCATTTTTTCCCTCTTTTTCCTCTCATTTAGCTTATCTCTCATTCTCCTTTGTATCCTGCTATCATCAAGTAGCTTCAAACCATAAAGGTTTGTTGAAGATTGAAATTAGGAAAGATGTGATTCTGAATAAAGAATTAGGCAATCCCGTAATCAAAGGGATTTTGTTCTAATTGAATTAGGAAAGTTCCTATTCTAAGAGTTTTTGTATACATATATGTGTGTGTGTGTGTGTACGTATCTCTGTACATAAGAATTAAGAAGAAGAATTTTTACTTATTATTCTTTGATCCCTCTTCTCTTCTTCATGGTATGAAAACCCTAGGCTCATTAGCCTCGGAATCAAGAAGAGACCATTCTCAACCTTCATTGTCGAGTTTGAAGATCAAAAGTTGACCTTCATTGTCGGCCTTTAAAGGCGTCCCATTCATCTAAATCACACAACTCCTGCTGGGGTTGTCACTCTCATAAAAATTGCGAACTCATCACAAAGATCGCACCATCATTACACCATCGCTCTCTCTAAACCGCGCCACTGTTGGAAGCACAGAGCACGTCAACTCCTCCTTGTGACGAAGTCGTCCTCTTCTCACATAGCTATCACACCACTGCTAGAAAAGTCGTGTTACCATCTTCATTGAGATCTCCTCAACCGGAGCTAGAGACCGTTGTCAAAACCGTTTAGCTAGCACCATCACAACAAACAGCCTCACAACGTCGTTGTCACTGTTGGATATCTCCGTCGCAATCGCCGTTGGATCTCATCATCGTCGACATCTCTGCCTCGCATCTACCTTTCCTATTGCTAGCAAAGTGTCATAGGATGCTTCAAATGAGCCTCCCCATGGGTTTATATAGAGCCCAGGAAGCTTCTGGAGACTCCTACACTTAGCCATTGGTGGGAAGAGTGTGGAAGATTCTAGAAATGCCTAGAGAAGTCCACACATCTCTACATTATGATGGGAGGCATGAGAGGAGTCCAGGGCTTTCTAGAGAATTCTAGAGGTCTCTTGTACATAGGCTTGTACATAGAATGATGTAGGACATTCTAGAATATTCTTGAATTGTAAGGAACCCTCCAAGGTTCCAGAGAGTTCCATTGGTGCCTATAAATAGGTGAGGGCCTCATTTGGCCAAGAAATGAAGCAAGTGAGTCCTCAAAGCACTTGTAAAGGCTTCCTTGAGTAATAAGAGCTTTTATTCTTAAGAGTTGCCTACTACACCTTCTACAACTTCCGAGTCGCGAGTGTCTTAGCCTAGCAAGCTAAGCATTGGGAGTAAGGCTGACTTAGCAAGATCAAGTGTCTTGACTTGTCTAAAGGCCGCATGAGTTTAGAAAACGACTAAGTCTGTGACAAGTGGTATCAGAGCGTGGCTACGAAGCGAACATAGTAAAGGAAGCATGTCGGGCTCTAACGTGGAGGAGACTAGCGAACAAACCCGCAGGAGGGAGATTGAGCCTACTACACGGGGCAGGGGCAGGAAGGATAAGTCTCGTGACGCCATAACCAACATGGAGGCAAGGCTAGCCAAGGTAGAGTTAGCCATGGCAAACACCTGGGAAGGGGTGGACTTGATCGAGCAAGGCATGGAGAAGGGCTTAGAGGATCTAAGAAAGCAGATCCAAGACCTTCGCGAGGGGGTGCTAGGCTCGCAAGTTCAGCCGGTGTCACACGAGGAGTTCATGTCCTTCTAAGACAAGGTCATGAACATGTTCGCTAGTGTGGAGTCAATGGTGGAGGCCCTAGCTGCGCACATGGAGGCCTAAGACCAGGAGATTCGACAAGAGCTAGCCATCTACAAGACTGTAGTATCAGCACGAGTCATGGCCACTCATGAGGCACCGAGGGTGGAGGTGCCCAAGCCACACACGTTCAGTGGCAAGAGGAATGCCAAGGAGCTGGATAACTTCTTGTGACACATGGAGCGCTACTTTGAGGCTATCGGACTGACGGATGAAGCCACTAAGGTACGCACCACGACCCTCTACCTCACTGATAATGCTACTCTATGGTAGCGTCGAAGGTTTGCCGACATAGAAAAAGAGACGTGCACCATAGACACATGGGATGCCTTTAAGCAAGAAATCAAAAGGCAATTCTACCCTGAAGATGTGGCTTACCCAACAAGGAAGAATATGAAGCATCTCAAGCACACGGGCTTGATCCATGAGTATGTCAAAGAGTTCTCTACGCTTATGCTTGAGATACCTAACATGTCCGAGGAGGAGCTACTATTCAACTTCATGGACAACTTGCAAAGCTGGGCCGAGCAAGATTTGAGGAGACGTGGTGTCCAAGACCTAACCATGGCTATGGCGGTAGCAGAGTCCTTGGTAGATTATAGAAGGGGAGACTCCTCCAAGCCCAAGCCACCATCCAAGGGTAACCAGGCCAAATGTGGGGAAGACAAGGGATCACGAGGCTACACTTCTAAGGAAGGATCAAGCAAGACCCTAGTGGCAAGGATGACAAAGGCAAGAATAAGCGGAAGGAGTTCACGCCTAAGACCAATTACTTCCTATGTGATGGTCCACACTGGGCACGGGACTGTCCTAAGAGGAAAGCCCTAAATGCTATGATCGAGGAGAAGGAGAAGGAGAAGGAGGGCGATGCTCAGGTGGGGTCGTTGCAACTCCTAAACGCCCTTAAGGCCAAGCCGATGCCTAAGACGCCTCAAAGCAAAGGGCTAATGTATGTAGAGGCCCTTGTGAATGGGAAGGCCACCAAGGCCCTGGTGGACACTGGTGCCACTCATAACTTTGTCTCAGAGGATGAGGTAAAGAGGCTAGAGCTCCAAGCATCCAAAGAAGGAGGTTGGCTCAAGACAGATAATTCAGCTACCAAGCCATCACACGGAGTAGCTCGCGGGGTGACTATGCACATTGGTTCATGGGAAGGAAGGGTTGACTTCACAGTGACACCCATGGACGACTTCAAGATGGTACTAGGGATGGACTTCCTACGGAAGGTCAAGGTCGTGCCACTACCTTTCCTACGCTCAATGGTTATCCAACAGGAGGAGAAACCATGCATGGTCCCTACGGTCACCGAAGGTACGCCCAAGACCCCTATGTTATCGGCTATGCAAGTAAATAAGGGGTTAAAGAGGAAAGAGGTGACCCACCCTTAAGGAAGAAGGGGATGATGGGTCGGAAGAACCCATGCCTAAGGAAATCGAGGGAGTCCTTGAAGAGTTCAAGGACGTGATGTCGCATGAGTTGCCCAAACGTCTTCCTCCTAGGAGAGAGGAAGACCATAAGATCGAGTTAGGGTCGGGAGCTAGGCCCCCTGCTATGGGGCCATATAGGATGGCACCGCCCAAGCTGGAGGAGCTAAGGAGACAACTTAAGGAGTTGTTGGACGCAAGGTTCATCCAACCATCCAAGGCTCCCTATGGCGCGCTGGTCCTGTTCCAGAATAAGCATGATGGGTCCCTACGGATGTGTATCGACTACTGGGCACTCAATAAGGTGGTGGTAAAAAACAAGTACCCTATTCCGCTCATCGCTGACTTGTTCGATCAACCTGGTAGGGCGAGATATTTCACGAAGCTGGGCTTAAGGTCAGGCTACTACCAAGTTAGGATTGCGGAAGGGGACAAGCTGAATACCACATGTGTGACCAGGTATGGCTCATTTGAGTTCTTAGTGATGCCTTTCGGACTCATCAATGCCCCAACAACGTTCTGCACCCTCATGAACAAGATCTTCCACCCTTACTAAGACAAGTTCGTGGTGGTATACCTGGATGACATAGTCATCTACAGTAACACCCTAAAGGATCACGTAGAGCATTTAAGGAAGGTCTTCAAGATCCTAAGGCAGAACGAGTTATATGTGAAGAAGGAGAAGTGCTCATTTGCTAAGGAAGAAGTGAGCTTCCTCGGGCATCGCATCAGAGATGGCAAACTGATGATGGATGATAGCAAGATAAAAGCCATCCAAGAATGGGATCCACCAACCAAGGTACCTCAACTCAAATCTTTCCTTGGTTTAGTTAATTACTACCGGCGGTTCATCAAGGGCTATTCGGCAAGGGCAACTCCACTCACTGATCTTCTTAAGAAGAACAAAGGATGGGAATGGGACGAAAGGTGCTAACAAGCCTTTGAGGATCTGAAGAAGGCTATGACTGAGGAGCCGGTGTTGGCACTACCCGACCACACCAAGGTTTTTGAGGTACACACGGATGCCTCAGACTTCGCTATAGGGAGAGTCCTTATGCAAGAAAGGCACCTGATCGCATTTGAGAGTTGCAAGCTCAATGACACTGAAAGGTGCTACACGGTGCAAGAAAAGGAGATGACCGCCATCGTCCTAGAGGCACTATCTTCTAGGGTCTCACTTCATAGTGAAGACCGATAACATTGCCACTGGCTACTTCCAAACACAGAAGAAGCTAAGTCCTAAGCAAGCTAGGTGGTAAGACTTCCTGGCCGAGTTCGACTATACGTTGGAGTATAAGCCAGAAAGTGCTAATCATGTGGCTGACGCTCTAAGCCGAAAACGGAATTAGCATCCATGACGAGCCAGCCCCAAGGAGACAATAATGTATCTTTAAAAGGAGGGACTGCAACATGATCTAGTGGCTAAGAGCCTCATCGCCCTGGCTCATGAAAGGAAGACTAAGCAGTTTTGGGTAGAGAACGGCCTACTCTACACTAAGGGAAGACGACTCTATGTGCCTAAGTGGGGGAACATAAGGTGGAATCTGATTAAGGAGTGCCATGACACCAAGTGGGCTGGGCACCCCGGGCAACAACGCACTAGGGCACTACTTGAGTCAGCTTACTATTGGCCTCAAATACGGGATGAAGTTGAGGCCTATGTGAGGACTTGTCTTGTGTGCCAATAAGACAAGGTGGAGCAACGACAACCTAGAGGCCTGTTGGAACCACTACCGATAGCAGAACGTCCATGGGATAGCGTCACCATGGACTTCATCATCGGGCTACCCAAGTTGGAGGACAACGACTCTATCATAGTAGTAGTGGACAGGTTCAATAAGTATGCAACCTTCATGATTCGTGCCTAATTAGTGTCTCAGCTGATTTGTGTCCAGCTGGTGTTCCTTGATGGCGGGAGTAATCAACAAAATTTATAACCTATTACACCATGAACTAGGGTAGCAAAGAAAAAGCTACTATAGCATAGTGGCTCTAGGATCGTTCACTGGGAGGGTACTCAAACTGAAAATGATACCAATTCAAAGTGAATTGGTGCTGTTTCATTTCAAGATTAGCTTAAGAAATAAAACACAAATTTTGGTAGAAAAAGGTTTGGACTTAGATTAACAACATAGCAAGTGATGGAAATTACTTAAGAGAAAAACATTCCTTGGAGATTCAGGTTCACAGGGGAGGTTCCTCATGCAAAAGCATAGCTCCGGTCAGTTGGTTCATTTCCTTGCATTAGAGAATTAACATAAAGTCAATTCTCTAACAGGTGCTGCACAAATGCATCCCTCAATTGGATTTCAGCTTTAATTCTCTCACTGATGCAACTTGCAATGGTTCGAGTCTCTCACTTAGCCTTTACCATTCAAGGTGATCTTTAACCTTGGATTACCCGTCAAAAGCTCGCAAGAGATAACTAATGGATGTCTCCTTAGAGTCCAAAAGCTTACCAAGTGTTGGCTATTCTAGAAAATCCTACCTTCAAGTCACCTACCAGAGGCTCGCAAGGGGTAAACTAGTGCATCTCCATGGTTAGAGATCACTTGCCTTACCAAGTGTTGGCCCAGGTGACTCAAGGGCATTTTAAGTTAACTAAAAACATAGAAACCATTCACGGGACACACTTTCTTTTCATTCATAGCTGAAACCACAAAGCTTCTGATTCTTGCACTTGGAACCTTTCCCGGCAACCTTAACTCCAAGGAACTAAAAGGTTTAGTTACTCATTCTCTGGGGAAAATTCCTCAGAGAGTGCATAACTTAGTAAATAAATAAAAACACAATCAAAGTGAGAAGGTAAAGCAGAGCTCAAGCTCTGTATTTTACTTCCTTTGAAACTTTTACAAAAGGTTCATCACCCTCAGAACAGGCTCCTCGGGCTCTATTTATATCAAAATTACATTAATAGCTATTACATGGATATTTAGCCATTTTCCTAACTTAAAAGCTAAGGAATCCTATAATTGGTTGGATACAAGGAGAATTTTGGGATTTATACAACAAAAATCTGATGAAAAATATCTCCAAGTGTCGGTTACAAATATCGGGAAGCACTAAGGACCATTTCGCAGGTGAAAATGAGGTCTGCTAGATTTCGCAGATGTACAAAAAGGGCTGCGAAATTACTTCGCAGCAAAAGGTTGATTCCACACCGCTGCGAAGTTGGCTTACATCTTGTGGTGTTTGGCTTCCATCGCGTCGTGAAACTTCAGGGGAAATCCATAGCACTGTGCAAAAAGGCTGTGAAATCATTCCGCAACAAAAGGGTGATTTCGCAGCACTTTGCTAAATCCTTCCTTTAGCTTGGAGTGATTGGCTTCCAACGGCTGTAACTCTTTCATTTCAACTCCGAATTGCATACCGTTTGAAGCATTGGATTGTTGACTTCCTAAGCTTTTAAATGACATATAGCATGCATAAATTGGACTTCGGGAAGTGCTCCAAAAGTAGCTGACACGACTGTCATCAAGAATGCTTCATGGCTGATTTCTCTTTCTTTTCCTTGCATTCCGGATTTGCTTATGGAAAAGGGTTTCAAAGCTTTGATTCTTCATGCTTCTGCTCTTTCCATTGCTTTGCCAAGGATTCCAAATAACTCTCCTCAATCTCATAATGCTTTGGTGATCAAATTACTAACAAAAACACCAAAACTTACACAATTTGATTAGAATTGATTGCAAAGAGCCTTAACATGCTAATTGGGTTAAAAGGCACTAACTACTACTCAAAAGTGTTTAAAAGGATTAATTACAAGCTATCAAATAGCACATTTTGAGTAGTAATCACTTCATAGCAGCCCCAATTGACTACACCGCAGAGGAGACAGCAAGGTTATTCTTAAAGCACGTAGTCAAGTATTGGGGGTTGCCTAAGTATATCATTAGTGATCGTGACCCACGATTCATTGGGAAGTTTTGGACGGAGCTCTTCAAGCTTATGGGTTCGGAGCTTCACTTCTCCACAAGCTTTCACCCACAGACGGATGGGCAAACTAAGAGGGTGAATGCCTTACTGGAGCTATACTTAAGGCACTTCGTGAGTGCCAACCAGAAAGATTGGGCTAAGCTGCTAGACATAGCCCAGTTTTCATACAACCTACAAAGGAGTGAGGCAACCAATAAAAGCCCGTTCGAGCTAGCCACAGGGCAGCAACCGTTAACTCCTCACACTCTAACGATAGGCTATACGGGGAGAAGTCCAGCGGCTTTCAAGTTCGCAAAGGGGTGACACGAGCAAACTGACATAGCACGCTCATACTTGGACAGGCCGCTAAGAAAATGAAGAAGTGTGCAAACAAGAAGCGATGTCACACAAAGTACAAGGTCGGAGACATGGTGCTTGTCAAGCTCCTTCCTCAACAATTCAAATCCCTAAGGCCGGTGCATAAGGGCCTTGTGAGGAGTTATGAAGGACCCTTCCCCATACTTGGGAAGGTCGACAAGGTGTCCTATAGGGTTGAGTTACCAACAAGGTTGAAAATTCATCCCGTCTTCCACGTAAATTACTTGAAACCATATCATGAAGACAAGGATGATCCAAGCCGAGGGTTTTCTAAGAGGTCACCCACAACGGTTGTGACCTCCTATGACAAGGAGGTGGAACACATCATTGCAGACCGAGTCATCAGGAGACGAGGTGTGCCTCCTGCTACGGAGTACTTAGTAAAATGGAAGGGACTACCAGAGAACGAGGCTAGCTGGGAGCCAGCAGATGCACTATGGCAATTCCAGGAGCAAATTGAGTGGTTCCGGGCAAAAGGTGCGACGAGGACGTCTGCGGCTTAGGTGGGGGAGAGTGTCACAGGATGCTTCAAATGAGCCTCCCCATGGGTTTATATAGAGCTCAGGAAGCTTCTGGAGACTCCTATACTTAGCCATTGGTGGGAAGAATGTGGAAGATTCTAGAAATGCCTAGAGAAGTCCACACATCTCTACATTATGATGGGAGGCATGAGAGGAGTCCAGGGCTTTCTAGAGAATTCTCTAGGTCTCTTGTACATAGGCTTGTACATAGAATGATGTAGGATATTCTCGAAGATTCTTGAATTGTAAGGAACCCTCCAAGGTTCCAGAGAGTTCCATTTGTGCCTATAAATAGGTGAGGGCCGCATTTGGCCAAGAGACGAAGCAAATGAGTCCTCAAAACACTTGTAAAGGTTTCCTTGAGTAATAAGAGTTTCAATTCTTTAAGAGTTGCCTACTACACCTTCTACAACTTCCGAGTCGCGAGTGTCTTAGCCTAGCAAGCTAAGCATTGGGAGTAAGGCTGACTTAGCAAGATCAAGTGTCTTGACTTGTCTAAGTGCCGCACGAGCTTAGTAAACGACTAAGTCCATGACAAAAGGCTCTTAAGGTTAGGTCTTTAAGTTTGGCTATTTAAGCATTATAGTGATAAATATATAAAAAAAAACAAACAAACAAACAAAAAAGGAAAAATGTCTAAGGTATCACAAACTACTACTTTCATCAATCCTTTTGAAGGAGTGATTACCACTCATAACATAGGAGAATTGTAGAATATTCAAGCGATATACAAAGTTAATGGTAAGAATTATTTGAAATGGTCATAGCTTGTTCATATCTTTTTGAAGGGAAAAGGAAAATTAAGTCACTTCCTGGGAACTGGACCAAGCAGAGAAGACTCTCGGTTTGATGCCTGAGATGAAGAAGACTCAATGATTATGGCATGGTTATGGAACTCCATGACACCTGAAATTAGTGACACTTGTATGTTCTTGACAACTGCTAAAGACATTTGGGATGCAATTCATCAGACATACTCAAAGACACTAAATGCAGCCCAAGTGTACAAAATAAAAGCTAAGATTAGAGCAACTAAAGAAGGAAACAAGACAGTCACAGAGTATGTCAATATGTTGATCACTATCGATGTATTGAGACAAAATGCCTTGAGGATGCAGCAATCCTAAAGAACTACATCGAAAAGGATCTAGTCTATGATTTCTTAGTTGGTCTTAATGCTGAGTTTGACCAAGTTCAAGTTCAAATATTTAGCAAAGAGCTTCCAACTTTGAATGAGACTATCCTCATTATTTGAGCAGAAGTGTCATGCTTGAAGTTCAGAATATGGAAGGCTCAACTATGGTTGCTAACAAAGGCAATGATCAAAAGGCTAACACTACTGATAACAAAAAGACTGATCGGTCAAAGGCTCCAAACAGTGATAACAAGGATAACTTAAGGTGCACTCACTGTTAGAAACCTAGACATACACGTGAAAAATGATAGAAACTTCATGGTAAGCCAACTACATCTAGCAAAAAATGGGATTACAATGGAGGACAATAGAGGAATAATGGGCACACAAACTTGTCCTCTACTCAACCAAATGAAGAAAAATCCCTGGAATAAGGTAGATTCAATCAAGAGGAGATTGAAAAAATAAGAACTTTGTTGGGAACTCTTAAGAAACCTTTAGGTACCTGCTCATTGGCGTTTTCAAGTAAGTTTCCTATTTCCATTAGATTAAAAGTCTCGGATGAAACCTTTGTCAAATCATGGGTTATAGATTTAAGTGCCACAGATCACATGACCCATTCGTCACACCAATTTAAAAACTATAACCTTTGTCCAACAATAGGAAAATAGCCATAGCAAATGGTTCCTTAACCACTGTTGCAAGTATAGGAGATGTCCAAATTAGTCCTACACTCGCACTCTGAAATGTGCTCCATGTTCCAAAGTTTTCCATTAATCTTGTTTCTATACAAAAGCTTACACAAAATTTGGGTTGCATTATGACCTTTTTCCCTACTTATTGTGTATTTTAGGACCAAGACTTAGGGAAGATGATTAGACTTGCTAAGGAACGAAACGGGCAATACTACCTTGAGACACCAAGCGAATCATCTATATCTTTCCTTTCAGAGTAGTATCTTTTAAATAAAGAAAAAAATTTGGCTTCATCATCGTAGGCTTGGACATCCATCATTTCGAACTCTTTAAGTTTTTGTTTCCTTCCTTATTTAGTAAATTAGATGTTGAGAGCTTCCATTGTGATGTATGTGAACTTGCTAAACATAAGCATTAACCCTTTCCCATCACTAATAAAAGAAATTCAAAACCTTTTCATTTAATTCATGATGATATTTGGGGTCCTTCCTCTATCCTTAATATATCTGGTGCACGTTAGTTTATGTTTTTCATCGATGATTGTACGAGGGTCTCTTGGATTTTCTTACTTAAACATAAATATGATGTGAGTATTGTTCTTCCAAATTTTCATAACATGGCAAAAAGACCAGTTTGGTGTCACTATTAAGAGGTTTTGGTTCAATAATGTCAAAAACTATTTCAATCAAGTCTTAACTCCATACTTTCGACATAAGGGTATAATTCATGAATCATCATGTGTCAACACCCCTCAACAAAATAGAGTTACTGAGAAGAAAAATGATCACCTACTTGATACAACTCCAGCCTTTTTGTTCCCAAATCATGTGTCTAAATCTTACTGGGAGGAAGTCGTCCTCACTGCCACACATCTCATAAACCAATTACCTTTCAAAGTCCTTTGTTTCAAAAGTCCCATGGAAGTACTCTCATCCTTCTATCCTAATATGAGAGCCACAAACCATCTCATTCTATTCACACTCCAAGCGGGGGAAAATTGGACCCAAGAGCAGTCAAATTTATTTTTGTGAGATATTCCTCAACTCAAAAGGGATATAAGTGTT
This sequence comes from Vitis riparia, assembly GCF_004353265.1. Lineage (NCBI taxonomy): Eukaryota > Viridiplantae > Streptophyta > Magnoliopsida > Vitales > Vitaceae > Vitis > Vitis riparia. The sequence goes on from NC_048443.1 coordinate 13,637,499, forward strand.
ACCATCCACAATTCAAAATTTGTTTTCTCTCAACGGATGTTACCTTCAATGAAAGTGAGTCTTATTTTCCCGCTTCTTATCTTCAAGGGAAGAATTTCTTCAAGGAAGACAAGGATAGGGATTCCTATTTCATTGATCCCTTTTCCATTAACCCTCCTAAAGTCATTAGTCTAGTACCTGTACTGTCTGCCTCTTTACCCGTCCCTAAACTTGAGTTGTCACCCATTGAGCCTACGACGAATCGAATGACTGGCAAAGTATACTCAAGGAAGAAAGATGCAGTCCCTAAACTTATACAAGTCTAAGAATCTGAACCGGCTTCTAGAAATGAGGTAACTTTTTCTCATCCTCCCTTACAAACTAAGCCATAACTTGAGCTTCTTATTGCCATCAGGAAGGGAACGAGAGACTGTACTAAGCGTCCTTTGCATCCACTTTCCCATGTTGTATCATTCAAAAGGTTGTCTCAGTTCTATAACAGTTTTCTTACAAGTTTGAACAATATCTATATTCCTACCACTCTATCGAAGGCTTTATTTGATGAAAATTGGAAATAAGCCATGAATGCAGAAATGAAGGCCTTGGAGAAAAATAAAACTTGGGAGTTGGTAGATTTTCCTGTAAGAAAAAAACCATTTAGATGCAAATGGGTTTATACCATTAAGTATAAAGCAGATGGATCATTAGAGAGGTATAAGGCGGGATTGGTAGCCAAGGGATACACTCAGACATATGGTGTGGATTATTTAAAAACATTTGCACCAATTGCAAAGATGAATACTGTAAGAATTCTATTATCATTAACAGCTAACTACAATTGGGATCTACAATAGTTCAATGTCAAAAATGCATTTTTGCATGGAGACTTGGAAAAAGAAATTTTCATGGAAATTCCTCTTGGATTTGGCAATGACCTAGCCACTAAAAAGGTGTGTAAACCGAAAGAAGCTCTATACGGGTTAAAACAATCTTCAAGGGTGTGGTTTCGAAGATTTGCAAAGGTAATGAAAAACATGGGATGGGCCAATGAGACTTTACCGTGACAATAAATTTGCAATCAGTATTGCACATAATCCAGTGCAACACGATTGAATGAAACACAGATAAATTGACAAGCATTTTATCAAAGAGAAACTAGACAGTGGATTAATTTGTACCCCTTATGTATCTACTGATTACCAACTTGCAGATATACTCACAAAAGGTTTAAGCAGTACAAAATTTCAAGTAAGCATATCCAAGTTAGGAATGGAAAACATCTATTCACCAGTTGGAGGGAGGGTGTGGAAGATTGAAATTAGGAAAGATGTGATTCTGAATAGAGAATTAGACAATCTCGTAATCAAAGGGATTTTGTTGTAATTGAGTTAAGAAAGTCCCTAATTTAGGTTCTAGGATTTTTGTATGTATATATATATGTGTGTGTGTATGTAACTCTGTACATAAGAATTAAGAAGTATAATTTTTACCTATTATTCTTCAATCCTCCTCTTCTTCAAGGTCACTATATTGGTATTAAACATAATATGTTTCCAAATATTAAAATTCAATGAAATAAAATTTTCATTTCCACATCAATTTCAGTATTCACTTTATAGTCTTACTTGTTATTAGCACACATTACATTGTTGAGTCATGACACCAATTTTATAATGCATATATAAAAATTAAATAAAAAGAAGTAACTTAATTTGTGCATTATTATTTGTTTTGTCATTTTTCAAAATTTCCATGTTTTGAGGTCAATTTCGGTGATTTCTTTCATTTTTTCTAATATCGATATTGATATCTTCATCGACCTTTCTGTAAATTTGAACCATCTATATTTCTGTTGATTTTGACATTTTCATCCTTATCATTTCAACCAATAAGTATATGATGTTCGGAAAATCCAAGGGATGAACTTGCTACCATCAGACACCTTGGTCCTGAACTGTGAATTAAGTTTCCACTATAACAACAAGATCGCCAAAAAATGCTATCATAATACCACTCGCAACAATTAAGTATATCCTCTAAAGATGACTACATAAATAAAGGAATTGAGTTAGCCAAAGACAAAAAAGGGGAAAATTCTCAATCACCCTTCTCATTTATCAGGCATAATGGTCCAAACATTTGCAAACAATAGACAATCTTCATGAACGTGAAATTTTTTTAACAAAGCAACAACGCGTACAGCTCCAAGACAAGTGTGAACTTTCATGGCCCAAGCTCAAATATAAATCTTGTCTTATTATGTAAACCTTAGGACTGTAGCTAGAAACTCAGCATCACAATGAAAAATTAGGTATAAAAAAACCCTAAAAGGTGTATAGATCTAAAATTCAAAAGCCACACATCGAATCATAACCATTATTCTTATTGATGTCTTATAGCGAGGCAGAAACTTAAATTTGTAGCATTTACTGCTATAAATTAGAGTCCATAAAATAAGAATAGGCTTGGCCATTAGAACACAAAATGCATATATAAGCAAATAGCTGACAGCATTGTTACTGAACAATGAAGTATGAATCCTGATAAGTATTTAGCAAATTAGGTTCATTTCTTACCACAACGTAATCCACCATAAACATAGACCAAATCACCAACTGCAGCAGCTGCATGTCTACAGCGTCTAATCAATTCAAATGAAGTGTCTCCACCAGTTGCATTAGCACTGTACCTACCTGCTCTTGCACTTGTAACAATAGCCTTTGTGTCACACCAGACGCCAGCAGCAGTATCTAACACTACACATAGAGAAGATGTGAGGTTAGACCTTTGTAAAGAAACATGAATTGCTGAAGATTGCAGCACTAGAGGCAGAACAAAAGAGGAAACAGGAAAAAACCAGAATGTATTTGAAAATTAATTTTGAATCATTTAGTAACTGAAAAAGGTTATAATAATCTAACACCACAGCAATGCAAAAGAATTTCTATCCCTCATTATGAAAAGGAAATTCCTTATGTCATAGTCCACTGAAGTTTACAAAAAAGTGTCAAGCGGATTCCCACAATTTACTGAATTTTGATGACTATGTGGGCTGATTTAATCCTGGAGAGGCAACTGGCAATCAAACACAATAAGCTGAGTGCAAAAATATTGGACCTTGTGAAGATTTTGAAGAGATTATGGTAGTGTAAACACATTAAAGGTTCCAAATTTTGTCAACATACTGGATATTTGCAATGCTCATTGTCTACACCAGATAATAGTTACTCCAAGTGGCAAGATACTAACTAGAGTTTAACCTCCTGTCACTTGGAGGGATGGATGCAGATAATGTTAAGGTTCATCTTGATGAAGGTAAGTGAACATCTCAAAGAAACACATTGGAGAAAGCCAAGAGGCCTCATTACTTCGATCGTCCCATAGCTGTGCTCCAGCAGAATGGGGAAGAGTTATATGCGAAGAGCCTGGCAAGGGCGACCTTGTTAAAGAGAACATTCAGGATTGCAGCTATTCCAGTGCTTTTGTTTTGAAGCTTGGAATCTTATTTAAGTGTTTAGTTTGTGAATAAGTGATCTCGGTATGTCATGTGATTTCTTTCATGAATCTGGTAATCACTTAAGGATAAATTAGTTGTTTTAGCTATTTTTCTCTTATGACAAAATAAGAGCTCTCCAACTCAAAGAGTGATGAGCTTCACTATTTATGGCATCCCACCTTCTTATAAAAGGGTGCCCAAGCTTGTAGCCAGTACCTTTTCTTTTTTGGAAACTGTGAATAAATTTCATCTTTAATTGCAATTCCAGTCTCTCTTTTGGATCAAGGTCTAGGTGTTCCACCTATAATATTATCTCAACTTAGCACCCTTATTCTCCTTCTTAGTCATGTTTTCTTCCGCTCCAATAAGTGGATTGCACCATGAAGAAACATTATTCATGATTAGGTTATAATTTAACAGAAAACAAGGTAATGTCACTTACGTAGAATAAATATCATGTAATATTTAATTCATATTAGAAACTCCAAGAAACCTATAACTCTTGTTCTAAAATCATATATTAAAATATAAAACATTTTGCCATGTTGTTTATCTTTTCTAATAGCATGTATATATACACACATACACAATATAGTCATCAAACTCAAAGAAATTGTATATTTTGACTTCCCTTCTAGAATATAGATTTCTTTTTTTTTTTAATAGAAAACAATAAATTATAAATTTGACTCTAGATTGTGATTCCAAGAGACAAACTAAAAAAGATAGGGCAATTTAGTGTTTGACCTACTTCTATGTAAGATATTAGAAGGGGGATAGCTAGCATGAGAATAACTATAGTTTCAACTAATTATTCTCCTTTTATCATGACAAGCCATTGACCCTATGTACAGCATAATAATAGGGCAAAAAAATGAGAATTCTAATGGAATGAGATATTTGCACAAGGGAATACAAATGTACATAACATGGGCACCTCTTTTGAGAAACCAGATTTTTATTCCTCTTTTTCTGGCAGTTGAGCTTTGGGGATCTTTTGGCTTTGTTTTAGTGGAGTTTGATCATTTCTCCCATATCCATTGGAAGGGGTAGTCATCATCCAGTAGAGTTTGAGGTTAACAGACAAGTAGTGAAACCGCCTGGAGCTCAGCACCTCTGGGGTCATTTTCAGAGGAAAAACATAATCCACAAGTTAATTTACTCAATTCATACTGTATATTGATTATTGCATTTTCAGAGTTAAATAAAAGCATAACATATAGACTACCATTTTTTCATTTTGGCTTATGATGGGCATTCAGCTGTATTTTCACTTTGTACTTGTTTTAGAGTTCTGTTTCTTTTTGGATGTCCCCAATTTTTTCTCTTGAAAAATTGCTTGTCCTTTTTGTTGGGGAATATCTATGCAGTAATTGCCAGATTATATAGCCTTTACTAGATGGGATTTAATTTGGATTTGTTTCTTTTTCGGTGGAGTTGACTGAGTACTTATTTCCTGTAATTAGTGGTTGATTTAGTGAAGTAATTCTAAGCCTACAATAGAATAATTTTTTTTCCTTTTTCCCATTTTGTAAGATGTGGAAATTTGGTTTTAATGACCAGATTTGGTTGACCTATTATCCTATTTAATTATGAGATATTTAGTTTTAATTTGGTAAATATATGACCTCAAATAAGGTGGGATCTGACTATATTTTTTATTGTTTAGATTTAGCCATGTAAATCCCTAATTTTAAGAGATATTCTCGCAACTGTTATAGTTGTTACGGCTGTATTGATTTTAAGGGATCTTCTCACAATTGATATAGCCGTGTATTAACAACTGTTATAGTTGTATATTCTATGTATCCCTCTCTTGTATTTGATGTAAGGTATCAATGAACAACTATACACAGCCGACTCTCCCCCTCAAGTTGGTGCATAAATATCACACATGCCCAACCTGGATAATGATGCATAGAATAGACCACTAATAACAGCGTGAGTCATCATATCATCCAAATGATCTGCACTCTTGATGTAGGGAACCTTTATCATGCCAGAATCTAGGTTATCCTTGATGTAGTTCCTGTCAAGTTCAATATGCTTAGTTCGATCGTGTTGTATTGGATTATTTGCAATCTCAATAGCTATCATGTCATCACCAAAGAGGATCATAGGTTTTTTGGGACCAAACCCAAGCTCGCTTAAGAGAATTCTTAGCCAAGTAAGTTCCCTTGTTGCATGATGGGGCACACAATATTCAGCTTTTGCGCTAGACACTAAGACCACATTTTGTTTCTCACTCCTCCAAGTTACCAAATTTCCTCCTACAAATGACACATACCTTAAGGTAGACTTTCTATCCAATCTGGATCTGACAAAGTCAGAGTCTATGTAACCTGTTGAATCTAATGTATTTATAGTGTACAACCTTTCTTTCCTTTCTTAATATAGGTCACATATATGGTAGTTAGTTCAACCTAGCCTTGTATATATATTTCTCTATTGTAAGAAGATAATCACATGAATGAGAATTAAGGTTTTCTCTCTCTCTCTTTCAACATGGTATCAGAGCCAAGGGAGAAAACTTTATTCTTTCTGGTTTACCCGTGTAATTAATTCCAGGAATCCGTTTAGTGACCATGTTTCATTCCGGTCACCTTTTTCATCTCCCAAAGCTTTCCGGTCAAACATATTGTGGTCAGAAAAACCTCATCACCGTCAACATTTTTCCAGCGATATTTTCCGACACCGACCACATCATCAGGAGCGCAAAAAGGAGATCTGCAACTTTTTTCAAAGCACCGGAGCCAAAAACCGATCCACGCACCGTTTTTCTCCAACGGCCTGAATCCCACACACCGGCACGTGAGGGCGCGTGGCCCATTTTCTGGTGCCGAGCTTCTACCAGCAGGCTCGTTCGACGCCGTCTTGCACTTCTAAGCCTCCATCAGTCCTTTCCAATCCCTGCTTCTCCATTTTTTGGCATTTCAACCTCCGTGGGTCTTCTTTTAGGCTCCTCCGGCCTCCTCCAAGAGCTCCCTTCCTTGGCCGAGACTTGTGTGTGCCTTGGGAAGGCCTCTTCTTCATCTCCAATCACTTTTCTCCTTTGTTTGGGTCTTGACATACCAGGTTCTTCTTCCACAATTGTGATCTGACCTCCCTTTAGGGCTCTCTTCGATCCAAACGTGATTCAATCTCAGGTGAAGTGGACATGGCGACTAAAAATCCTATTTTTACATCCGTCATCTCTGGATCTCCTACTATCACATCGGAAAAATTGATTGGTAGTGAGAATTATCTCTCCTAGTCAGCGTCCGTAGAACTCTGGTTTATGGGACAAGGCTATGAGGATCATCTTGTTACACCTGAGGATGTTATACTTGATGTTGACAAAGTGCAATGGAAGAAAATCGATGCACAATTATGCAGCGTATTATGGCAATCTATTGATCCCAAAATTTTACATCATCTTCGTGCATACAAAACCTGCTTTAAATTTTGGACTCAGACTAAAGGATTATACACGAATGATATTCAACGATTTTATAAGGTGGTTTATGATATTGTTCATATGAGACAGCAAGACATGGATCTGTCTACTTGGTCGGATTGCGTCTCTTAAGGAGGAGTTCTTAACTTTGATGCCCTTCACTAATGTTGCTGAAGCTCGACAAATACAGACTGACAAGTTCTTTATGGTGTTAACCCTCATTGGCCTCCGTCCAGATCTTGAGTCTGTACGGGATCAGATTCTCGCTAGTCCATCAGTACCATCATTGGATGATGTGTTCGCTCGTCTTTTACGCCTCTCCTCTACTCAGACCTTGTTGACTGATGGTCCTTTAGATTCATCTGTGTTAGCCTCTCAAACTAACTCTCGAGGAGGACGTAGTGGCAATCAGGGTCGAGGACAACGTCCTCAGTGCACCTATTGTAATAAGCTTGGTCACACTCGAGATCGTTGGTATCAATTACATGGACACCCTCCTCACATTGCCCACATTGCTCAGTCATTTGATTCTTTACTATCTCGACCTGACTCCGCTGCAAGCTCCACATCTCAGAGTATCACCCTTACTGGTAGTGATTAGGATGCCTATCTCCGATATCAAGCAGCCACATCAGCTTCTATTGCCCAGACCGGTAATGTCTCCGTCTGCTTTACTCAGTCTCCTTCTCTTGGCCCGTGGATTCTAGATTCTGGAACATCTGATCATATCTCTGGTAATAAACACATTTTCTCCTCTATTACTACTACCTTTGTCTTACCTACTGTTACTTTAGCTAATGGTTCTCAAACTATGGCTAAAGGAATTGGTTTGGCTCATCCTCTCCCTTCCCTACCTCTCCATTCTGTAATTTATGCCCCTAAATATCCTTTTAATCTTATTTCCATCAGCAAAATAACTCGCACTCTTAACTGTTCTATCACTTTTTCTAATAAATCTATGATCTTGCAGGACCGGAGAACAGGGAAGACGATCGGCATAGGGCGTGAGTCTCAAGGCCTCTATTACCTCACATCACCTTCATCTCCTGCAACTTGCATTTCCACCGATGCTCCTTTTCTCATTCACAGTCGTCTGGGTCATCCTAGTCTCTTTAAGTTCCAGAAGATGGTCCCTCGTTTTTCCACTTTGTCGTCGCTTGCGTGTGAGTCGTGTCAACTGGGAAACATACTTGTGTCTCATTCCCAAAGCATTTGAATAATTGGGCAAAGTCTCCTTTTGAACTTGTCCACACTGATGTTTAGGGTCCATGTCAGACCGCGTCTACTTTAGGATTTCAATATTTTGTCACTTTCATTTATGACTATTCAAAATGTACTTGGTTATTTTTAATGAAAAATCGAGCTGAGTTATTCTCTATTTTCCAGAAATTTCATGTTGAAATCCAAACACAATTCAATGTATTCTATTCGAGTGTTACGTAGTGACAATGCTCAGGAATATTTTTCTACACCCTTTACTTCTTTTATGTCCCAACATGGGATCCTCCATCAGTCATCTTGTGCTCATACTCCTCAACAAAATGGGGTGGCTGAACGTAAAAATCGACATCTTGTTGAGAGAACTCGTACCCTCCTTCTCCATAGTCATGTTCCTTTTCGTTTTTGGGGGGATGTTATTCTTACAACCTGTTACTTGATTAATCGTATGCCCTCATCTATATTACATGACCAAATCCCTTATTCCCTTTTTTTTCCTACCCAACCTCTTTATTTCCTTCCTCCTCGTGTCTTTGACTGTACTTGTTTTGTTCATACTCTCACAACTGGACAGGACAAGCTCTCTGCCAAGGCTACGAAATGCATCTTCTTGGGATACTCTCGACTTTAGAAGGGCTATCGTTGTTATTCCCCTGACACTCATCATTATTTTCTCTCCGTTGATGTCACCTTCTTTGAGGACTCTCCATTCTTCTCATCCTCTGAATCTCTTCCCATTTTTGAAGTATTGCCACTTCCCTATATATTCCCCCCTTCAGATGCGCTCTCTCATCCTCTTCAGGTTTATCATCGTCGACATCGTGTTGTTGCTCCTCCTCTCTCTTCAGCTGAGGTACCTGATGACTCACCTCCTGTCCCACCGATTTCTCCTACCCCGGCCCTGTCATCTACTGACCATTTGCATATTGCTCTTTGGAAAGGTAATCGATCTACTCGTAATCCTCATTCTATTTATAATTTTTTGAGCTACCATCGATTATCTTCATCCTATTCTGCCTTTGTCTCTACTTTATCCTTGTTTCTCTTCCTAAGAGCACTAGTGAGGCACTTTCTCATCCTGGGTGGCGACAGGCAATGGTTCCTGAAATGGCTGCTTTGCACTCCAATGGCACATGGGATCTTGTTTCTTTACCTCATGATAAATCTACAGTTGGATGTCGTTGGGTCTACACTGTTAAAGTTGGTCCTGATGGTCAGGTTGATCGCTTTAAGGCCCACTTGGTTGCTAAAGGTTATACTCAGATTTATGGTTGTGACTATGGTGACACCTTCTCTCCTGTTGCCAAGATTGCTTCTGTTCACTTATTTCTCTCCATGGCAGCTATGTGTCATTGGCCTCTTTATCAGTTGGATATTAAGAATGCTTTCCTTCATGATGAACTTCTCGAGGAAGTGTATATGGAGCAACCACCTGGTTTTGTTGCTCAGGGAGAGTCTGGTTTAGTGTGCAAGTTAAGCTGCTCTCTATATGGCTTGAAACAGTCTCCTCGGGCATGGTTTGGGCATTTTAGTTCAGTTGTTCAAGAGTTTGGAATGCTTCGGAGTGAAGCAGATCATTCCGTTTTCTATCATCATAACTCTTCGAGCCAGTGCATTTATTTGGTAGTTTATGTGGATGACATTGTCATTACAGGCAATGATCAGGAGGGTATCCAAAGACTAAAGCAACACCTTTTCAACCACTTTCAAACCAAAGACTTGGGCAAACTCAAGTACTTTCTGGGACTTGAAATAGCTCAATCCAGTTCAGGTGTGGTTATGTCATAAAGGAAGTATGCCTTAGACATCTTGGAATAAACAGGTATGTTAGAATGTAAACCTGTTGACACTCCTATGGATCCAAATGTCAAAATTGTACCAAGACAGGGGGAGCCTCTAACAGTTCCTAGGAGATATCGACGACTTGTAGGCAAACTGAACTACCTCACCATCACTCGGCCAAACATCTCTTTTCCTGTGAGTGTGGTTAGTCAATTTCTATAGTCACCATGTGACAACCATTGGGATGCTATGATTTGCATTCTTCGATATATCAAAGGAACACCACGCCAAGGTATGTTGTATGAAGACAAGGGCCATACCCAAATTGTTGGTTACACAGATGCAGACTGGGCTGGTTCACCCTCAGATAGGTGTTCCACCTCAGGGTATTGTGTTTTTATTGGAGGTAACCTAATATCCTGGAAAAGTAAGAAACAAGATGTAGTGGCCAGATCAAGCATCGAAGCTGAGTATTGAGCTATGGCTTTGGCAACATGTGAACTCATATGGTTGAGGCAACTCCTTCAGGAATTGAGATTTGGAAAAGATGAACAGATAAAGCTAGTCTATGACAATCAGGCCGCATTACATATTACATTCAATCCAGTCTTTCATGAAAGGACCAAGGATATTAAAGTTGATTGTCGCTTCATTAGAGAGAAGATCGCATCAGGGTGTGTTGCTACAAGTTTTGTTAATTTAAATGATCAACTAGCAGACATCTTCACTAAATCTCTCAGAGGCCCTAAGATTAAATACATTTGTAACAAGCTTGGTGCATATGACATATATGCTCCAGCTTGAGGGGGAGTGTTGAATATAATGTATTTATAGTGTACAACCTTTCTTTCCTTTCTTAATATAGGTCACATATATGGTAGTTAGTTCAACCTAGCCTTGTATATATATTTCTCTATTGTAAGAAGTTAATCACATGAATGAGAATTAAGGTTTTCTCCCTCTCTCTCTTTCAACATAACCCTCAAAATCTAGATGTCCATGTCTGGAGAACATAATACCTTTGTCTGGAGAGGACTTCGGATAGGCCAAAATACAATTTATTACATTCATCTATCATTCACTCAAGTTATGCATAAATTGACTAACAACACTAACCGCATATGACAAGTCAAGTCTAGTGTGGGTCAGATGGATTAATTTCCCCACTAGTCTCTAATATCTTTGTTTGTTTGTTAGAATCTGATTAGGGTAGATGGACAACCCATGATTTATCTTAATGGGAATATCTATAGGTTCGCAAGCGGAGTTACCAGTTTTAGGCAAGAGATATAATGTATACTTCCGTTGTGAGAGGAAGAGTCCTTGCTTGGACCGAGACACCTCAATTCCCAAGAAGTATTTTAGAGCACCTAAGTCCTTCATTTCAAATTCCTTGGCCAGATAACTTTGAAGCTTCTCTATTTTTGTAGAGTTGCTACCTATAACAATCATGTCATCAACGTAAACAATAAGCAAAGTAATGTCATCAACATCTTTCTTATAGAACAGAGTGTGATCTACCATCGCTTGTTTAAAACTATCCTCTTTCATCAAGTAGCTCAACCTACCAAACCATACCCTTGACGATTGCTTCAATCCATACGAAGTCTTTTTTAGTTTACATACCTTGCCTCTTTTTGGTGTAGACCCCAAAGGAAGGGTCTATGTACAACTCCTCTAACAGATCATCATGGAGAAATGCATTCTTCACATCAAATTGTCCCAATGGCCAATCCAAATTAACTACAAGAGAGAGTATGACTCTAGCAATGTTCATCTTACCCACAGTAGCAAAGGTCTTTTAATAGTCAATTTTGTAAGTCTGAGTGTATCCCTTGGCAACCAATCTAGCTTTGTACCTATCAATTGTCTCATCTGATTTGTACTTTACTAAAAACACCCACTTACACCCCACTGTGTTCTTTTCCTGAGAGAGCTCAATCATCTCTCAAGTAAAGTTCTTATAGAGAGCCTCCAGTTCTTCTACCATAGCAGACTTTCTCTTAAGATCTTAAAGGGCTTTATGAAAATGACTAGGAATAGACACAGAGGATAACTGAAATGCAAAAGCAAGGTGAGTTTTAGATAGATGGTGATAAGAGACAAAATCAGAAATGGGATAGACAACATTAGAGGATTATTTTGAGAAATCCAACCTATCAGGTTCTTTACAATCACAAAAGGGATATCTCCTACCTTATTAACCATCTTATGGATTCAAGGTAGCAGTTTTGGAAGTTAAAAGTGAAAAACCATGTACCTCAGGATTAGTCTCGAAAGAGTCATCTAATGGCACGATAGTATCATCAAGAGGCGTATATGAGCTTGGAGAGGGTATCTTTGTTCTTCCTTATATATATATACTTTTTAAAATAATCTAGCTGGTCTTTCATCCCTTCTTTCCTTAGATGTAAACTAATGAAAACTAAAAAGCTATTAGAGCTATTATCCAAGTAAACAACAACCAAGTTACTCCAAACACCGTCGGAGCCAAGATTTCTTAAGGAAAAATCTAGGAAAAACCCTTTGCAAAAGCTGAAATTAGGAACTTTTGTTTAATCACTTCTTATATTAAGCAATTTTTCCCTTTTATAATGACAACCCTCAACTACTTTCTGAAGGTTTTCAAGACACAATTAGTAGCCTTTAATAACAAAAACTGACCTTTGGACTTCTAATTTAATAAGAAACCTTTCCCATGCAAGTCTTTTATGTTTTCAAATTGCCATAAATTGTCTAGTATTGACCACATCATTCTCCTCTCCTTAGAAGAAGCTCATCCTCGAGTTTGGTACTACTAGAAACATTTTTTACGTTTTCACCAATGTAAGAATATAAATCTGAAATGTTAAATGTTGAATCTATTCCCATATGTTTGGCAGATCTACCACATAAGCATTCTCCCCAATCTTCTTGATGGTTTTATAGAGTTCTATAATGTGCCCTCCCCCCCCCCCCCAACACAATATAGGTTCAGAGTATATTACAATCACATCCACAGTAAGAATATAAAGTACAATAATGACAATACTAGTGATTTTCCGTGAATAGTATGTATTAAGTAAGTTCCCAGGAAAAACTGGAAGGATCACAATGGTCTCACTTAAAACCTAGCCTCCTTAGACAAAGTTTCCCTAAATCGTACCTCTCCCTTCATGATCACTAAACTATCTTAACTATTTATTTACATATATATCAAGGATACAAGGAACACGTATTTATTATAAACATAACATTTGACCAACACATTTTCAAAGCATATCTCATGATATTTTAAAAAATAATGAATACATATAACATTTTAAAAATGAGATATATAATTCTAAAACCATGTAAAACATTATAAGATCATTCAAATTTTAAGCTAGAATTGTCACATTACATCTGTTATGATCACTCAAAGATCTAACCTTTGGTAGCACCACCATAGGAGTTTTTTTCATACTTCTCTTTTTTCCTTTCTTGGTAGGTGAACACCCTATTTATAGAAACCCAAAGCAAGTGAACATATAGGTGACTCGTCGTATAGCCTAGCTAGGTGTCAATCAAAGGGAAATGATTAGTGTCTCTCTTGTTGCATGGAGACAACATATGGCATGTGCTTGGTCCTTGCAAATGCTTGAGTAGGTGCAACAACTTGATGAGTCACCATGCCCTATTAGGTGTCACATGATGAAGGTTGTGTGGGGTCCTCTAAGTTGCATGCATTTTGACACCTCATACTTAGTTGCATGCTCTCAATATCTCATAATAAGTTGCATGCTTTTGACACATCATACTTGGTTGCATGCTTTCAACACTACTTGGTTACATGCTTTCAGCACGTTATATTTGGTTACATGCTTACACCTCATACTTGGTTGCATGTTCTCAACACCCCATATTTGGTTGTATGCTTTTAACATCTCATACTTGGTTGCATATTCTCGACACTTCATACTTGGTTGCATGTTCTTCGACACCTCAAACTTGGCCGCATGCTTTTAGACACCTTATACTTGGTTGCATGCTCTTCAACACCTCAGATTTGGTTGCATGCTTTTCGACACCTCATACTTGGTTGCATGCGTTTGATACCTCATACTTGGTTGCATTGCTCTTTGACTCCTCAAACTTGGTTGCATGCTTGTTGACACCTTATTCTTGGTCTCATACCTTCAACACCTCATACTTGGTTACATTGCTCTTTGACTCCTCAAACTTGGTTGCATACTCGTTGACACCTCATTCTTGGTCACATACCTTCGACACCTCATACTTGGCTGCATGTGCTCAACACCTCATACTTGGTCATATGCTCTTTGACACTTCATACTTGGTTACATGCCTTCAACACCTCAAGCTTGGTAAAAGATAGGCAAAAAGGTGATGCTTGTGCTTGCTTATCAATAACATAATTAAAATGAATCTACAAAAGTATTATTATTAAAAACCAGGGTTGTTACGATTCAGCTAGTGAACAACCATCCATTTTGCCATAGACTACTATTTGGCTCACTCAAGTACTACTATTGCTTTATTTTCCTTTACCTCTCTTTGTTCTCCTTGGACTATCTATATATATGGGAGCCCCTTCCCACATGACTAGTAAGTCTTTCTACAAACCTGTAATTTTGTTCCAATTAGTATGATGTGTGTCCATTTTGCTTATTACCCTAATAATGAATATGACTCACTTGGTGCAATTCTCCCTTCAATAATTTCCTTCGTGTTTGTTTTATTTTTATTTTTCCTTCTTAAAAAATGTAAATAAGATTAGAGAAAAATACATGCATGCATATATACATACATACATATATATAGACAGATATAGTATTTACATTTTAAAATAGTTTATACAAATTTTTCCTAAACCAAAACTTTAGTATTTTGTCAATTGTTCATTTTTAATTTTGTTTTTCTTTTTTACTTTTCTTGAGTTTTAGAAGGTATTTTTTTTCATTTTCTAAAGTTCCTTCTTAGATTTTTAGGTTTTTAGAAAGAGTATTTATTTTAGTGATTTTAGACAAGATTTTGGGATTTAAAAAAAAAAATGAAAACAAAAGAAGTAAGAGAGAGACAGAGACAGAGAGAACGACAATCATGATAGCACAAGAGTAGATTTTGGAATTTTAGGTCTTGGGCTTTCTTTCTAGGGCTACTTCTTCCTTTGTGTTCTTGTGATGGCAGCACCAAGGGCTGTTTTTGGATTTTCCATATTCAATAGCACCATAAACTCCAAGAGAGCAAGAGATCACCATTCTCATTACCTACAACACCTTTACTTCACACAGAACAACCATTCGGCCACATCCACTAGTTTAAACATTCTTGTATCCTCGCCACACCATGTCCATCATTGAGATTGCAACTTTGAGCTGCAATATGTCTTCATGGATACATTTCATCTCGGCTGCAACTATTCCATGTCAGCAATTGTTTTCTTCAGCATCAAGACTACATCTCTGCTATCTCCACAGCATCTGCAATCTGAGCAGCAGCACTATCACCATATCAACATATCCACTGTCAACAACTGTAAGCAAATCTCTCACACTTTTCTCCATCACGGGCATCTATACTGTAACATTACAAATTTCAGAACAGACGTCATCACAGATCTCCATCTCCAACATCAACCACCACCAAAAATCATTCTCAGTTATGCAGAAGACAGAGCTCCTTCAGAGATCACCATCCCTGCAGCATCTGCAACCATTAGACCACTACAATGCCAACACCACTCTTTGGGATCTCCACTTTCAATATCACCCCCTTCATTGAAGTCAATGAATATTAACAGCTTCAACATTTTTTTTTATAGGTAAATTTTTGTCCCTATTGGGACTTGAGCCTAGAACCTCCCACAAACCCTTTCCCATCCCTTTACCACTTGAGCCAAGCCTCAAGGGCCTAACAGCTTCAACATTTATCTCCTCAGATCTAGTATAGTTCTATGTTTATCTTTTGCATTTTACTTTTCGTTTAATACTCCTTCTAATTTGGACAGAATTCAAACTTGTGTTAAAGAGAACACAGGGATGGAATTTGTTTGAATGGAAGACATTTAGACTATTTGAGATTTTGCATCAAGTTTTAAAATCAATTTTTCCATTTGAACTTACCAAGTCCACTCAACCCTTTCCTTCCTAGAAATTCATGAGCTAGTTCATTGGCAAAGTTTTATTTGAAACATTAACAATACATTAAAAATATTTCAACCTAATACAATTCTAACATATTAATTTAATTTTTCTTGCCTACCAAAAAAATTAATTTCTTTTTGTTAAAAACAAATTTTAATATTCAGTTGGCCAAATAAATTGTTGATGTCACGTGGGAATTCTATGAAATACAAATCTCATCTTTTAGAAAATTGAAATATGTCATTTCATTCATTTATTCTAATTCCATATTATTTTTATTCATTTCTTTGTCTTCCTTATCAAGCATAGTGAGATTCATCATACATTCCCACCAAGTAAACTGAACCCCCAAACCTATTCAAAAAATTTGAAGACATTGACCTATTTTTTAAGGAGTCATGGAACATCAGTTTGGTCTCTACCACTTTATGTCCATTCTTACTTTCAAAAAATAAAATAAAATAAGTGGAAACTTCAAAGTCAAAATAATTTTGTTCTCAAAACATAAAATAGAGAATGTATTGCTTGACAAGATGCACACTTCCATTTTTTTTTTACCTTTGGTAATTTGTCCACACTTTTTTTCATTATCCTCGTTGATGGTTCTAACTCTAGGTATTGGAAGAAGGAATTGTTTATCCAGTTTCTAATTTCACAATGTTCTTTGTGCTATATGTTAATTGTTTTCCAAAGAATCTATTATCTATAAGAAAATTCAATAAATCTCCTAATTGTCCTATATTTTATTCCCTTTTTTATCATGTGTTTAGGTCTAAATGAATATGACAAGTGGTGGAGGGAGTGATGCTAATGGAGTTTATCAACTTAGGAGCCCTCTCCAACTCTAATTGCTCTAGAATCTTCTATTTCTTCCACATAATGGCATGTCAAATGGGTCATCCTTCATTCCACATTATAGGATCCTTAGTTATGTCAGAATCAAGCTTGAAAGTGAAACAAACATCACTAGTGTTTTTTTTTTGGTTAGATTCAATAACAGCAATTCTAGTCCTTTTCATCATATTCATTCAAAATTTTGAGATCAATGTTATGTCCCTAATTGTTTTAGGGCTTAAGTATTTTTTAATTTTTATTGATGATTAGTCTAGAGTCACTTAGTTGTGAGACAAATCAAAAATTCCCTTTAGTCTTTTTCCAAAGGAATAAAAACTCATTTTTGTGTGCCTACTCAAAATTTTCATTCAAATAATGCTCAAAAAACTTCATATTCTTCTATAGCAAAGTTTATGAAATTAATGGAATTATTAATCATCCTGCTCTTACACTCCATAACAAAATGAGATGACTAAGCATAGAAACAAACATCTTTTGGAAGTTTCCCATTCACTTCTTTTCCATATGCAAGTTCTGAAAAGGTTTTAGGGATATGCTATTCTTACTGCTTGTTTTCTTTTTAATCCTTTCTCACTTTACTATTCTTAGTATTGGCCATATTCTATTTTATATCCAATCTTCCACAGTTTTGTCTTCCCCTTCAAGTATTTAATTGTCTGCTTTGTGTACAATGTGGTTGTAGGTTCAGATAAGCTTCCCCTCGAGCTACAAGTGTGTCTCCCTTTGGTATTCCAACACTGAAAAAGGTTACAAACGTTTTTATCCTACTTCAAATATATACCTAGTCAATGAAAATATAACCTCTTTTAACTTATTCCTTTTCTCCTCTAAAAGGTCAAATCTCAACACAACTATTTTCTTCCCTTAGTCCTATTCATCCACCCATTACTCTTACGCCCAAACTAGGATGTCACCAGTTCACATTTCTTGTGTCAAAGAAACCTTTACAGGTCAAAGTGAAAAAAAAAGGTGGCTGCAAGGGAGATTACTCCTCCAGATGAGTAGCCCATTGTTTGAAGGCCAACTTCTGATAGAGGTTTTTCTCCTATTAGTAAATCCATAGCCTCATATAATGCTAATCTTTGTATTGTTCTTTGAAAAGGTATAATAACTACCACTCAACACTTTCTTGTTAACCACCTAGGTTTTGCTTAGTTATTTTCTCTTGTTCAATTTTTTCTTATTTCTCTATTTGGTATTGCTATTACTAATGTTTACTATGAGGCTCTTTCTCATCCTGATTGGAAATTTGCTTTTGGAAGAAGAGATGAATGTCTTGTGCAGGTGTGGCACATGGTATTAGCTACCTTAAAAGAATGTAAGAAAATTGTTGATTACAAGTAGGTCTTTGATGTCAAATGCTGTCCATGTGATACCATTGAAAGGTTAAAAACACAACTGGTTACCAAGGGGGTATACATAGAGTTTGACCCCTTTCTGCTTGTGGCTAGATTAAATTCTTTGCACCTGTTAATTTCACTGGCTCAATCACCATAGGGCTCAGTTTGATTAGGTTAATAGTATACTGATCTCTCTAGGTTTTTCCAGATGTCATTCTAATTACTTAGCCAATGTGAAGAACATAAGGTCAAGTAGTGTGGTATTGATTGTTTATATTAATAAAATACTGGTATGATTTGTGTAGGATTGAAGAGTTGAAAATGCAACTAAAAAAGACTTTTCAAACTGAAGACCTAGAGCTACTTAAATATTTCTTGGGAATTTAGGTTACTTGTAGCAAGAAAGGACCAATTTGTCTAGGAGTAAATATGAGCAAGATTTACTCAAACAACAATGTTAAGGTTTAAACCAATAGATACACCTACAGATCCTAATATACAGTTAAACAGAGTAGATTTTCCCAAATTATCATTTCATTTGAAAAGTAATTATGAAAGGTAATTTAATTACTTCTTATGTCAAATTAGAAGATCCCTTAGACTTATATTTTTTTATGTTCTACGTTAGAGTGCATGATATACATAGTGAACCCAAATCCCACAAGTTTAGCTTTTAGGAAAATTGGTAGTTCAACATAGTAGCAGAGCCTTGTTTAGCAAGAGGTTGTGTGTTTGAACCTTACCACTATCTATTTCCTTAATTTATTAAGCTAAAAAAGGTTACTTTATTTCCTCAAATTATTAAGCCTACATGTAAGCCCAAAAGAGACTACAAATGAGGGAGGGTGCTAGAGTGCATGATATACATCATGAGCTTAAATCCTACAAGCTTAAGCTTTTAAGAAAATTGTTAGTTCAACATTCTGTGCAAAAAAATTGTTTTTATTTTTCTATTCCAAGTTGGCCATTGAAAATTTTTGTGCTCTAGCTTAAGTGGAGAGTTAAAGTCTATTAGTGAGGGTATTATTCCATTATTTAATAATAGGGTTATTAGGAGTGCAGTATATAGTTTATTGCTCTTTATTTTTTCTGAAAATTAATGAACATATAGAGAAGGTGTTCTCACCTCCTTTCACATTTTCTAACATATACTTCAATAGTCAATGATTTAGTGATCAGCCAGGGTTAAGCTCTGATGCCATCTTAACTTTGAACTGTTTGTTCTGAAATAAAAGCCCATTTTGAATTTTTCTCCTATCACAACTGGCTTTTGATCTTCAATTCAAATTTAGGTTGGTTATTTATCTGATGGCTAACTTGTAGTCTTGATTTCATGTAAAGGGAAAAGAGCTTTAAGCATAAACCCAAGCGTGAATAAGTGCTTAGTGTTTTGTCTGTTTCAAGAACAACATATGAAATTTGAAGTACTAAAGTCATACCACCTCATTTGCTTCAACTTAAACCTTTCAAAATTATAAGGAAAAATCCTAGAATGAAGGAACTGAGAAACTTAATACCATGATTTGGTTACCAACTCAGCAGATTTAAACTCCTGTATGAAAAAGGTTGAGTTCAGTCCTCTCAACCTAAAACTCAGAATCACTCATGTCATCAATATGCTTTAAATTTTAGCATTTTATTCTACTTAGCTTTCATCTAGTTGACACCTGAGACCAAATTTGGCAACTTAGCCATCTACTTAAAAACTTTGTGGTTAGTTTAAGTACTACATAGAAATATTCCTTTCTCCATCTAAAAATAAGTATATATGATGCATTTTACCTTTGAAAAAACACAATATTGGCTATTGGTAAAGCAAAAGCAACTCCATGGAAAGTTCAAGAGTAAATAACTTGTTGCCCTATTCTAATATTCTCTTAACCTCAAAAATCAAATCCACAAAGTAATGACACTATAGGCGAACCAGTAAAGTTTGGACCAAATAGAGCGAATATTTAAAGATGATAGAAATATAAGGGCCATATGTAAGCTGGGGCATTGGGGGTTGGGGGAAGTCACTTAATTTTGAAAGTAGCTTCTTACTCAGAGATTTTGGTTACTATGCTAAATGAATATGGCCCAATAGACCATGTAACAAAACACTTAACTGTATATCTGTAATTATATAGAGGCAAGTACCTGCAATACTTGATCTGTCTTCTACCATGCGGCCACCACCAAGTGCCCCTCCAGATACATGGAGCTGTGCATGTACAAAAACCTGGAAAGAATGACATATGAAAATGATCAATCATCCAAAAACTAAACAAGAAAAAGTTGAAAGGCAGGGTAAGGTGGAGAAAAAACAGAGTGCGAACTCACTGCAGCATGCTGATATCTGGGAGATGGTGACACACCAAGGGCAATTGCCCATGCCCAATGACCATCCCTATCCCTGGCAAGACCATATGCACTTGCCAGTGGCTGCAAAATATAGATATCCATAAAAACAAAATGAGAGGAGGATGCCAGATATGCTAAAATGTAACTTCAATAAGCAATTATACCAATACTACAGCATATCAAATGTATACATTTCTTTCTTCTTCTTCTTTTTGTTCTTTGCTTCTGGTTGAGGAGGCAGGATGCATTAAATATTATAACAATGTAGCAACTGATAATACTTAATTCAAAATGCATTTAAATTTTTGAATCCGAAAGAAAAGGCATATAAATTAGACAATGAAAAGTTTAACATTTGGCTTTAGTGCATTAATTGCATATAAACTTCATAACCCACCAATTACTTGCCCCACCTTCAACTACTCATCCAAATAAATAGCAAAAACTAATGGGGGGAGAAGCTGATTACAGAATTATCATAACATGTAGCATTGTCCACAGTGATTAAATATTACTTATGCATCATGCATGCCCATGTAAGCACCATCAGTTAGACATTTCAAAATTTTCTAGATTCACACTACATGTATCATAGAACTTGCTTATGTTTCATGTATCCCAGTCAAATAATCATGTTGAAGTAAATAATCAACTGTAGAATGATATACTAGTCCCATAACCCAACTTTTTCAGATTGTTCAAGTGAAAAATGTTGCTCACCACACTGTTTGCATCTCTTCCACCAAAAAGTAAAAGAAGACCATCAGAGCGTGCACTTGCTGTAGCATACCTACTTAAGAATAACAAAGTTACAGCTCGACCCAGGTACAATTTTAATGGAGAGTTCTTACAAGGAAATTATTATAAGTCCTACAGTAGGGAGCAAAAAGTAGAAAACAAAATGCAAAACCATTTTAGATACATGGTTTCCAATTCTCAAGTTCTAGGAATAATGAACAAGCAACATTTTAAGGAAAATCACAAAATGTATGATATGAATCAAAGAAACATGAAAATATTACCCTAGAAAACACACGTCTCCCATGACTCCCATCTTTCCCAAGAAATTGATGTAGATGGTTTAGGTCAAAAGGGCTGGACTATTTACAAACCAAAGAAAAAGGCATTATAGTTGGAAAGACCTATACAAGAAACTAAATTAAATGGGCAGTTTTTGGATTGAATAAGTGGAAAGCATTGGGCCTAGATGGTTTTACCATGCCTTTTATTTATATTATCAAGAGACCATAAAGAAGATACCCTGAAAGTCCTTAAGGAGTCCCATTCCAAGGGCTGATTAATGAGAACTCTACTTCACCTTCATCGTCCTTATTCCAAAGCAAGAATGTTTGCAATCAAAGATATCTAGACCTATTAACCAAATGGCGAGCTCGAATAAGATCACTATAGAAGTCCAATAGTTGATTCACAAGGTCCTCCATGAGACCACATCTCCTACCTAAGGTATCTTTGATAAGCATAGACTAATTCTAGAAATAATTTTGATTCCTAATGAAATTCTTGATGAGAAATTGCAACTCAAAGAAGGATATTCCTAAAGGTGAATTTCAACAAAGCACTTAATCATTTCAATTGTAATTTTTATATCCATAATCTAACTAGGAAAGACTTTACTTCTAGATTGTGTAAATGGATGATGGAATAGTTTTTCATGGAGAATTTCACCGTTATGATCAATGAAGAGCCAGAGGTGGATTAAGGCTTCAAGAAGCCTTGAACAACAACCCTTTTATCTCCCTCTCTCCAACATCTTCGTACATGTGGTGGATGTCCATAGGAAAAAAAATTCAACTTTATGCCTTTACCAAGAGTCCCTTTACTTCAAGATTTGAAACACTACTTTGAAATGCTCCTCACCAAGGGAATGTATGAACTGGTTAACGACACTCATAACAAAGGAAATATCCAGTTGTGTATGTGACAAGTAAATCAGCCTCCTTACAAACCTCTAGCATCTACCCTTGTCTGTTGTTATTGCATTCCATGATGTATGGGTTTGAGTATGGGTTTCGGATGCAGGTATGTATCTAGGTATTTTATCCTTCACAACTCAAATATAAGGATATTGAGATTCAGCTAAAAAGGATCCAAAAAAATTAGGCATGGGAACTAGGATATGGCATAACCAAAAAGAAAAAAAATCAATTAAAAAAAATAGAAGTGAAGAAATCCTTTTTAAAAGCTCTAATCTTTTCCCTCTTATACCTAAATGTTCTTATAAAAATTTAATTTTTCAGCTAATCCCTCTTTTTCTATATTGTAACTGTTACTAAAAAAGTTGAAAGAATAAAAAGATATCAATGGAAAAATCAAACAACCACACCTAAAGTAAGATAGGAATGCTCAACAAGGATCCCATATCCATGCCCACGTCATGTCGACAAGGGTATGTTTAGCGAAATTGAGAGATTTGGGTATCATAGTTGGCAATACTTGTTGCCCCTAACTGACAATTCGGATCTATGGAGGTGTCAATTAGGTTGCATCCTAAAAGACTAGTTTCTTAAGTAGATCAATAGTGTACTCTCTTTGAGATACACAAATACAATCTTTAGATCTAGCAATCTTCATGCCAAGAAAATATTCGAGTGGTCCAAGGTCCTTGATTTCAAACTCCTTTGCCAAAACCTTTATGGGTCTTGGAAGCTCTTCAAGATTGTTGACAATTAGGATTATATCATCCACATACATGATTAGGATAGCAATCTTGCCGCCAACTATTTGTTTCAAAATCATAGTATGGTTGGCTTGACTTTGAATGCATCCATAGTTTCAAATTGCCTTGGTAAATTTGTCAAACCAAGCTCTAGGAAATTGCTCCAATCCATGAAGATATCTCTTAAATTTGCACACTTTCTCATCTACATGAATTCTCTCAAAGCCCAGTGGTAATTCTATGTACACTTTCTTTTCCAATTCACCATTCAAGAATGCATTCTTCACATCTAGTTAGTACAAGGGTCATTCAAGGTTAGTTACAAGAGATAAAAGGACACAGAGTGTATTCATCTTAGCTGAGGCAAACATTTCTTGGTAGTCAGTACCATACATTTGTGTGGACCCCTTAACTACAAATCTAGCCTTGTAGCTCTCAATTAAGTTCTTTGCCTTGTAATTTGTTAAGAGAAAGAAAAAAAAAAAGTGTTTTATTCATTAAGAAAAGAGTATAAAGCATAAACTTTTTGAAGAATTTCTGAATTCCTTTTATTGATCTTTTAGGTACACACCATACACATATATATACACAAATAACTGAATAAGAAAATATCAATCTAACTTGATTCTCTCCTAAAATTAGGAAACTGAATCATCCTAAATGATCTCTCCTTTTTTATTCCTAAAATACTTTCCTAAATTAAAACCCTAACTTTGAATGCCAAATTTCAACACTCCCCCTCAAGTTGGAGAATATATATCATATAATCCCAGCTTGCAAGTTAAGTCTTCGAAGTTAGGCCTACGTAAAGCTTTGGTGAGGATGTCTGCGGTTTGGTGCTTGGTAGGAACATAGTTCAATTTAACCGTCTCACTAGTCACCTTCTCTGTGATGAAGTGTCTGTCAATCTCAACGTGCTTGGTCCTGTCATGATGCACGGGGTTCTTTGCTATGCTTATAGCTGCCTGATTATCACACATCATCAGAATTGGAGATGAACTCGTTTGTCCCAGTTCACTAAGAACCCTTTTTATCCAAATCCCTTCACAGATTCCTTGTGCAAGAGCTCTGTACTCAACTTCTGCACTACTTCTGGCTACAACTGATTGCTTCTTACTCCTCCAGGTAACAAGATTTCCCCAAACAAAAGAACAATATCCAGAAGTGGACCGCCTGTCAATGATGTTTCCTGCCCAATCCGCATCTGAGTATATTTCAGTGTCACGGTTCTCTGTCTTTCTGAAGAATATACCTTTCCCTGGTGTCATTTTTAAATATCTAAGAATCCTGTAGACTGCTTCCATGTGTTCCTCAGTGGGGCTGTGCATGAATTGACTTACAGCACTCACTGCAAAGCCAATATCTGGCCGAGTGTGTGAGAGATAAATCAAGCGCCCGACGAGCCGCTGATATCTCCCCCTGTCTACCGGTGTACTTTCTTTCTCGATACCAAGTTTCTTCTGACTATCCATAGGAGTATCAATTGGTTTGCATCCAAGCATACCGGTCTCCTTAAGAAGATCGAGTATGTATTTTCTCTGAGAGACTACAATTCCCTTCCTTGATCTAGCCACTTCCATACCAAGGAAATATTTCAAATTTCCAAGGTCTTTAACTTCAAACTCTTCTGACAAATACTTCTTCAAATTCTGTAATTCCTCCATATCATTCCCAGATAGAATAATATCATCAACATAGACTATCAATATGGACATTTTCCCGGCATAAGACTTCTTGACAAATAGAGTATGATCAGCCTGACCTTGTTTGTAGCACAGCTTCAGGACTGCTTTTGTGAATCTATCAAACCAGGCTCGGGGAGATTGTTTAAGACCGTACAAGAATTTTTGGAGTTTGCAAACCTGATTCTTTGCCATACTTCCTTCGAAACCAGGTGGTATTTCCATGTAGACTTCCTCTTCTAGGTCACCATTTAGAAACGCATTTTTTATGTCCAGTTGTTGCAAGCACCAATCTTGATTGACAGCCAATGAGAGAAGGATCCTGATAGTGTTCAGTTTTGCAACAGGAGCAAAAGTCTCCTGATAGTCTATCCCATAGGATTGTGTAAACCCTCTAGCTACTAAACGAGCCTTGAATCTCTCGACTGATCCATCTGCTTTGTATTTTATGGTGAAAATCCACTTGCACCCCACGGGCCTCCTCTCAACCGGCAAATCTGTGATAGTCCACGTCCCATTCTTCTCAAGTGCATCAATCTCATCTTCTACTGCCTTCTTCCATTCTGAAATTTTTAATGCCTCTTGTATTGTGTTGGGAACCTGAGTATCATCAAGAGAAGTAGCAAATGCTCTGTAAGATGGTGATAGCCCTTCATATGTAACATAATTCCCAATTGGATGATCTGTACATCTCCTAACACCCTTCCTCAATGCAATCGGCAGAGTAGAATCATCAATGCTGGGAATTAACACCTCTCCAGCCCTATCCTCACCTATGTTCTCTTCAGGAAGACAGGAATTGGAGTCAATATATTGGCCACATGTTGACTGTGATCCGTGCTCTAATTCCTGTCTTTTCCTCCTCCTGTTGTAAACTTGTAAGTTCTCATTAGCAAGTTGTGGGGCTATAGGTTGAATAGGTATGGGAGACTGGATGGTCACAGGAGAAGGAACATTTGTGTGCTGGGCTAGCTGGACTGATGACGGCATGGGTGTGGACAACTCAGTGGGCGTGAATTGGGAAGGATTTGGTGACTCTGAGTGAAAAGAAGGTACACCCTCAAGAAGAGACTCCCAAACTTGATGTTCATTCATGCTCTCCCCCTGAACATGAGATTTGGGATAGAAGAAGACATGTTCAAAGAAAGAGACGTCCATGGTGGTGTAAAATCTTTTGTTGGTTGGAGAATAGCATTTGTACCCTTTTTGGGTTGGAGAATACCCTAGGAAAATGCACTTATTGGCTCGAGGAGCAAATTTGCTACGATTTTGAGGATACACATGAACGAATGCCGTGCAACCAAATACTTTGAGTGGTAAATCAGAAGAGGTTGCACGGGTGTGAGGAAATTGTTTTAAGAAAAGTTGACGTGGGGATTGAAAGGTAAGCACTCTGGATGGCATACGGTTAATCAAATAAGTAGCTGTGAGAATAGCTTCCCCCCAGAAATAGTTTGGAACATTAGAGGAAAACATAAGGCACCGGGCAACCTCCAAGAAATGTCTATTCTTGCGTTCAGCCACCCCATTTTGTTGTGGGGTGTCAATGCAAGAACTTATGTGGATAATGCCGTGATTTTGAAGATAAGTACTGAGACTACTAGTAAAGTATTCCTTTGCATTATCTGACTTGAGGACTAGAATTTTGGAATTGAATTGATTTTGAACCATAAGATTGAAGGTTTGAAAAATGTGCCCGACCTCTGACTTTTCTTTCATAAGAAAAACCCATGTTACCCGTGTATGATCATCAACGAATGTCACAAACCATCGAGTGCCAGAAATATTTTTTATCCGGGAGGGACCCCACACATCACTATGTACTAGAGAGAAAACAGTCGAAGGTTTGTATGGGATTTGAGGATATATTGTTCGAGTATGCTTTGCAAACTGACAAATTTCACAGTGATAAGATGCTGGATTTTTATTGATAAATAATTTGGGAAACAATTTTGCAAGGTAAACAAAGCTAGGATGACCAAGGCGATAGTGTAACATTATAATTTCACTATCTTTATTGACCTTAGAATTTGACACAGAATTGAAAGACTCTAACATACTCTGAGACTGTACGCAACTTGCTTGAGAGACTTGGTTTGAGAATTGGCCACATGAGAGGAGGTAGAGCCCGGAACACAGTTCAGCACTGCCAATCATCTTCCCTGATTTCAAGTCTTGAAAAACACACGAGTTTGGATAAAATTTAGTAACACATTGGAGATCACGGGCCAATTTGCTAATGGACAAAAGATTACAATCCAAGTTTGGAACATGGAGGACAGAGTCAAGATATAAGTCTTTAGTA
Source organism: Vitis riparia (assembly GCF_004353265.1). NCBI lineage: Eukaryota > Viridiplantae > Streptophyta > Magnoliopsida > Vitales > Vitaceae > Vitis > Vitis riparia. The sequence continues at coordinate 13,664,737 of NC_048443.1, forward strand.
AGTTTTATAGAACCTGTCCCGGCAATTTTTGACTTTGAACCATCAGTAATATGGACGGATGAATGACCATTACTTGGCTTGTAATTTTGAAGAATGGCAGCATCTCCTGTCATGTGATCAGAAGCACCTGTGTCCGCTATCCACGACTTCATTCCTCCTTGATTAGCAGTGAAGGCTACACCGGTAGTACTGCCACTGCCAACTTGGCTTAATAGTTTCTGTAGCATCTCCATCTGCTCTTTGTTGAATGGACTCGGCTCGGGAACAGATGTGCTCTCAGAGTTGGCAGTCACGTGTGCTCTGCCATCTCTGTCAGACCGTGGCTTTGGTTTCCAATCAGCCGGTTTGCCATGAAGCTTCCAGCAAGTCTCCTTATAATGGCCTGGTTTCTTACAATAATCACACCAAGGCCTATCCCGTTTCTGACGATCTCCACCACTACTATTAAATGACCGAGTAGCAAGGGCAGAGGCATCCAATGTTGGGGCAGGTTGCTCTTTGGATCCCATCATCACTTTCTTTCTACTTTCTTCACGCCTAACCTCTGAAAAAGCCTCCCTGAGACTTGGCAGGGGTTTAATGCCCATGATTCGGCCTCTAACATCATCCAATTCCCTGTTTAGTCCTAGGAAAAACTTGAACAGTCTCTTTTGTTCCACAATTTTCCTGTATGTTGCTGCATCATCAGAACATTTCCATGAGTGAGTCTCGAATAAGTCAAGGTGCTGCCAATACCTTGTGAGTGTGTTGTAATACTGAGTAACTGTCTGCTCTCCTTGGCGGAAGTCATGTAGGGCTGATTCAACCTGAAAAAGTTTTGAAGTATTTTCAGAACTTGAGTAAGTTTCTTTGGCTGCATCCCATATGTCCTTTGCAGTCCTAAACAGCAAGAAATTTTCACCTATGTCATTGTTCATGGAATTGATAAGCCATGACATGATCATGCTGTTTTCAATCTTCCACTTCCTGAAACCCGGTTCTGTAGTTTCTGGCATGACTGCTTCTCCAGTGAGGTACTCATCCTTTCCTTTACCGCAAATGAACAGCAACACAGATTGTGACCACTGTAAATAGTTATGGCCATTTAATTTGTGTCCTGTGATGAGAATAGGAGAGGAATCACTGCCACCAAGGTTTGGAATTTCAGATCTGCCCCCTGATTCTGGTGACGTGACGCTGGATACTTGTGATGATGCCATTCCGTATTTTGTCATGGACCGGAAAGGTAGAAGAACACTTCCCAAGGCACGTGCAGGGATTGGAGTTGAGGAAAAATAGCCGGAGGACGTCGGAAAAACTGATCGGAGGGCCCGCGGAGGCAAAAGAACCCCAAAAGAGGCACGTACAGGGCTCGAATGGCAGAAACAGGTACGTAAGGTGGCTGGTCGGCGTCAGGCGAGCCTGGAGTAGAAAGCGCGTCGCCGGAAAGTGGCTTACGCGCCCTCACGTGCCGGCGCGTGAGATATAGTCGCCGGCCGGAAAAACGTGCGTGGGCGGCGCGTGGATGGTTTTCTGGCTCCGGTGCTTTGGGAAAAGTTGGAGATCTCCTCCAGGCGCTCATTGCGGTGTGAAAAAAACCGTCGCCGGAAAAGTCGCCGGCGGTGAATGTTTTCTGACGACGATTCGACCGACCGGAAAGCGTTTTCTCACTTGGCTCTGAGAACAGGGACTGATGACCAGAATGAGAGATGGCCAGAGAGAGAGATGGCCAGAGAGATTTGGCCGGAATGAATGATGGCCTGAATAAGAGGTGGCCAGAAGGGATTAGGGTTTCAAAAAACTGGCTCTGATACCATGAAGAATTTCTGAATTCCTTTTATTAATCTTTTAGGTACACACCATACACATATATATACACAAATGACTGAATAAGAAAATATCAATCTAACTTGATTCTCTCCTAAAATTAGGAAACTAAATCATCCTAAATGATCTCTCCTTTTTTATTCCTAAAATACTTTCCTAAATTAAAACTCTAACTTTGAATGCCAAATTTCAACACTTTTATAAAAAAGAAAAAAAATAAACTATCCTTACTAAATAATTACTAATAACTCTTTACGCTCCCCCTTAAGTTGGGGTACATATATTACAAAGACCTAACTTGGAACATATAACCCAAAATAAATAAATAAATAAATAAAAATAAAAATCCTCCCTAAAGCTTTAGTAAACACATCACCTAACTAATCCTTAGACTTGATGTAAGGAGTTATCACTTTCTTGCTTATTACAATTTCTCTAATAAAATGGCAATCCACCTCAATATGCTTGGTTCTTTCATGAAACATGGGGTTACTAGCAATGTGAATAGCAACCTAATTATCACATTACATAATCATGGGTTGTTCAAGAGAAAAACCAATCTCTTGTAAAAGGTTCTGAATCCATATTAACTCACACATAGTATGTGGCATAGCCCTATATTTTGCTCCAATACTAGCTCTTGCTAATCTTTGACACTTCTTTTTACTCTTCCAAGTAACCATGTTACCACTAACAAAGGTATAATACTTGCTAGTGGACCTCCTATCAATTGAGGATCTTGCCTAGTTCACAACCAAAACACTCACAACATCAAAGCTCAAATTGGACCTTCTTCTATAGAGTATTCCTACACCTATAGTACCTTTGAGATACCTTAGGATTCTACACATTGATTCCTAATGAATCTGTTGGTTGCTTCCATGAACTAACTTACCGCACTAATAGGACAAGCATTGTCAAGTCTAGTAATTGTCAAATAAATAAGTTTACCTACTAAACTTTGATACCATCTTTTATCTAAAAACAAAGAGCAATAATCTCCATTAAGATTCACATTTTTCTCTATAGGACTGTTAGTTGGCTTTATGCCTAACATATCAATTTCATTAAGAAAGTCTAATACATACTTCCTTTGGGATAAACAATCTCACCTCTCCTATGTGCAACTTCTACCTAAGAATTAATGCAATAACCTAAGATCTTTTGTCTGAGAAGTCTTTTTTAAGTAACCTTTCATTTCTTCAATACCTATAACACTAGTACCAAAGACAATAATATCATCAACATATGTAACGATTACTACTATGTCAATATCTCTCTTGAGTGGCTAGAATTACATCTTCTAAAACCAAATGATACTTAACTTATCAAAACAAGCTCAAGGAGATTGCTTTAATCCCTAAATACCCTTATTTATTTTGCAAACTTTAACTCTTAACTCCCCAAGTAACAAACCAAGCAGTTGCTCCATATAGACTTCCTAACTCAAATCACCATACAAGAATGCATTCTTAACATCTAATTGATGTAAACTCCACCCAAAATTGATAGCTAAGAAGATCATAATACATAACAGGAAAGGAAGTCACAAAATAGTCCACATCATAAGTTTGAGTACATCCCTTAGCAACTAAGCCTTTAATAGTTTTGTAGCCCTATCTGGATGATATTCAATACTAAAAGCCTAATGGAAGCCTACAACATCCTTTCCTCCAAGCAAATTGAAGAGCTTCCATGTACCTTAGTCTAGAAGAGCATACATCTCTTCTTCCATGGCTTTCTTTCACCCAACATGATTTAAAGCTTCCTCATAAGACTTAAGGATGGAAATAGAAGACAAGGCATGAACCAAACACCATAAAATGGGGGAAAGATTATCTAAAGATACATAATGAGTAAGAGGATAGCAAGTACAATTGTGTTTACCTTTCTTGAGTGCAATAGAGAGGTTGACTAATTAGGAATTGAGGAAACGGAAATAGGTGGTGACATCGGATCCTCCATTGACGAGTTCAAAGAAGGAAGAGATTGAGTTTGATCTATTTCACTATCTTTAGCCAGTCTTCTCTATTGATACACTTGTAATAGTTTGTCAGTCTTAGATAGAAAAGTATTGATAATAACAGGAAGAGGAATAGAATAAGTAATTTTCTAACTATAAACTATGATTAGAAAAATAAGTAGTCTCAAAGAATGTTCCATCAACATTAATAAAGTATTTACAAGACATGGGATCAAAGCATTTGTAGCCTTTTTTTAGTTATAGAATATCCTAAAAATACACATTTGATGGATCAATGTTTATCTTTATTCGGAGAAAAATTATGAGTAAAAGCAAACACATCCGAAAACTCTAGGAGGAAGAGAAAATAAGGGACGGTGAGGAAATAACACAAAATATGGAGTCTTCTAATGCAATAGAGGAAGGTAATCAATTTATTAAATAACATTTCATTAAAATAGCATTCCCCAATAAGATTTTGGAACCCTCGTATGAAACATAATAAAATGAACATCATTCAACAAGTAACGATTTTTCCTTTTAGCAATTCCATTCCATTAGGGTGTATAATCACATGAAAATTACTAGACAATTTTATTTTTAGCACCAAAAGAGAAAAGGGAATGATCATTATATTCAAGGGCATTATTTTTTTTTTTATTGGAAACGACACAGAGATATTGATAGAAAAAAAGAAGTACAAAAAGAAGGATGAGAAATCCTCCCGCCAAAGAAAACTAAACTATAGGAAATTACATTGTAAAACAAGCTAACTCTCTATAACGGACCATTCCTTATGGAGTACACACCGCTAACCAATCAAGTTGTAACACATTAAGGGGAGTCCCCTTAAAAACCTTGGAACAGAAAGCCCAAAGAGAAGCAAGGAAAACAATAGAGTCCCAAAGATACTCTGAATTCCTTACTTTATCCTAAAAAATCCTCGCGTTTCTTTCCCACCACACAACCCGAATTAGAGCAATGCTCGCAGCTTGCCACAAAACTATCCCCCTCTTAGATGAATCAAAACCATTAAATTTGATGGACATCATGTCAAAGATGCTCCTCGGGGGGACCCAATCCATCTTAGCTAACTAAAATAATCTGTGCCACATCCCAATCGTCAAGGAACAATGAAGAAAAAGGTGATCTACTGATTCCCCATGCTTCATGCACAGAATACAAATATCAGGACTAAGGGCTTTGTAGGGTCTTCTCACTTGTAGCATGTCATTAGTATTCACCTTCTTGTGTGCCACTAACCAGACAAAGGACCTCACTTTGAAAGGGACTTGAGAATTCCAAACGAACTTAGAAGGGAAAACCTGAGGAGATCCAGAAAATTGAGATAATACTAGAAAGAAAGATTTGACTGAAAAAAGCCCTGAAGAAGATAAAGGCCAAAATCTAGCATCTGGAACTAAAGGAGATAGATGCAATCCATCAAGTGACCGCATGATGCCTTCTAAGTTCTCTATCTCAGAATCTGAAAGGTTACGGCGGAAATTTAAATTCCAAGAGAAAGGACGAGTAGAACCGAGAACTAAAGAAATAAGAATATTTTTATCCAAGACTACTCTAAATAGTCTTGGATATTGGGTTCCCAAAGGTTGGTCCCCCCACCACAAATCTTCCCAGAATCGAATTCTTTCCCCATTTCCTACCACAAACCGAGTAAACAAGGAAAACTCCTGAAAGACTTGTGCAATAGCCTTCCAAGGATAGCAATGTGACCATCTGACTAAAATGTTAGCATCCCAACCATTAGAGTGTGAACCATAAATGTTTAATATGACCTAATGCCATAGAGTTGAACCCTCTCTAGGGTACCTCCATAGCCATTTTCCTAAAAGAGCGAAATTCCTCAGAGAAATATTCCCAAAACCCAAACCCCCTTATTGCCTTCGGTTTACACACAACATCTCATCTCACTAAATGATCTCTTTTGCCTTCCGCAATCCCTGACCATAAAAAATCCCTTTGCAACCTCTCGATTTTTGCAACCATTAAAGCGAATAACTTAAATAAGGAAAGGAAGTAATAGGGCATATGGGTAAGGCAAAATTGGATAAGAGTTATCCTTCCCCCGAAGGATAAGTAAGTCTTTGCCACCCATCTAATCTTCTTGAGATTCTCTCAATCACTGGATCCCAAAAACCACACGCCTTGGGGTTCTCTCCCAAAGGAAGACCCAGATAGAGTATAGGCCAGCCAGAAGCCTTGCAATCAAGCATCTCAGCCAATCTTGAAAGATGAACCTGATCAAGATTGATGTCATAAATATTACTCTTGTCAAGATTGACCTTGAGCCCAGAAATGTGCCCAAACACTAGCAAAAGACTCTTGAGAGTCTGCAGATCTTCCTCCCTAGTGTTAGAAAAGAAAATGGTATCATCAGCAAATTGCAAATGGGACACCCTAGTTCTGTTTCTACCCACCCTGAAACCCTCCAACATATTTCTTTCCTCTGCTCTCAATAGCATCTTACTCGGTACATCTGCGACTAAAGTAAACAAAAAAGGGGATAAAGGGTCACCTTGTCTTAATCCTCTAAATGCCTTAACCCACCTTTTAGCGCTTCCATTCACCAAGACAGCATAAGATACCGAGGACAAACATCCACTCATCCATTTCCTCCATCTAGGACTGAACCCCTTCTTCTCCAACACTTGATCCAAAAAATCTCACCTCACATGATCGTAAGCCTTTTCAAAGTCAATTTTGAAGACAAAAACTTCATCCCCTAATCGTCTTCTCTCATCCACTATCTCATTGGCTATGAGAACCGCATCTAAAATTTATCTCCCTTGAACAAAAGCGCCTTGAGTAGAGTGGATGGTTTCATGTAGAACCCCTCTTAGACGCCCTGAAAGCACTTTGGCTATAATCTTGTAGAGACTAGTGACCAAGCTAATGGGTCTAAAATCTGATATTTCTTTGTCAAACTCTTTTTGGGTAATAGAACAATGAAGGAGGCATTAGTGCTTTGATTGATAATTCCGCTTCTATGAAATTTTGCAAACACTCTCACTAAATCTTCCTTAATCACATCCCAACAATCTTGGAATACTGCAATGGTAAAGCCATCAGGCCTCGGAGCCTTGTCCCTATCCAACTGAAAAATGGCCTTAGAAGTCTCTTCTTCAGTGAAAGGGGAATCCAACCTTAACACGCTCTCTTCCGAAATAGGGGACCAATCTAATCCTTCAACGCTCCAAGACTCTCCTGTAGGACTCGCGTAGTGCTTTTCAAAGTAAAGTAAGATCTCCTCTGTGATACTCTCAGCATTATTTAACACTAAGCCCATTTCATTTTCCAACACCTTGATATATTTCCTATTTCGCCTGCCATTAGCCACTTTATGAAAAAACTTAGAATTACAATCCCCTTCCTTAACCCATTTCACCCTAGCTTTTTGTCTCCAATGGATTTCCTCCCTCAAAATTAATTCCTCTAGCTCCCTTTTTCTTAAGGTTCTTTGATTTAACAATTCAGAAGTGAGACCCTCTACCTGCTCAATGGCATCAAAGTTAGCTAAATTATTGGGGATACTTTTTTTCTTTTCATTAAGCTCTCCAAAAGAAAACTTATTCCACTCCTTCAATTTGGGTTTAACAGTTTGTAATCTCCTCATGAACAAGTGGCCTTCCCAACCATTTCCTTGAAAACCTCTCCACCAATTTCTAAAGTTCTCCTTGAAACTAGGATGTTGCAGACACATATTCTCAAACCTAAAAGGTGTTGGGCCCCACATGAATGGGTTGGTATCCAAAACAATTGGCCAATGATCCGAGGTCCTTCTAATAAGGGCTTCTTGAAGGCCTTGGGGAAAGAGCTACCCCCACTCATTTAAGTAAAGAAAACGGTCCAATCTCTTACACACGGGAGACTCTTGCAAATTTGACCAAGTGAATGATGCGTTCCGAAGAGGTGGATCAAGCAATTCACATTCTCTTATAAAACTATCAAAGTCCCTCATGCTTGAAGTTAGACTAGAACCCCCCAATTTTTCTGAACTTCTCCTTATGACATTAAAATCACCGCCCACACACCATAACGGAAAAGTTAGACCATAAATGTCAAAAAGTTCCACCCAAAAATCCTTCCTAAGTCAGGGACTGTTTGGGCCATAAACTGCAGATATCCAAAGAGGTCCACAACCGTCCAAAGCGAACTTGACTGAGACCGAGAAAGATCCTATTACCATCTCCTCACTACACAGTTTTTTTGAGTCCCAAATGATCAAAATCCCACCTGAAGCCCTGCACGCCGGAAGAGCAACCCAATCCTTATTTCTGACCATCCAGACACTACCCACAAACCTTCTGTCACACTTCTCATTTTTTGTTTCCTGAATCATCACAACATCCGAATTCTCTAACCTTAGGAATCTTTAACCACCCTTCGCTTATTCCTTGAACCCAAACCCCTAGTGTTACAGTGATTCAAGGGCATTATCATATTGAAGAATACCAACTTAAATACCAAACTTATTTTTTATTTCTTAATAAAAAAGGTTAAATACATGAGGTGCTTCAAACCTTTCCTTAAACAAAAATAACCAAGTGACACGAGAACAATCATCCATAGAACTAACAAAGTACCAAACCTTTAAATATTAGGGATGTGACACAGGCCTCAAATATTGAAATGAATTAAAGCAAAAGGACTAGGACTCCTATTATTAACTCTAGATGGAAAAGATAACCTATAGCATTTTCTAAGTTCACACAACTCATACTAAATCTTATTTGACAACTTTGGAGACAATCCCAAGGAATGTAACTACTCAAAAGAAGCATGACTCAACCTATAACACCACTAAAGAGGAGTAACAAACAAAGAAAGAGTAGCAGCATCTAACATCTTCCTACCATGAGACTAGAATATAAACCGACTATCAAGGTAATAAAGTCCATCTTGCTCAAGTCCTCCACCAATCATCCTATTCATGTAGAGATCTTGAAAAACACAATGGGGAGGAAAAAAGATAGCAACACAATTAAATTGCTTAGTAAATTGACTAATAGATAATAAATTAATAGGAAATTTAAGTACATATAGAATAGAATTAAGTTTAAAAGAAGATAAAGGAAATGGATAGATCACTCCTTGACCAAGAACAGAAGAAAAGGAAGCATCAGCTAGAAAGATTGAAAATGTATTAGAAAACTTAGTTAAGTGAGAAATTTGGGAGGATTCTCCAATCATCTGACAAGAAGCTTTAGAATCTATAACCTAAGGGTGAGAAGACTGACTAGAAATAAGTAAAGCATGTGTATCTGAGCATGCTAAGGTAGCAATAGAAGCCTTGTTGTTGGATCACAAGGAAATCTCTAAAGACAGTTGCACTAGTTTGTTACAATCATCTAAAGATAAGGTAATAGACTTCCTACTACCACTTGGAAGTTGAACAAAAGTAGGAACAACAACTCCACCATTGGAAGAGAAGACAACTAAATTAACCCATATAAGACAACAAAACATATTCTAAGATTTATCAAACGGGATTAGTCTTACCACATGTGAGCATTGCATGTCTCTTTTACTTATGCCTCCATTTCCTCCTAAACCTTGGCCTTAATCTCAAATAAGAGGACCGCCTCTACCTTGTCCAATGGATGCAAGTTTAGAAGTATCCTTGATATCATTTTTTGATTAGAAACAAAATATATATTGATAAAAGTAAAGTTCAAGAGAAGGAGGAGAGATACTTCCCACAAAATACAAAACCTAATCAAAGTAAGACTACACCCCACTATACAAGGATAACTACAGATAAAAGCATATATAAAATATGTCAAAAACCAGAACCAAACTCTTTCAAATGTTATCCACCTGTGACCCTTTTCGAATTATAAACCGAAGACTAACTAAGTTGAATAACATTTAGTGGGGTTCCTTTAAAAACAGCCGTACAAAAGACCTAAAATAAGGAGTAGAAGTGAAGAATATCTCACAACATCTCTTCTATTCTGCATTTTTCTTCAAAAGTCCTAGCATTTTGCTCTTGCGACATATCCACAATACAATGAGGCAAGTGATATGCCAAAGAATCTTGTCTCTAATTAAATTCTACAATCCTCTAAATAAGATAATCATCATATCTTCAATACTTCTAAGAGAAACTCAATTCATATTAGCTACAATGAAGAGCTTATGCCAAAGCTCCAATGTTATTGGGCAATGTAGAAAAAGATGGTCAATTAATTTTCCACTTCCTTTGCATAGAATGCACTAATGAGGACTTAGAGATTTGTAAGGTCTTCTCACTTGTAGCATATCATTGGTATTTACCTTCTAGTGCACCACCAACCAAGCAAAGGTCTTAACCTTTGAAGAGGCTTTTGATTTTCAAATAAAATTAGTCGAAAGGAACGAGATTGGATTTAAGAACTTGGACAAAATTGTGAAAATGGATTTTACTGAGAATGAACCAAAAGAAAATAAGGACCAAGCTCTTGAATTCGTGGTAGAAAGAGACAAGTGCACTGAAGTAAGTGAAGACGTGTCTTTTGAGAAGTTCAATTTCTAAATTGGTGATATTGCTAAAAAGTTAAAATTCCAAGAAAACAGATAGGAATTACCAAGGACGATTGAGATGGTAAGATTTCTCACTGAAACAACTCTATAAAAAACCCGGAAATTATGAACATAAAGATTGATGCCTCACCATAAATCTTCCTAAAATCATATCCTTTCCTAATTCACCACCACAAAAGTAGGTGTATGGAGAAAAGCCTGAAAAACTTGTGCAACAGTTCCCTCGAGGAGCATTTCCAACATGCTGTCCATCAATTACAATGGTTTTGGTTTATCTAAAAGAGGGATAGTTTTGTGGCAAGTTGTGTGCATTGCTTTAATTTGGGTTGTGTGGCGGAAAGAAATGCGAGGATTTTTTTAGGATAAAGCAAGGAATTCAGAGAATCTTTGGGATTCTATTCATTTCCTTGCTTCTATTTAGGCTTTTTGTTCCAAGGTTTTTAAGGGGATTCCCCTTAATGTGTTACAACTTGATTGGCTAGTAGTGTGTAATTCCAATGGGTTGGTCTAATCTAGAGAGATAGTATGTTTTTACTTTGCATTTTCTTGTTTTTGTATTCTTGTAGTTTAGTTTTTCTTTGGTGGGAGGATTCCTCATCCTTCTCTTGTACTTCTTTTTTCTATCAATATATCATTTTGTCGTTTCCTATAAAAAAAAAAGAAGTCCAAGGACATCCATGTGACCATCTAACAGAAATGTTTGCATCTCATCCATTAGGATGTGTCCCATAAATGCTAAAAATAATCTAATACCAAAGACCATCGCTTTCCCTAGGGAACCTCCAAAGCCACTTCCCTATGAGAGCATGATTTCTCAAGAAAGTCTTCCAATTGATAAATTACTGAATGAATTTTTCATATATCTCAAGGGTATTTATACAAAGTACATAAAGTCATTTTAGGATAACCAACTATACAAAATAATAGACAACCATACAAAATATTTATAATTGTATAAATCACAACTATAGAATAAATTATAACTATAATTCACAGCTATAACTTACCTAAATCATAGTTGTGAATATATGCTAACTCTCCCCCTCAAGTTGGTGCATATATATCACATATGCCCAACTTAGATAATGATGTATAGAATAGACTACTAGTAGCAACATGAGTCATCATATCCGCTAGTTGATCTGCATTTTTGATGTAAGGAACCTTTATCATACCAAAATCTAGGTTATCCTTGATATAGTTCCTCTCAAGTTCAATGTCCTTAATCCGATTATGTTGTACCAAATTATTTGTAATCTTAATAGTTGTTATGCTATCATAAAAGAGTACCATACATTTCTTGGGACCAAACCCAAGTTCGTTCAAGAGAATTCTTAGCCAAGTAAGTTTCATAGTTGCATGATGAAGCACTTGATATTTAGTTTCTACACTAGACAATGAGACCACATTTTGTTTTTTACTCCTCCTGGTCACTAAATTTCCTCCTACAAATGACACATCTTGAAGTAGACTTTCTATCCAATCTGAATTCGGCAAAGTCAGAGGTTGTGTAACCCTTAATATCTAAATGTTCATGTCTAGAAAACATAATACCTTTGCCTAGAGAGGACTTCAAATAGGCTAAGATACGATTTACTGCTTTCATGAGTTGATCACTCAAATTATTCATGGATTGACTTATAACACTAACTACATATGACAAGTTAGATCTAATGAGGATCAAATAGATTAATTTCCCCACTAGTCTCTGATATCTTTCCTTGTTCATTGAAATCTAATTAGGATAGGTGAACAAGCCATGATTTATCTCAATGGGAGTATCCATAAGTTCACAAGCAGAGTTACTAGTTTCAATCAAGAGATCTAATGTATACTTCCATTGTGAAAGAAAAAGTCCTTGTTTGGATCGAGACACCTCACTACCCAAGAAGTATTTTACAATACCCAAGTCCTTCATTTCAAATTCCTTGGCCAGATACCTCTGAAGCTTCTCTATTTTTGTTGAGTTACTACCTATAACAATCATGTCATCAACAAAAACAATAAGAAAAGTAATGTGATCACCATCTCTCTTATAGAACAAAGTGTGATCTACTATAGCTTGTTTAAAACCATACTCCATCAAGTAGCTCAACTTGCCAAACCATGCCCTTGGTGACTGCTTCAATCCATACAAAGCCTTTTTTAGTTTACATACCTTGCCTCTTTTTAGTGTAAACACCAAAAGGGATCTATGTACACCTCCTCTAGTAGATCACCATGAAGAAAGACATTCTTTACATCAAACTGTCTTAATGGTCAGTTTAGATTGATTGTAAGAGAGAGTCTGACTCTCATAATGTTTATCTTGACTATAGGAGCAAAGGTCTCTTGATAGTCAATTCCATAAGTCTACTTGTATCCCTTGACAACCAGTCTAGCTTTGTACCAGTCAATTATTCCATCTAACTTGTACTTTATTTGAAACACCTTACATTCCATTGTCTTCTTTTCCTTAAGGAGCTTGACCATCTCCCAAGTAAAGTTCTTTCAGAAACTTCATTTCTTCTACCATTGCAAACTTACACTCAAAATCTTCAAGGGCTTCTTGAAAATGACTAGTAATAAACACAAAAGACAATTGAAGAGCAAAAACAAGGCGAGTCTTAGATAGACAATGATGAGAGATGAAATCATAAATGGGATATACAACATTAGAAGATAATTTTGAGAAACCCAACTTATCATATTCTTTACGATCACGAAGAGGATATCTCCTACCTTGATCACCAACTTGTGGATTCAAGATAGCAATTTCTAAAGTTAAAGGTGAAGGAACATGTACCTCAGGATTAGTCTCGGAAGTGTCATCCAATGGCATGGTAGCATCATTAAGAGTATCGAAGCCTAGGGAGGGTATGACAGTAGCATATTTGTTCTTCCTTTTATAACATTGTTGGAATAATCTGGCTGGTTTTTCATCCTTTCTTTCCTCAGATTCAAACTCAAGTGTCATAGGGTTAGGAGCATCTAAAGACTTCCCTTTACCCAAATCATTTGAATCCTCCTCCTGACCTAAAATTCGTACCCTCTTCTCACTTCTAATCTCTCCTTGAAGAGGAACTAGAGACACATTTCCAGAAGAATAAGACTTTCCTTTGCAAAATTGAATATCCATGGAGACATAGTATTTGTCTGCAGGAGAATGAAAGCATTTATAGCCTTTTTGGGAATTAAAATAACCAAGAAAGATGCAATTAAGAGCATGAGGATCAAGTTTATTCCTTTGATGAGAGTGTACATGAGCATAACATACACAACAGAAAACTTTATGACAAAGATTCAAAGCAGAAGGAATGAGGTGAAATTGTGATAACATTCGCAAAGGAATTTGATAATCAATGACATGAGTAGGCATTCAGTTGATGAAAAAACAATAATCATGATAGCCTCAACCTAAAAACGTTTTGGAACATACATATTAAAGCATAAAACCCAAGCCACCTTTAAAATGTGGCGGTTTTTACTCTATGTTATGTTGTTCTATTGTGGCGTGTATGTACGTGTTGTCTGGTAGAGGATTTCATTTTCTTTGAACAAATTAGCAAGAGACTGATTCACAAACTCATGATCATTGTCAGAGTAAAAGACCTTAACCTGAATAGTAAATTATATGGCAATCATTTTGGAAAATTGAAGAATAACATGTAGACCATCATTCTTAGACTTAAGCAAATATACTCAGCTCACCCTGGTACAATCATCAATAAAAGACAAAGTATTTATGACCCAAAGCAAAGGGAGTAGAAAAATGACCCCAAACATTTGTAAAAATCAGGATAGAAGGAATTAAACTTTTATTGAGACATATTTTGAAAGGTACACGATGATTTTTAGCATAATTGCATTGTTCACACCTTAAACTAGAAACTGCAAAATTTTAAATAACTAAGGAAATAAAAGCTCTAAATAAGAAACATATGGGTGACCTAATTAGTATGCCATAAAAGAATTTGTTCTCTATTAGATGTCTCTCTTGCTACTTGAAAAATACAACGGTCATATTCAAATTTTAACTCCCTTGCCCCCTCCAACTAGTAAAGACCTCTTCTCTCCTTACCAATGCCAATTGTCATCTCTGTAAGATCGTCATGAAACACATAGTAAATAGAATTGAAAGTTACAAAACAATTAAGATGTTTGATAATCTTACTAATAGAAAGAAGACTATTAGAGAGACTAGATGCAAATAAGACAGAGCAAATCGAGAGTGTAAGGGGAAGTGAGATAGTCTTGGCTCCTGAAATCAGCATAGGAATCCCATTAGCAACCTAAATAGACTTAACAGATGAGGGCATCTGAGATTCAAGTAAGGAAGAATGACTAGTCATATGATCAGTAGCCCCTAAATCAATAACCTAAGGAAAACCATTCACTTTAGGTGGGTAGATTATCACATCGAGATGCTCTTGGGTGGGCTTTTAGAGAAATGAATCTTGGGTGAGAGTTCCAAGGCACACCTTTAGGGATGAGAGTTCTTTCAAGAAATAGGAGATGCCTGTGATGGCTTCATAGTGGTGGATGAAGATACAAATTGCATCAGACCTTGTCACAGGTTAGAATCCTGGTAAAAAATGTTGGTTAGGAGGAATCAGAAAAGCTAGAGGTGGAAGTGGGTTTCATGTCCTCAATTCCATTATGGTGAGAAAATTCAATGTGGTTCTCCATTAAAGTTTGTTGCAATAGCGAGACCCCCTTCAAAGCCAACCCAGAAAGAGAAAGTAAGTCTCAAGGTTGAAGAAGAGATTGAATCATGCACCTTGATGTGTGTGGGGAAGAGGAATGTCTTAGTAGGACCACATGTGGCTATCTTGGATAAAAAGTGTAGCAAGATTAGATCAACTATAACAAATTTCTCTAAGCTTCTAATGGAGGATGGGATTCATCAGTCTCTTGGTAGGTTCCTAAAAAAGTGAGCAAGGGGGCAAATGGAAGGGAGGGGATACATGTGTCAGACCAGAGTGGCAGGAAGGCTCTCATTGAGGACCTGTTGGGTCTAATAAAGGTTCATATTTGGCACATACAATTGAATAGATTCAATAGAGTGCTATAATGTATCTTTTTTAGGACCATGGACCTCTCTATGAAAGTGTTATGAAGAATCCCAAGAGACCCATGAAACATAAGGGTTGCATGGTGTGTTTGTGGGCAAGAAGCAAGTAAAAGTTTGGAGAGCAGCCCCTTTGTGCCTTTTTTGGACGGTTTGGAAGGAAAGAAATAGGGTTGCTTTTAAAAATGAGGATTTTTTTATCCAAAGGTCGAAATATTCTTTTGTTTGTAATTTGTGGTATTGGTCTAAGTTGTGTATAGCTGAAGGGCCTAATTCTTTAATTAACTTTTTTGAGTGATTATAGATGAGGGCAAGTGAGTTTTTTGTATCCCTCTTTCTTTTGTTTTTGCCTATAGGCACTTGTTATATACCTCCTATATGCTTTTGGATTAGTGTATGGGTGCCCTGTTTTTATTAATATACTTTTTCTATGCCTCTCCCTATTTAAAAAAAAAAGGTTGCATGGTGAAGAGGGCTTGTTTGAAAGGTCAAAGCAGTTTTTATGGTCTAGTTATAGCAAGGCCTAATGAAATGGGCCACCAGTTTAGGCATAAGAAGGTTGTTATGAGTGAGGACAAGACTTAACCCAATGGCTTCTTTCATGCTCTAGTTAGGCCTAAAGTGGTTGACCCTTTTTTTATTTGGAAGAGAGGATCCCTCTTTCTTTAGATTTGGATATTCTCTCCCTAACGAAACGATAAGGGTTCTCAAGATTTTCTTTCAATCTCTCTAGACGAAGCTTCAGGGTTGTCTTTAACTTTGTCTGCTAAGGATTGAAGATGCTAAAAGGCACTTCAAAAGGTTTTGAAGTATCGTCTCCTCTCTCTCTCTAACAAAAGGGTGTTAGTTTATGATCTCCTTAGCTTATCTTGAATCAAGGAAAATCAAATAAGACTTAGGCAATAACCTTCCAGAGACAGCAATACGAACACATGATAAAAGCTTTGGCATCCTAACCATTAGAATGCAACCCATAGATACTCAAAATGACCTTGTACCATAAAGCATTGTTCTCCTTAGGAAACTTCCACAACCACTTCCCTCAGAGGGCTTTACTTCCTAGGGAAATCCTACCTATACATAAAACCCCTTCCTTCTTAGGTTTACATACCTGATGTTATCCAAGGTGATCTCTCTTTAATTCCCTCACTCCTAACCAAAGAAAATCTCTCTATAATCACTCAATCCTATGCTACCTTACCTACAACTTTGAAAATTAATAGGAAATAAGTGGGAATAGGAAACAAACATGAGTTCAAAGAGTTATTTTTCCACCAAAAGATCAATATGGCTCTTTTTCAACCATTTAATCATTTAGAAATTGTTTCTCTAGCCAAATCCCAAAAGGAAATAGCTCTTAGGTTCCTCCCTTACTCAAGGGGAGGCTCAAATAAGATATGAGGCACTTAAACACCCCCCACATTCTAAAAAAGTTTGAAGCCTGAACTTGGTCCTAACTCATATATACCCAACAAAGTGTTAATATTGAAATTCATCATGAGCCTAGAGACCCACCCAAACACCATGTAAATCAATTAAAGTTTTCACAAGTTGAGTAGTCTAGCTTGTGGAAAAAAAAATGGTGTCATTTCTAAATTGTAAATGGGTTGCCCTCACTTAAGATCTACCAATTGAAAACACTTTAAAAACCTACACTACTATACTTTCAACATCAATCTACTTAAGACATTAGCTACTAAAGTGAAAAGAAAGGGGCATAGCAGTGAGTCACCTTGCCTTAAGCCCCTATATGCCTTAACCCATCCTCTCACACACCCATTAATTTACACAACAAAATTAGTTGTTGATATGCATACATAAATCTAAGATCTCCATCTCGCTCCAAAACCTTTTTCCTCTAGAACATGATTTGAAAAATCTCATTTCACATGGTTATAAGCTTTTTCAAAATCAATCTTAAAGTCCGTCCTTCTTCTCTTGAAGGTCTTTTCTCATCCACCACTTCATTGGTCACTAATATTCCATCTGGAGTGATGAGAAAGATGAATAGTCTCATGTAAAACTCCTCTTAACTACTTGGACAAAACAACACTTAACAATGGTCTTATCAAGGCTAGTCACCAAACTAATGGGTCTAAAATAAAAAACTCTAGTGGTTTGACACTTCTTAGGCACCAAAGCAATGAAGGAGAATAGTGCTCCTATTATCTCATTACCAAAGAATTTGTGAAAAACTTTCAATAAGTCCTCTTTAACCAACACTCCTGACATACTAGGCACCCATTATTCTTTGATTGTTTCTTAGATTCTTATTTTAGTTTTGTTTTGCCAATCTAATAAAGTAACAAGAGGATTCATGCTATCTAGTTTGCCTCATTCTTTCTTCTATCTACTATACCACAATTCACTTCCAGTGTTTCTAAGTACAATGTTCATTCTCATATCCATTGATCTATATCAATCTTCTCCTCTCGCACATGACTCATTCTCATAAAAGGAAAATAAAATATAAAAAATAAAAATAAAGACCTTCTATCTTCTTCTCATTCTCACTTTTTATTACCTCCTTATCTTTCTTTTCTTTCCTTTCATTTCCTCTTATACAAAATAATAATAATAATAATAAAGAGTACAACTATTTAAATAGATAGCTAGAGAATAGCTAACAATTCTGCTGCCTAGAAACTAGGAGACTTATTCAAACTCAGCTAACAACCTAAAACCTAAAAACAGGATAAAAGATTTAAATTTAAACTGTAAACAACAATTTAAAAGAACAACAACTAACTCCTAGAATCTTATATAATCAGATTTATTATTTAAACGAAATAAAAATATTTGAATAGCAGAAAAATATCTCCTAGATTTCCTAAAAAATAATAATAATTTAGGAAATGAATATATATACCTACATCAAGTTCTACTCTATTGATATAGACCTTTTTCTAGTCCAGGGAATTATGTACAGTTATTTATTGTAGACTGATTGTAAACTTAATAAAAATCAGGTAGGTCTTCATATTGCCTACAAATCTTGCCCAATACTCATGGAAATTCACCCTCTTGGCACCAACCAGGGAATATGAGATAATTCATAGAGGTTGGCATCGGGTTAAGAGCAGGTTGTAAACTAATCACAAACCCTTTTGGATTATAACATGGTATATAAAGCCAAAGCCAATGCCAATAGTCGTAACAAGGCTTACTAGCATATATGGTTCAATAATTTAAAAACAACTTGAGAGAATTTTCCATCAAGAGAAAAATGGTTATAACAGCACATCGAAAGAAAAGGAAACTGAAAATTTCATATGACAAGGTGGCCTTGTAACATAACAACTATTATCCTAGAACACACACACAGGGCAAATTCAACAAGACATAGAGAAGGTGACATTATTAATTCTTACAAAACAGGAAACAGAGAGGATCAGGCTGCCAAATAATCACATTTCACTATTAAACCCATTTTTCAAACATATTTTGGCAGATTCACTGAGCGTCCTTAAAGGGTTTTTGTATAGCAACATCAGAGAAGTATCCCAAAGGTCACAACATATCCATGCTACTTTTTCCAGTTTGTTCATTCCTGAGGGTAAATGGTCCAGCAGGTCCTAAGTTTGTAAACAAGCCTTACAAGGACATATGCAAAATCTTCTCCTTCAAGTTCTCAACTTGCTATTGTTATAGGGAGACAAATTATCAATGTTATTTTAGGAATACAAAGACAAGGCGATAATAAGCAAAGCACATCCAAGGAGTGTCGGATGTATGTTTAAAGAGTGTTAGGGAAGTGCCATACCCATCAGGTCTAAAAAGTGTTTGTGCCACTCAGCAGTCAGCATCACAACTAGCTATTAGCTTTGGGTACAAAAAAAAAAAAAAAAAATTGGACATAGCTACTCAATCATAATAAGACTTGAGCAAAGAATTTTTCTTCTAATTTATATTAAAAAATAGAGAAAATTAAAATGAAAAAAAAAAAAAAAGAAAAACCTAAAAGGAATGATATTTTATACCAAATAATAAGGGAAAGCTACATGGCATTTTACGCCACACATTGCAAAACAAGAAAGCTTTATTTTTTTCTCATAAAAAACCACATTCAGCAAATACGGAAAAATAATTGAACTATCAATATATTTATTCCTTTTTCTACTTGTTCTTTTCAGTGTAGCATATCATGAAGGGCTTGTGTTTCTTTAAACCAAATGGAGCTCTTCTCTCATCCCCAACCCTCATTGGTCTAAAAGGTTTGTAGCTACTCTTACAAAAAGAAAAAAATTTCTATTGCCTCATCTGGCTTATGTTCTCCATGTAGAATTCAGGCCAATCGATTCCATTAAACTACTTCAATTCTTCCATGTATTATGGGCAACATATGAGATCTCCATTTTTCCACTAGAGAATCTCTAGAATTACCAAATCTTATCTTTTAATTCACTTCTAGACATCAAATGAAATGTGAATACCCTTCCTCACTTTGAAACAAGGGGCTTCTAGTTCTACTGGTGCTTGAAACAATTTACCTTCTCAATTACACCTAGCCAACACTTGAATTGGCTCTACTAAACTTCTATGGTTCACCCCAACACCCTCACCTAATTGTTGCTAGCAGCTTTTGGATATCAACTAGACCTAGGATGCTTTTCCTTCTTCCTGGCTGATTCCCTCCGTTTGATTAATTGTCCACCCTTTCCGAGTGTGTAAGGAAATTTCTCTAATTGTAAAGAATGCATTCCTCCTTTAAAAAAGAAAAAAAATTACTCCTATTGCGGTAATACATCAATTAATTTTTCCTGGGTTGGTAGTTAAAAAACTCTTAAGGATAGTGGTGCAACATGAATTTGGGAAAGAGAAGTTTTGTTTTTTAAAAGTCTTGCCAAAACTGATAAAATGAATTGAAGTGTGAAAAGGTCTAGTAACTTTAAAATTACTCGAAAACTACAATTGGTAATTGCTGTTTGTTAAGACAAATTGTTATCAAGAATTGCATTCATTGAATGCAATCTTTTATGAATAAAAAAAAAAAGGTTTGTGTGGCTTGGCACGTGATGTATTAGTGTAAGTGTAATATTCCCAATACTATTTGTAGGAAATATTAAGTTTTTTAATATTTAAAATTTTATAGCAATGTTGACATAATCCCTTTAACAAAGTGTCTGCACATCACAAGGGATATAGATCTGAAGAAAATGAGGTAGGAAACTAACATGCATGGAGGTGGACCTTCACCTTCTGGCTCCAACTTTAACCATTTATAAGGCTTGGCACTTGTGTCCAGGGCCCAAACATCAGCCAATGGCCGCTTCCCTGAAATACATGCACTAAATTTTTTTTCAAAACTAAACTATGAGTAAATGACAAAAATTCAGTATTGAAAGAGTGAATAAAGGTCCCAAGCTAGAAGAGGAACTGAATTACCATCATTCCCCCCTATTGCCATGAGAAATCTCTGCCCCACGAGAGCCATTACATGTCCATACCGTGGTCCTGGACCAGAGCCTTGAACAGCAACCCTGTAAGAGAAAAAAAAAAAAAAAAAATCCCTTTTTAACAAACAACATTTGGAATCAATTGACAAAAAATAAAAATCAGGTGGTACAGGGCAACATTTTCAAACTCTTGTGCAACATTGCCTGATCTAACAATGGGTCATGTTGGTAAATAAACCAATCTATTTCTCTTAAGAACAGAGGCAACAGCAATAAGATACGCAAAAGCAGCTATTTTAATATAGATTGTTACTTATGCCATCGAGGCTGCTGTTGCGTGAGATCAAGAGCATGAAGATCCTCTGAAGACAAACCAGCTGGACCAATTCCGCCCTGAGTTGAACCAAACAAGAACTCTTTGAGTTTGTGTTACACTTATAATACAATAAAATCCATAGCATCATACTGGAGGAAGACTTTCCTGTTCTTTCTTATATATTCAATGAGGATGAATTAATGATATTGGTGATAGTAAGTTATAAAACAACCTCAACATTCAGCCACAACCGCCAACTTTCTAACCTTAACCACTGCTACATACTCATCCACAATTATCTAGTTCCATCAGTTAATTCCACAAGTGTAAATCCTCAATGCACTTTACATGCGCTCCTATTAGGAGTATAATAGAAGTACAAATTAATAAACAAAACATAAATCAGATATCCCACTCAATGCCAACCTGAATAACAACCATGGTGCCCACTGCTGCAGCAACATGTGCCGCCCTAGGTGTGGGTGGTTCTCCAAGAGGAGTAATCCTGAAAAAAGAACATTGAACAGCAAGGTAAGGGTTATTTAACAATAATGTAAGATGTCATGAGTAATTCCAATTTCCACAACTTACCTAGACCATTTCTTGGATGAAATATCATAGCAATGGACATCAGCAGTTGCACCCGCCAATCCTGCAATTTCAAAAAGTTTTAATGTGCCATGTAGAAACTTGAAACATGATAAGCTAAAAATGATAGAATCAACACAGAGATATCATACACCCAAATCCCACCTCATTTTTCCTCCACACCTTAATTAGTGCAAATGGATATGCTAAAAATTGGAGGCCACCATTAATAAGTTCCTATATAATTCAATTTCAGCAGGTTTACCATTTGTAAATTGCCAATATCCAGGAAATTTAAGGCTCTAGGTTCTACACATACCATATGCTTCCTGTACCTAATTATCAATGTAGGAATATTTCAGACTCTGTGTTATAACATATTCCTTACACCGTTATACCAAAATTATGAACATTCAGAAAACTTAGGGCTCTACACATGCATGTTTCCTATTCATGAATTGTTGGCTCTACGCATTTATGCAAGAATAAAGATTCTACCAAATTCGCGGAAAAAAGAACGTACTAATGCTGGAGCTTCCTGGCGAGCTAAGAGCACCAGAAGTTGTCGCATTGTTCTCAAGCGCTGTGGCGCCACCGAAGAGAATGAGTCTCGGCCCAATATATCCGGGCGACCCTTCCTCGCCGACGGCAGCCACTGCCGTCAACGTATGGCCACACCGAGGTCCCGGATTGTCCTCTTTTTTCTCTATGATCGTATTAACAGGAAAATACGTCGGCACCAGCCCTGGTCTGATGGGAGATTGGTGTGGCGACCGCCGCGGTATTGACGTCGAAGTCAGGTGATGGAGCCCGCCGCTGGCGTTATCGGTCTCCGGCGGCACAGACGAATTAACCTCCATTAGCGTCCAAGATCCGAACTATGTTTTCGCCCGAATAGCATTTAGAAGGCAACCCACTAACAATCGAAAATAGCACCAAATTTGAACCCTAGTTCCAACCGATTCCAAAAAAAAAAAAAACTTCTATTGACAGAATCTAAATGGAAAATTAGTTTGTATGAGATATAAATTATAAATAGAATAAAAAAAGAAAATGAGGAACGGGATTTTCTATTTTCTTATCATCTAGGGACAAGATGATTTGAGAAAATGTCATCTTTCTTCTCTGTGGATAAAGTTGGAGAAGGTATACGAATATGATAGCTACAATTTGTGCACTCACTCGTTACAGAGGCCGTATGTGTAGGCTGGTGGTTGAAATGTGGCGTGCACGGAAGAGAGTTCGTAGGCTTTGCCTGCACCAGCTGCGGCGAGGGTCATCAATCGTTGTGCATGACGTGTATGGCCTACAAATCCAACCACTCAAACGGCTAAATGTGGAATGTTTTTCATTCTGTTGACAACGAACGACGTTTGCATGTCCATGAATAGAAAAGAAATACTCGTGCCAAAATATAAGATAAAAAAGAAAAAAAAAACTCCTTTTATGGAAAAATTTTAGATATAACTTTTATTTATTTATTTATTTATTTATTTATAACTCATGCTTTTAACTTTTAAATCATAACTTTATTTTGTATTTTCTCTATTTTATTTTTTCTTATAAATTTATTTGTATTATTATTATTATTATTATTATTATTTTAGGAATATAAAAATTCTTAAAGTAATAATAATAATAATATTTAATTATTATTGTTTCACGAATATTGAAAATATTATATATATAACTTGTCCTATAGTAATATTATTATTAATATTAATATTTATAATATAATATAAGAATTTGAAAAATTATTATTTGATTCCTATAATTTAAAAGTAAAGTTATTATATTTTTTATTATATAGAACTCTTACTTCATAATATAATCATCAAGAAAATATTATAATTGATTAATTAATATTGATAATTATTAAAAAAATAAATAAAATTAAGTCGTGTAGTTATATTAATACATCATACCAATGAATTAACATTATATGCATTAGTTACATTATAAACCTTTTTATATATATGCATTGCTAATGAGTTTTATAATGAAACTTATAAACTTTTTATATATACCAGTAGAAAGCACGTGCCATACTAGTGAAGTTGTATGTAGGTAGGTGATTGTGAATGTATGGATTGATATAAAGGTACTCATCTAAAATTTTGACACTTCTATTCCTACTCACTCTTAAGTATGAATTTTTTAAGGACTAAAAAATCTTAAGATTAAATGCCCTTACAACTTAATACACATCTACCTTCTCTTCATCAATTTTTTTTTTTAACTTTCAATTTCCCCATAAATCTAATAAGATATTAAAAAAAATTGTATTTTAAAGTTGTATATAACCAAATAATTATCCCTAGTGTTATTGTGTTAGCTTAATGAAAGAGGGGCTGAAGAAAAATATTGGGAGTTTCAAGATTGGACTCTTGTTGAAATGTTCAATATTATACCTCCAAATACATTGTAGGTTGTCCAACATTCTACCCATCAAACACCTTTAAGGCTATGGTATTGTATCTCAATCCTTAAAAGTGCTTAACACTATACCTTTGAACACCTTTTAAGTTTTCTTTAGAAAAAAAAAATGTGGTAAAAACCTAGAAAAATATGTAAAAGAAATTCGAGTATATTTGCTTTACTTAAGTGGACGCGTTAATGGTGTAGGGACCACCCCTAAGCGTACACGTGGTAGGTCACCCTGGCCTCACAAGGCACTCATTCGGATGACACGTGGCACGTCCCACCCTTTGTCCGGACGATCACATGGACTGACATGTGGCTCGTCCGCCCCTTGTTTGGACGTCCAGTCCGAACCCAGTAGTTGTCGTCCCAAACAGGATTCCTGACTGTATTTTGCGGGCAATCATTACTCATTTCGCCAAAAGTATACTCGACAAGACGTTCCTGGGTCTTTTTAGGTGACCTGCCCTGCATCGCCTGCAGAGTGAAAAGACAAGGGTGATGGCAAATCATCCCCCCAACAATCTCTGTCAGCCGCCTGCAGGATAATGATGACTTTGTCACCCTCTAAGTACCATCATGACCACAAAAGTCAAAGAGTCTTCCCACCTTCAAGGTGACAAGGCTTCAGGCATTATAAAGGGCCCTTGACGACCCAGTCAAAGAGGGAGGTAAGCGTTCCTAAAAAAGGGCCCAAGAATATCAATATGCTGGACCGCCTAACTAATAAAGGCTTCGGAGGGTGTGTCCGGACCCCCTGTCCATACATCTTTTGCAGGGCAAAGGAAGGAAGCATCATTCTCAGTTGAGGAGGCGAGTACATCAGGAAATTATAGTGACCTTGGTATCTCCTGCCGTTAACAAATGGGAATTTTTTTAGGGAGTGTGTGTGTAAATAGAGACTTTTTGTGGGAGCCTTTATAAACTCTCACAACAATGTTGAAAAGTCTTGAATTTGATAACTTCTCAATGTTAAAGGATTATTATACCTTTTACTAAGTGAATAATTTTCTTCTATTTTAGTTGAAAATGATCTTAGAGGTGTTGATCAACTACCTTTTAAGGGAAAAAGATGGAAGATTGATAAGGGTGATACACTTAGTGAATAGTCTCAATACTAAAAAACCCTCTTTTCATTTTGCTTGCATCTAAACAAAATATAAATATAAAGAATTTTTTATTATTATTTTTCGATTGAAGTTGTTTATATTTTACTGATATAAAATGAATATAAGACATTCCTCATTTTGAAGGAGGAAAATGAGTTTTTGAAGGGGAACAAGGTGGCCTCTCCATATGGCTCAATTCCTGTTGTGTGCTTGCTACCAAAGTAGAAATATCGGTCTTGAAGAGCTAAAAGGGAGAGTAGCAACCCCCAAAAATCCATATTTCTATTTTTTTTTCTACTTTCAACTTCAACTTTCCTTAAAATATTTCAAATTTTAAGTTGATTTTGCTATATTTACTTTCAAATTTCCTCAAACTTTGTGTTATTTGAAAAGAATTCGGTAATAAGATTCATTCATGATTTTTAATATTATAATTAATTAGAAAATCACCCTATATTAAACATACATTCTCCTAATTTGAGCTTTATTCATAAAGTATTTTTATAGGCTAATTATAAAGTATGGAGATTAATTTTAGTTTTGCATGTTGTAAAATTCATAAATTCTATACATTGATTTTGTAACATTTTTATAATATATATATATATATATATATATATATATATATATATATATATATATATATATATATATATATATATATATATATATAATTTCATCATTCAATTAAATTAAGAATATAATATTTTTATGAACTTTTCTCTAATGAAAACATATTTAAAATGAATGAAAGAGTACTTAATTTAGTAAACTATTAAATTCTTCGGTTCACTCCTAAGTTTGAATCTCAAGGGAAAAAGAGTCCAAATTTCCTATTGATATTGCACTTTTTAACATTTGTATCTCTATCAAGTTGAGTCTTTTTACTATTCTTAAATACTAACTCTAAAAGTTTGCATATGAATAATTGAAGAATTGGAACTCAATGAATCAACCCTTTTTGAGGAAGCATCTATAAGGAATCCTAGATTTTTCTATTCCTTGGCCAGATCATATAGGGTGCATCCAATATCCCCCTAGGTTCCCTAGATCTATAGTATTGGAACACAATGATAATAAATTTCCAAGTGCTTAGCTATTACCCTATTTTTGCATTCTAAAATGTGTAAATCAATCATAATTTATTCGTTTTAATTATTTTTTAGTCTTGGAGTTTGATCTAGAAACTTTCAATAAATTTAGGAGCTTTGGCCTTGTTGCAAAATTCATTGCTAGGCTTATGGAATAAATTAATCTTTGCATGCTTGTTGTGTTGTCATGTTTTTGAGTTATGAGATATTTCATGAAATTTGTATCTTATGTCATATGTTTATCTCCTTTGCCTTTCAAAATGTGTTCTAGACATCTTGTACATGCTAGAGAATTTTTGTTCTAATTTTTATCTCACTTTTAATCTTGCTAAATAAATTAATATTTTGCATGCTGGCTTACTATCCTATTTTTTATTTGTGAGATGTTTCTTGAAATCTATGCAATATGTTTTATGTTTAGGCTCCTTTAGCTTTTGAAATGTGTTTTTGAGATCTTTTATATGCTAGAGATTTCCCCCCCTCCTCCTCCCCCCTAATTTTTATCTTATTTCCAACCTTGTCACTTATATTAATCTTTTGAGCGCTTGCTTGTTGTCATGTTTTTGAGTTGTAAGGTGTTTATTGAAATCAATCTTATTTGGTGTCTTGTACCCTTCCTTAAATCTTAGTTTGTATAATATATTGTTAGGTTGAATTCATAATATTCCAACAAACACTAGAATTTTTCTACCAATTCTTTGCGCAAAACCAAATAGGCAATATCAAGTAGCAACAATAAATAAATAAACTCATGCAACAAAAAATAAATCAAACACCAAAATTTTTACGTGGGAAACCCCTAATCGAAGGGAAAAACCACAGGACCTAGTCCAGTTCAAACTTCCACTATCAACAATAATGGGTTACACCTGTCTTCTCTAAAATAATCTCTAGAGGCTGCCAAATACATCAAGAGCACATGTAGCCTTGGATTATACAATCTCTCTTGGCAAAAACAAAAAAAATGGAAAAAGTATACCAAAAACGTTGTTATTGTTCACTAGCAGTAACATCAGTTCCCGACCTCAAAATCTAATCTCCGTTGTTCAGATTGTAGATACTTGAGTTTCAAACCTTTCCTCCAAATTTCAACTCGATCGGACCACAGATGAAGCGAGATCGATTTGTTAAAGAAATTTGGGCAAATGTGTTTTTCTCTCTCTCTTCTCTTCTCTCTGTTTTTTTTTTCCCAATCACTTTTTTTTCTTTTTCTTTTTAATGTAACTGACTTGGTCCCCAAGCATGTGGGGCCCACTCCCTCACATACGAGGGAGCCCAACAAATCTCCCCCTCCCGACTATGTGAGGGGCTCTACCAAGCCCGCTTGCTTTCTATAGAATTGTAGCTTCACTGTAGGTATTGGTTTTGTCATCATATTTGATCCATTCTCATCAGTATGGATTTTCTCAAGGCAAAACAATTTCATCTCTAGTGCATCACGAATCCAATGATATCTGGCATCAATATGCTTGGATCTAGAGTGAAAAGTTGGATTCTTACCGAGATGAATAGCACTTTGACTATCACAGTAGAGTAGATACCTTTCTTGCTATAGACCCAATTCTTGTAGAAACTTCTTCATCCACAGTAACTCCTTGCTAGCTTCAGTGATAACAATATACTCAGCCTCTATGGTCGACAAAGTAACACATTTCTGCAACCTTGATTGCCATGACACTGTTCCCCTTGAAAAAGTGATCAAATAACAAGAAGTAGACTTTTTGGAATCAACATCCCGAGCCATATTTGCATATGTGCATCCTACAAGCACAGGTTTGTTAGTCTTAAAACATAAACATGTCTTAAAAGTACTCCTCAGATACCTGAGAATCCATTTCATTGTAGCTCAGTGTTTTTTGCCAGGATTAGAAAGGAACCTGTTGACAACTCCAACAACATGAACAATATCAGGCCTCATGCACACCATGGCATACATCAAGCTACCCACAACTGATGCATAGGGCATCTTTCACATTTCTTCTTTTTCTTTCTCACTTGAAGGACTTTGTTTGGAACTTAGCTTTAGATGACTTCCAAGTAGAGAACTCATTGGTTTTGCTTTGCCCATGTTGAATTTGTCTAAAACCTTCTTAATATGGCTTTCTTGAGATAGCCACAATTTTTTATTCGTCCTATCTTGAGAAATCTTTATATCAATAATCTAACTGGCAGACCCCAAGTCTTTCATTTCAAAGGACTTGCTTAACTCCTTTTTCAGTTTATCAATTTTACCAGTATCACGACCAACAATCAACATGTCATCCACATATAGCAAGAGAATAATAAATTCTCCATCAGAGAATTTCTTCACAAACACACAATGGCAGAAGCAATTCTATCATACCCATGCTCAACCATGAAGGAATCAAATTTCTTGTACCACTATCTCGGTGCCTGCTTGAGACCATACAAGCTTTTCTTTAGTCGACACACTAAGTGCTCCTTGCCTTTGATTGTAAACTCTTCTGGTTGTTCCATATATATTTCCTCCTCTAAGTCACCATGGAGGAAAACAGTCTTCACATCAAGCTATTCAATCTCAAGATTCATATTGGCAACCAAGCCTAACACAACTCGGATCAAAGATATCTTAACCACAGGCGAGAAAATCTCTTCAAAGTCGATGTCTTTCTTCTAACTAAAACCCTTCACAACCAATCTTGCCTTGTACCTTGGCTGTAATCTGTTTGGTTCAGGCTTCTTTTTCAGCACCCATTTATTCTTCAATGCTCTCTTACCCTTAGGCAACTCCATCAATTCATAAGCTTTGTTCTTATGCAAGGATTTCATCTCTTCATGCATAGCTCTCAACCACTCTTTTTTCTTGTCATGTAACAGAATCTCTTGATAATTTCCTGACTCTTCCCCATCAGAGAGCAACAATACTCATCACTAGTATACCTTTTAGAAGGTTGACGCTCTCTAGTAAATCTTCTTAACTGTGTTTCAGTAGGCAACTTTGAAGTAGCTTATTCTTGCTGCTGTTCTTGGCCATCATTCTCAACTTTAGGATTTTCTCCTACATCATCAACTACAGACTCATCATTTATGTCAATTGTATCAACCTGTTCTTCTTGCACAACTTCCCTGTGTTCATTATGTCCTACAGAGTTAGGAGAGATTGGACCCAAATCAACATGTTCTTCATTGAAAGGCTTTGGATTCTTAACCCGATCCAAATCTTCAATGGTTTGATCTTCAAAGAAGACAACATATTTGTTTCTTATAATCTTTTCTCATAACCTGTACCCAAACTCTTCATTTAAATAACCTAGGAAGATACACTATTTAGTCTTGGTGTCAAGCTTGGACCGCTCGTCTCTAGGAACATGAACAAATGCCTTGCAGCCAAACACTCTCAAGTGCTCAAAAGAAACAAATTTTCCTATCCAAACCCTCTCTGGAATATCACCCTCTAAAGGATATGATGGAGACAAATTAATCAAATCAACAGTTGCCCTCATGACCTCACCCCAAAAAGACTTAGGCAATTTTGCATGAGAGAACATACACTTGATTCTATCACAGATGGTTCTATTCATTCTCTCAGCTACACCATTTTGATGCGGGGTCTTAGGAACCATATTCTCAAGCTTGATGCCATGACTTCTGCAATATTGCTCAAATGGCCCCCTATATTCACCACCATTGTCTGCTCTGACAGATTTTAACTGCTTGCCAATTTGCCTCTCAACTTTCACATGAAAATCTTTGAATACATCAAGTAACTTGTCTTTGGATTTCAAAGCATATGCACACACCTTTCTTGAATGATCATCAATAAAAGTCACATAATAAAGTGCACCACCAAGAGTATTACTTTGCGTAGTACAAACATCAGTGTGAACTAAATCAAGAATATCTAGTTTTCTACGTGAAGGAAATCTACGAAATGCAACTCTACTTTGCTTTCCAGATAGACAATGTGTACAAGGTAATAATGACATACATTTAACTGGTGGAAGTTTTTTTTTGGCAAGAATCTGAAGTCCCTTTTCACTTATGTGACCAAGTCGCTTATGCCATAACTCAGTAGAGGTTTCATTCTCAACAATGTTCACCTCTCCCTTGACTAGTCTCGTTTATGTCTTGTAGAGAGTATTGTTTTTCTTCCCCCTAGCAAAAACAAGAGAACCCTTAGTAAGCTTCCACTTACCTTCTCCAAGGTGACTATGATAGCCCTCATCAACAAGTTTCCCAACAGAGATCAAACTAAAGCGCATTTCAGGAACATGTCTAACATCTTTTAGAACCAATTTGCACCCAATGCTAGTTTCTAGTTCTACATCTCTCATGCCAACAATTTCACATTTTGTTTCATTTCCCATCCTAACCCAACCAAAACTGTCACTGGTGTAGAAAGAGAAGAAATCTCTATGTGCAGTGATATGAAACGACGATGTTGTAGCAACCACCCAAGTGGAATCCTAGCATGCAAGGTTTACACATGCATCATCACAAATAATGATCATATCACCATCAGATGCAACTGCTGCAATATCTTTGTCCTCTTTCTATTCTTCACCTTTTCCTTTAAATTGTTCCCTTATGAATTTTCTACAGTCTCTCTTAATGTGCCTTGGCTTACCACAATAAAAACACTTGATCTCTTTTCTGGATTTTGACTTTCCTCTTGACTTTTCATGATTATAATTATTGGAAGTTTTTCTGTTTTTACTTCTCCCCCGCTTCTCTGTAACAAGTGCTTCTGTATTAGAGGAAATAGCTAACTCTTTTCTTCTTGCCTCTTCATTAAATATGTTGTCTTTTACCCTATTGACAGTTATCACACCATTTGAAGCTGAATTACTTAAGGATACCACCAAAGTTTCCCAACTGTTTGGTAAGGAACTCAACAAAATTAAAGCATATACCTCATCATCTAGTACAAGCTTCATGGTAGACAACTCATTCAACAATCCCTGAAA
This sequence comes from Vitis riparia, assembly GCF_004353265.1. Taxonomy (NCBI): domain Eukaryota; kingdom Viridiplantae; phylum Streptophyta; class Magnoliopsida; order Vitales; family Vitaceae; genus Vitis; species Vitis riparia. The sequence goes on from NC_048443.1 coordinate 13,695,948, forward strand.
ATTACTGAGATGCTCTACAACACTATTTCCATCCTTGTACTTCAAATTCACAAGCCTTCTTATCATAAAGGCTTTGTTCTATGCAGTCTTTCTCTCATAAAGGCTCTCTAATTTCTACCAAAGGCTATATACATCAGCTTCCTTGGCTACATGGTGGAAGACACTCTGATCAACCCATTGCCTAATCTGTCAAATGGTTTTCCTATTTAATTTCTTCCACTCATCCTCAGTTGTAGTAACTAGCTTATAACCCCCACATTCAATGGGCTCAAACAACTCTTTGCAATACAGAATATCCTCCATCCTAGTATTCCAAATTGAATAATTGGAAGCTGTGAGTTTAATCATTTCACTACCAAGCTCCTCCATTTAATTCACACAAGAGATCCCACTGATAATCAACTTGGCTCTGATACCACTTGTTAGGGTGAATTCACAATATTCCAACAAACACCAGAATTTTTTTATCATTTCTTTGTGCAAAACTAAATAGGCAATATCAAGTAGCAGTAATAAATAAATAAACTCATGCAACATAAAATAAACCAGACACCAAAATTTTTATGTGGGAAACCCCTAATCGAAGGGAAAAACCACGGGACCTAGTCCAGTTCAAACTTCCACTATCAACAATAATGGATTACCCCTGTCTTCTTTAAAATAATCTCTAGAGACCGCCAAATACATCAAGAGCACATATAGCCTTGGATTATACAATCTCTCTTGGCTAAAACAAAGAAAATTGGAGAAAGTATACCAAAAACGTCGTACTATTCACTAGCAGTAACATCAGTTCCCAGGCTCAAAATCTGATCTCCACTGTTCAGATTGTAGATACTTGACTTTCAAACCTCTCCTCCAAATTTCAACTCAATCGGACCACAGATGAAGCGAGATCGGTTTGTTAATGAAATTTGGGCAAATGCGTTTTTCTCTCTCTCTTCTTTTCTCTCTGTTTTTTCTTTTTCCCAATTACTCTTTATTTTTTAATGTAACAGACTTGGTCCCCAAGCATATGGAGCCCACTCCCTCACATACGAGGGAGCCCAACATATACATCATATATGTGTTAAATAAGTCCTATGTTGCAACATAACCATTTTAACTCTTTGAGATGAATTTATTTTGTAAATGCATGTTTGTTGTCCTATTTTCCACACCTTGAATGTTTATGTAAATCAATCACATTTGATGCTAACTTAGTCACCTTTGATCTTTCATTTGAGTTGTATATATCTTGTACATATTGGGTGTCCCTCGCTTTGATGTTCTATTTCTTGTTTTACTTGTAAACTAACACATTCTTTCTTATGTAAGCTTGTTGCCCCTATGTTGTGCATTATTGAGGTACCTCTTTTCCATTTGTTTGTGTGATTTCTTTGTTATGAACGTGTTTGCTTTTGGGTGATCTTTAGTTGTTTTGCTCTAGTTCTATGTTTTTCTCAATGTGCATACCTCATATATTCATCATCAGTTTCTTGCTCCTCACACCATACCTTATTGTATATTTTTAGTGTTGTCTTTTGGTATCTATGGTCTATTAGTCAATTGTCTTAGTTTCTTCCATTTGTTTAGTGAAGACATTTTTAGGGCTTAAAGGGATGTTACCCTTTGGTACTTTCTCAATAGGTAACTTTGACTCCTTAAGCTTAGATTCAATTTTTTGCAAATATGTTTTTCCTTAAAAATTAAGTCACTTGTCATAGACACAAAATCAAGCACTAACTTTTCGCATTTGTGCAGTGCTTAGGTGCCCTTTAAGCCAACCTTCCCAAATCCACACCAGATTGCACACAGAAACTAACCCATGAGGAATAAGAGATTTACGAGGGCTCTCTCCAACTTGTATATTTTTTAACCAAAGAAAATACAAGGAACTCGTCTCATAAGAACTCCTACATACACAATGGGTAGTTCACCTGCTTTTATGAGGACACACAAGCCCTATATATGTATACACACACACACACACACACACACACATTCAATTTTATCAGGGAACCAACACTTGAATCCTAGTCCGACTCTAACTCTAGATTTAGTTTGCCTCTATGTTGCCATATTAAGCTTAACAAATCCTTCTTGGAGACTATGACTCGTATTCAAGCTTAAAGTCTTCTTAGAGTAGGAATTTAACTCCTACTCAAGCTCAAAGTCTCGCTTATCCAATGCATCAACCAACCATGCTCCTAGTCCATGGAGCAACACACTCGCCTTTTTGTGGCCTGTCTCAAGTCCGCTCATGCTTACCTTAACTTAGTCTCATATTTGTCTTTGAAACAACCCAACAAGTAGGCTACTCCTTGCATCTTATTTGTGTCATGCAGTTAACTCGCATATGCTTAAGTTAGTTTGCGCTAGCGATATGCTATTGTTGTATGTCTTTAAGCAGTTTAAGAACGTGCAGGGCTCATATGTGTCACAATGCCTTGTTGCCAAGGATGTGCTTGTCCTATAAAGCAACATGTTGTCTTTAGTTGAGGCACTCATCCTTAGTCCCACATACCCCATGTCATCACGCCCATGGGTTGTGCTACATGAAAGCATTGTGCCTATACATATGTGTTGCTCATGCCTGATGTCGCACCAACATGTTTGTGCATTGTGCTACTGGTTATGCATGCCAACAACTTGTGTGTGCTTCCAAGGCATCCAACTCACTCACTGCACCTTGCTTTACGTGTAGAATGCTCATGGGGTCAATGTGCTACCCCCATGAGACCTCTATGCCACATGCTTAATTTGAGGGGCTGACAAACCCTTCCCCACTTGGAGACTTTGATGCCTTCATAGACTTAACTTGTAGGTACTATTACACTTTGTCTTTGAATTGTCATAGGGTGACACATTTTTCCTAGCTCGCTTCACTCTTGGGTGTGCCTTTCTAGTGAATCAAGAACTTGGTCCATTTGTTCTTCCAATTCCCATATTCCTGTCCTTTAAGATGCTTGCTATCTCCCTACCAAACTCTTTTTGGATGTTGGGAGGTACTTGTTTTACTTGCACTCTTTTAGGATTAGGGTCCTTGTGATAAGGCTTTAAGAAGCTCAAATGGAATGAAAGGTGAAACTTCAATCTCTCAAGAAACTTTAGCTTGTAAGCCATGACTCCAATCTTTTTCACAATCTCATAAGGGTGTCATATTTTGGAATTAATCCCATTTGGAATTGTTTGTTTTTGATTTTTTTCTAGATTAGGGGAGTGAGTGAGTTTAAGAATCACTCTCTTCCACTTGAAATTCCAACAATCCCTTTCTTTTATTCACATACTTCTTCATGTGTTGCTTTATTTTGTTTTTTTTTTTAATTAAAAATAAGTAGCGATTCCAATTTTTTTTTAAAATTAGTCTTTTACTAATAAAAGAGAGTCTCATTGTTGAATACACATGAAAAATGTAGTTGCACAAAAGTACATAAAATATAAAAAAGAAAAGAAAAGAAAATTAAAATTAAATAGGAATAAAATGAAGAGATAAACACGAGGGATAATTAGAATTATGGAATGAGCAATTTTTTTTTTTAAATAACTTGTGAAGTTGAAAAAAATTGGTAAATTTAGTGTGTTTTTATTTTTTTATTTTTAAAATAATAAAATATAAGATATAGTTGATCTTAAAAATTTATATAGAAAAAGTAATAATTTTAAAAATTGTGAAATAAAAAATGACTAAGAAGGAATTTGTAATGTTTCTAAATTTAAAATATTCGTCCTTTTATTTTATTGTTTTTCTCTTTTTTCAAACTGCACCCCAAAACATACTTTTTCAGTTTTCCCAGTAAAAAGAGCATGAGGAGCTGAGGTGGGCGAGGCTGCAGAGCTGACGCCGAATGTCCGTACAATCCATCCTTGCTGTACCCCACCCAATAAACAAATGTAGGACTTGCAGAGCACGCTGGTATTAAACCTCTACGCAAAGACACTCTCTTGCCATTTATATTTGCTTTTCTCTTTCTTCCTTTATTTTCTCCCTTTTCTTCCCTCTCTCACTCTTCTCAAGAAATCTAGAGAAAAACTAAAGGTAAGCCTAGTTTCTTAAAATGCAATAATCATCTGCAAAATTGCCCACTTCTTTTTCACTTAAAATTTTTTTTTGCTTTCTAGTTTTCCAATCTTCTGTTTTCTTTGTTCCAAATTTATGTGCTTATGTACATAGAAACGACGGGTCTTCTTCCCTTTTTTCATCAGGTATCTTGGTTCTTTTTAATGATTATTTCGATTTTTTTTTCTTTTCCATTTCCTGTTTTCTTTTGTCTGGTGAGTTCTAATCTCACCTACTGTTTAGGGTGACTGTTGCATTGATTTAATAAATGATTATTTTTAAGCTTTGTTTGGTTATCGAGAAGTCTGAATGAAAGAAGAGAAGAAATGTTACAATTTGAGTTGAATCTTCTACTAGGTGCAGTTGAATGAAAGCTTTCATTTTGGGTCTTTATTTTTTTAATTAATTATTTTTATTTTTTTCCCACTTTCTCTTTTTCCTTTTGGGTCCCAAATGATGAAAAAACAAAGATTCAAAATTTTAATTTCTTTCATTTTCCCGCATTTTCTCAAAAAGCAAACCCTAAAATAGAGCCTGGTAAGGTAAATTAGGAATAAGAGTGACAAGTTCAGATTTAGTTTCCTTTTAGGGTTTTGCTGGTGGCAGAAGATAAAAGTGTAGTTTAACTCATGTCTGTTTTTCTCTCTGTTGGTGTCTTGGTTTTACATAGAATCAATATGCAACATTGTTGGGGTTTTTTGACTATGCAACAAAGTGTGTTGCAACATAATCTTTCGGATTTTTTTTTTTTTTTTTTTTGATCAAACATTTCTGTTTTCGGGAGATATGTATTTTTAAATTTTGTTTTCTTGTTGTAAATATTTTTATCAGTGAGGTAGGTTAGGATGGTAGCAGACATATGGGGTTGAGTTACTAAAGGAACATATTGTGTTCATTTTCTGTCAAAGAAGAGGCAAACAGAAACTTACCTATGGCTAACTATGGGAAGCTGGACATCCTTTAATTGAATTCATCATGTCAAGGCAAGCTAACCTTCCACCAAGATGCCCATTTCAAAAGAAACCCATTACTCGCCCAATCCATGATCCCATCTTTCCAAACCTCGGCAACGATAATGAATTGTATCCCCGACACCATAAGTCTTCCTCCCAAAGCTCAATTTCAGAGGAGCAACCTGCATGGTTTGATGACTTGTTGAATGACCCAGATTCAAATTTGAGAGGGACATGCCATCGGAGATCGGCTAGTGATTCAGTGGCTCTTTTGGATGGAGTTGTGGACCATTTTCCAAGTTTAAAACCCCTTAAAGATGATAAAAATTCGGTTTGTGATAGAATTGGTAGTGGGTTGGAGTCGGCTTGCATGTATGGTCCCAATTCCCCTCGACAGAGAGGCAACCAATCCTTTTCGGAGAATGCCATAGCTTCAGCTTTGTCAGAATATGTATCCAAAAGCCCTCTGGAGGACTTAGATGGGAGTTTTTGCATTTCTGGGATTAATCAATTTGATTTGAAGGAAAATGCTTGTGGTGCAGATGGGGAGCTCAATGCTGAGACAAAGGCAGTAAAAAGGTTAGAATCTGAATGTATGCTTGTGTCTTCAATTGCTCAATCTCCTTAATGGTAACAATGTGATATTTTGCTTCTTGTCGTACCTTCTGATGTGTATAGTTTATTTTTTTATAGATGTCAGCTGTACTAGCATTTTGTTGAAATTTCATAGTTGTGCAATTTTTTGCTGTGCCAAGATTGCTTTTGTTCTATGTGCTCATAATTCTGATTGTGGTGATAAAATAAAATTCTTGGTTGAAGAGATGCAACGTAAAGATCTCAAATCATTTCTAAAATGTTTATTTTTGTGGAACATTTCTTTTATCATGTTCACACTGATGTTGCTTAGTTATTAACTTATTGTTAGCTCAGCAATGGTGTCCTTTGGCAATTAACTAGAGATACCGAAGTTGAGCCTCCCCAGTTATTTAAGTGGTTTAGGATAGAGGGGTGGATCCATATTGTCAAGTTTTGCTAAACATAACTTGATAAGATTTGTTAGAAGATTGTGGCAAGTATGTTATCTAAGTTGTGGAGAACATGATTAGTCATAAACAACCATTAGGAAGGTGTAATGTATGGATTCTAGCATAAGTCATGGTTAATTGTATGCATTGCAAAAACCTTTTTATCCTTTGAGGATATATGGTTAAGCTACTTAGTTAATCACATGAACGTTATAGTAGTGAGAAACTAATGGAAAGTTGTGACCCCAATCATATATTATGTGTCTTCGTGGAAGTTGATGTAGACACCTTAGCTTCTATGTCCCTTTGAGCAATATTTTGCTGGAAACCTAGCTTTAGGTGGGAAACCTGCTCTTGAAGATTGGACTAAGCTTTGTTAAGTTTAGGGGAAATTTATGGCAAGTAGGTGAAATTTTTAGGAGGTTAGAGAAAACATATTTGGAAACATTTTGTTAATTGTTGAGTTTTCTGGAAACATTATGGTATGTGTGTATATATATATATATATATATATATATATATATATATATATATTTCTCAAGTCAATAATTCAGAATTTTTTTTTTTAGTTTCTCTAGTTTATTTCCTAAATTTTTACATTTTGATTTACCATATAATTTATTTATTTATTTATTTACTATTTGTGAACGCAATTTGAGAGAAGAATGAAAAGGTTTTATTATTTTTTCATTTAAGAAAATAGGAATATGGATGACTATTTATATACAACTATATGTGCTGAATTCTAGCTATAAAATAAGAAGTAACAAACTGTACAACTAACTTCCTATATACTAGAGAAAAACCTTTTTTTGGCACTAAAATTGAATTATCCTAACTATTTTTGCACTAAATTAGAATAAAACTAATTCCTAAACTTTAAAAATCTTCAACACTCCCCCTCAAGTTAGTTTGAAGATATCTATCATCCCCAACTTGTTAATTAAGCAATTAAACATTCCTTTATAAAGTCCCTTAATTAGAACATTTGCTAACTGTTCTTCAATAGGCACATAAGGCATGCTAGTTAAAACATTTGCTAACTTTTTTTCAATAGGTACATAAGGCATGCAGATCAATCCTACTTCTAGCTTCTCCTTGATGAAGTGACGATTCACTTCAACATGCTTAGTTTTATTATGTTAAACTGGATTATGAGCTAAATTAATAGCTGGCTTGTTATCACAGTAGTGTTTCATTGGCTTCTCATTATGAATTCTTAGGTCTTTAAGCAGTTTCTTCAACCAAAGAAGTTTGCAATTACCTTGGGCAATAAATAACCCTGAATTTAGCTTCAACAATGCTTCTTGCAACGATAGACTACTTCTTGCTCCTCAAAGTGATTAGGTTTCCTCCTACAGAAGAACAGTAACTTGAAGTAGTCAACTCAATTTGCTTGGTGTAGGCTTCAATCTGAAGGCTATTGTTGGTCCTAAACATTAAGCCTTTTCTTGAACTTCCTTGTAGGTACTTAATAGCTTGATAAACTGCCTTAAGGTGTTCTTCAATTAGAGAGTGCATAAATTGGCTTACAACACTCATTGAATGAGCTATATTTGGTCGACTATGAGAGGGATATATCAGTTTTCCCACAAGCTTCTGATAACGTTTTCTGTCAATACACTTGCTCTTTTTTTAGTGATCCTAATTTCCTCCAAGTAGGATCAATTGGAGCCGTGGTTGGTTTATACCATAACAATCCAGTTTCTTTGTGCAAATCTGGTGTATACTTCCTTTGATCTAGTAAACTCGATTCCCAAGTATCTTAGGGTTCCCAGATCCTTGATTTCAAACTCTTTGGCCAAAATTTTTTTCACTCTCTCTAATTCAGCTAGATTACTCTAATAAGGATTATATCATTCACGCACACTATTAATATAGCAAACTTACCATCTCTAGAATGATTGTAGAAGAGAGTATGATCTGCTTAGCTTTGTGAGTTTCTGCAGCTTCTAATGGACTTAGCAAATTTGTCAAACCAAGCTCTTGGTAACTATTTCAGTCCATAGAGTGATTTTTTAAGTCTTTTCACTTCCAAATCTCCTTTCATAACTTGGAGGCAAGGCTATATGAACCTCTTCCTCTAATACAATATTTAGAAAAGGCATTCTTGACATGTAATTGTGTGAAGACTAGTTCAAGTTGGTTGCAAGGGATAAGAAAACTCTTAACTATATTTAGTTTTGCAACTTGTGCAAATGTCTCTTAATAGTTAATCCCATATATCTATGTGAAGCCTTTTGCGACTAGTCTGGCTTTGTCCCTCTCAGTGGATCATTTGCATTGTACAACTCATGGGTTTCTTACCTCTTAGTGCATCCACAAGTTGCCATCTCCCTTTATTCTCAGGTGCCCTCATTTCTTTCAAAGTAACTTGCTTCCACTTTGTAACAATCATAGCCTCTTGTATATCCTTTGGAATTTCAACATTGGACGTAGTAGTAGTAAACACCCTCATAGTGGGAGAAAGTCTATGACATGAGATACGTTTAGCAATAGAATGTTTAGTGCAAACCCTAGTACTTTTTTTTAACAACAATTAGAACATTTAGATCATCATTAAAGGTATTTTCTGCATTAGAATTATCAGAGGAAAAGATTTAGAAGCTGGAATAACAAATGAAGAAGATCTAGGAGCTGGTCGGATGTGATGTTTGGTAAGTTGTAGGAGGAGGATTTTCCATACTTCGATCTTTCTTCCTCCTTGAGTGAACAGAAAGTTTGATGCAAGGCTGTTCAAGTCATAGTTGTGAAAGGTGTGTTTTAGGCACGCCTAGGTGCAAGACGACACAACGAGAAACTTCGGCGCCTCACTTTACTCTAGGCGCCGCTTGTTGAAGGAGGTGTTGCTTAGGCACAAAAGGTGCTTGCCTTACTTCTTTTGATAAAAAAAATAAATAGAAGAAGAGGAGAAGATAGAGGAGGTGCTGCTTAGGCACTCACCTTCCTTCCTTCCTTCCTCCTCCTTCTTCTTCTTTCTTTTTCTTCTTCTTTTGATAAAAAAATAAAAAGAAGACTTCTTCTTCTTCCTTCTTCCTTGAAAAAATTAAAAAGGAGAGATCTTCTTTTTCCTTCTTCCTTGAAAAAAATTAAAAAGAAGAAGAGAAGAAGAGTCTTCTTCTTCTTCTGACCCAAATAAAACCAAAAAAGAAAAAAAAAAGAAAAGAAAAAGGAAGAAGAAGAGAATTCTTCTTCTTCTTCTTTTGACCCAAATAAAACCACAAAATAAAAAACTAAAAAGAAGAAGATAAGAAGACGACTTCTTCTTCTTAAAATAAAAAAAAGAGAAGAAGAAGAGTTCTTCTCTAGGGGATTATTGTGGGACATGATGTTATTCAAATATCTAGGGGATTATTGTGGGGGCTATGTTGTAGTGGACGAAGACACTGCAAGGTGTCAGAATCTTCAATGGGCAAGAGTTCTTATGAGGTCAAATGGCAAGAAGCTTCTAGGCTCTTTTCAAGCTGTGGTGGGGTCCCTTTGCTAGTTGATTTAGTTGCGGTGGGAGACCTTGCCCTAGGTTTCTCAAATCTCATCCATGACAGGTGAGCAGTAGCAAGAGGTTAGGATGGAGTAAGAAGGTGGTGGTGGTGGTGGTTCACGTGCTTTAAAGGGCGTGAGTGAGAAGGCTTGGATTAGCTGTAGATGGTCAGAGGGCATGTTAAGCTTGGGGGACTTGAGGGGTATGATAGTGGGAGGGTAGTTGATGGCTCTGAAAAGGCCTTAACTCTAGGCCTAGGTGTCAATGGGGGTAGGCCTGGAGACACTAGTACATTGCGTGCTGGGTGCATGTCTTTGAACCTTGGGCTTCGGAAGGAGGCTCATTGCAAGCTGAATAAGGAAGCTGTCTTGGGCCGGGGCTGTTTGGGTCTAAGGAAGGATGGTGCAGTCAACAATTCTTTAGTTCATGAATTTGGTGGATTGAGCTTGCCCCAATGTTCTATTTTAAGGGATTGAGCCTCTTCTAGTTCTAAGGGGCCTAAGGGTTGCTTAAGCCCTTCTCACGTGAAGGGAGATCGCGATGAGGGTTGTGAGAAGGCTTCCCTGTGCAGTAAGGAAGTTAAAAAAGCAACGTTTCTAGATCTGAGTTTGTCTCTAAATGTTCTCGATGGCACAAGGTTGGGTTGCAAAGACGACTCCCGTCTTCTTTTGGTCCGCTCTTCTTTGAACCTAGAGGAGAGAGTGCCTTCGGTTGATGCCACTCTCTTATTTGAAGTGGGTAAGCCTTTGTCTTTTGTTGGTCTGTTTTAAGGGAGGGGTGGGGAGGGGGAGGGTCTCTTTCTTTGGTTTCTCCCTTGTCTAAAGATGATGAGGGCTTTTCTTTAGAGAGAAGGGAACATGATGTGGGTCCCTTAGTAGAGGGCAAGGGTGACATTTGTAGGCCTCTATGTGTGATTTCTAGCGAGGGCTTGGAGGTGGAATCCCTAGAGAATCAGCCCAAGGATTCCAAGATGGTGAACCTAGAAGTATGTAGTGACGAGGGGGTTTCGGGGTTTAGGTGTCCTAATAGGGGTCCGTTGGCTGTGGAGAGCCTTTCCGATCCATTGTTTAAAAAATTCATATCTTTTAGCAAGTTAGTGGGTCTGCCAGTGGATGGCCATGAGAAAGAAATTGCTTCCCTGTTGAGAAAGATGGAGTCCATAAAGGGCCGCAGAGTTTCAGTAGTGAAGAGAAGGCCATCCTCCACACCTTGCTTTATTAGGGAGCTTTGTAATTTGGAATGCTCGATCGATTACCGCAATTCAAACAAGGAGAAGAGCCCGAGCAATGGGTGGGACATGGTTTGTAAGTGACACTGTTCATTGTGTTTTTGGGGTTCCTAGTGGTTGGATTAGAAGCTAGGAGTGGGTTTTTTGTATTCATGAGAGGGTTGAGGGTGGTGGTTTCAGGGGGGCAAGTTGCTATGTTTGGGGTTTTTAGGTTTAGCAAGGCTTTAGGGTGAAACCTTTAGTTTTGAGTGTTGGTTTGTTGTTTCTTTTTCTCTTTGCTTGTTTTCGGCTGCTACTTGTATACTCCGTGTGTACGTTGTGCGCTTTTAATATATTTGCTTTGTTTACTTATCAGAAAAAAAAAAGAAGAGAAGAAGAATTCTTCTTCTCCTTAAAAGAAAAAGAGAAGAAGAGTAAAAAAATAAAAATAAAACAAAGAAGAAGAGAAGAAGAAGACGTACCTTTCCAAGCCCTTTGTTTTGCCTACACACAAGAAGAATCTTCTTTTTCTTCTTTTGACCCAAATAAACACCCCCCCCCCAAAAAAAAAGAAAGAGAAAAAGAAGACGTACATTTTCGGGCCGTTTGTTTTGCGTCCTTTGTTGATTAGATTGAAATTTTGGATAATATTTGATGATATATGTGCTTATGACAAATAAATGGTTATTAAATTTAATTGTATTATATAAAATCATATATGTAAATTTGGGCCTGCCTCACTAAAGCCCGTGCCTTAGTTGCGCTTTGCGCCTTAGGCTCCAGGAGGACTTTGTGCCTTAGGTGTGCCTTGCGCCTTTTAAAACTATGGTTCAAGTAGTGTTTCCCCCCTTGAATTTGAATTTAGCATATGCATGAGTAGTGAACCTGAACTTTTCCAAAAAGAATCTTCACCTAAAGAGAATTTTTGGTAAAGAAGGTGTTTTCAAAGAAAGTAACAGCCGGACTCAAAAGATTTTTTAGAAACAAGATCATAATATTTATTCCCCTTTTAAGTTGGGAAATAACCAAAAAGCACACATTTGACATACCGGTTAAGTTTAGAATAGTATTTTGTTTTTGGATATGAACAAATGCCATACACTCAAAGACTTTTAATGGGAGAGTTAAGAATTCTGGTTTGGGGAGAACATTTTAAGAATCGTTGCAATGGGGTTTGAATTGAACCATGATTCTCACTGAATATTATGACCTTTTCCTTCTTTGAATTACTCTAAGATGAGGTAAATACACATTTGCATTTAATGCAAGATAGAAACGCACTTTTATAATCATGTTGCTGACAATCTCATTATCAGTTTATGTGGAATAGATTCAATGTATCTTCATGAGCTTTCAGAGGAATTGTGAATTTATGTTTCCAAGGGGCTTAAAAGAGAACAATGTATCCTCTTGTGCTTTCAGAAGAATTGTGAATTTATGTTTCCAAGGGCCTAAAAGAGAACAATGTATCCTCTTGAGCTTTCAGAAGAATTATGAATTTATGTTTTCAAGGGGCCTAAAAGAGAACTTATTCTCGGAGGATGATTCCAGATTTAAATAATCACTGCACTGTTCAAGGCAATTGCAACCAGAACCTGTGTGAAACTGAACTTTGCTACATTTCGTAGACTTGTCTTAACCAAGCCTCTTTATAGTATGGGGAAGTTATGCTTTTCGCAGTTTGAGTGGATGATAGGTTATTGTATGGGATTATCAAAAGCCTAGCACGACCTTCACTGTTATGGACAAATGATGGTTGTGGAGGCTGTAGTATGTCACAACAAATAACTTGGGAATCTATCCACCCATATGTAGACTCATTGCAGGTCTTACAAGTGACTCAAGAACCAAGAGAATGATGAATAGTTTTAGTATGGTTATCACCAGCTGTTACTGGATGCTTAAATACTTTGGGTTCATCCCTATTTGTCTAAGCTTTAGTGTTGTGATATGGGAAAATGAGGATGAATAGCATGAAAACAAGGTATTTCATAAATATTGTTTACTGTTTATTGGGTGGGAACTTGAGAGATCTCAGATGAAAAGGATGAAAAAAATCATCTGGAGAGAAAATTGGAACTGAAATTAGGGTGCAGGAAAACCTACTGGATGAAATTGTAATATTTATCTGTTGAAAAGTTTTGGGCTGTGTTTGGAAACTGTACTTCAGAATATTTTTTTTATTTTTGAGAACAAAGAAACATAAAAACATGTTTCGATATCAATTATTCCAAAATAGGTTTTTGAGAATTGTTATGAAAATAGAATGTTTTTTGAGAACAGATTTTAGTTGTTTTCACTTGTTTTCTAGGTACTGATTTGAAAAATAATTATACAAATATGAATAATAATTAAAAACAAAACATTATGGATAAAAGTTATTTTTAGGAAGTATTTGAAAATACTGAAAACAGGTTAAAAACATTCTAAAGTTGCAAATATACTTTGTTTTAGAAAACATCATAAAATTGGTTTTTGAGAGAACTCTTTTCGAAAACATTCCAAAATAGGGCCTTAATATATATATTTTTTATAGTGGATGGTTAAATTTAGAAGTATCTAATGGTAGAAGGATGGCAAAAAATCATCATAACTGAAGGCTTTGAAAATATTAACAAGTCATATCACAGCTAGCTGGGCTTTGGGGAAAATGTGGTTTAGCCTGTGGAGAGGCTTCAAAATAAGAAATCAAGCTGGTTTTAAATGAAGTATGAGGAGTTGAAATGATAGATTCAGGGTGGGTGGAGGAGAAACTTTGGACCAAATGGATATATAACTTTTTTTGGTTGTGCCAGTTACAGAATTTGGTCCTGCTTGTTCATGATGATTCACACTTTATATGGATCTCCATTGTTGAAAGTGCTTGCTAAATTTTCCTTATTCAGTGAATCTTTCTGGCTTCACTGGGAAATTATCAGGGGAAAAAGAAAGAAAACTAGGATACTGTATGTATCATTATTTTCTTTTTCTTTAAGCTACATTGAGATTTATAAACATATTAAGACAAAGTGGCCATTAAAAGTAATCTTTCTCCATTTCTTTTCCTTCCAGAATTGATGGTTCATGCTTACAATATACTTCTAGTGAGTCAGAATCCTGCCTGTACTGTTGACATGTGCTTTGTTACCTGAAATATTATTTCATATTTCATAGCTATGAAAAGACTGCTCAAATGCATCCACACCCTCACTTTATTGTTTCGTTTTGTTTGTTTGTTTTTTTTTTTTTTAATTTTCATTTTTATTTTATGTAGATGAATCTAGAAGTTATGATCTTTAAACACTCATTATTCTATTCATATCTCTTCCATTTTCAGTCATGCCTCCACACTCTTTATGCACTTGTTTAGATGAATGGTTTTGATGACTACTTTACAGGCATTCTGGGCAGCGCTCAAGGGTTCGTAAACTCCAGTATATTGCTGAATTGGAAAGAACAGTCGATGTTTATCAGGTAAATCATCTGGGACCAAGAATGCAATGTCTTGGTGCTGTTTTACTGATTATATATGGTTATAAATCATTAATGACGAGCAAGAATGCAATATTTTGGTGCTGTTTTACTGATTATATGTGGTAAGCACATGCAAAAGGACTTTTAATTACCTATGTGATATCTGGTGTCTATCACCAATTTCACTTAAGATTATGCATGTGCCACTCATGATGTGGATATGGGAGTCACATTTAGTTAACGGAAATTATTAAGAATATTTTGAAAATAGAAATAAAATATCATATACCTATAGAATTTCCAATGTAGACCTGTACCTGGACTTTTAGGCTTGGGGATTGAGCAAATCTAAGAGTTGAATCCTACATAATATCTAACCTTGTGAACAGTGAATTTTATTTCTCTTGGCAGCACTAATATTGTAGTGCAATATGTGAAGAGAATGATGGGCTCAAACCCATTCTTTATTGTTACTAGTTCTATTTCAGTAGCATCCTATTGTTACTGCCGGCTTAGGTTTTTTGTGTATATATACTTTCATAAAAGCAAATGAATTTTGGCAGAAATTTCTAAAGAATATGAGAACTTATTAGGCATTGTCTGTGTTTAGACTTTGGAATCAGAGTTGGCGATCAGAGTTGCTTCTCTGCTTCAGCTTCGTGTTGCATTGTCTATGGAAAACAGCAAACTAAAACAACAGTTGGCTAAACTGCAGCAGCAAAAGTTGATCATGGATGGTGAGTGCTTTTATCTTCTTGTATTTTTTGGGGTTCAGAACAGCTATATCTGATATTCAAGTATTGGCAGAATAACCCAAATATTTTGTTTCAATACTGACTTTTTTCTTCAAATGTCAGAACTTCCATTACATGTGTTGAATGAGAATAGAATTTTCCCTCTACCTTCAAAATAGAGAACTGGACTTGCAAGTCTTGCGTAACTTTTATGAGGACCATCTCCGCCCATTGCAGATGATATTAATGTTTGCTTTAACCAAAAACACTCTCTTAGTCTGAGCAAATAGTAGCTGCCTCAATAAAATTGTGATGAATAGCTTGTAACAACCATTTGATTGTCTATGCAAATGATTTGGTTGTTGTTTCATTTGTTGTGCAACTAATAAAAAAGAAGCATCACAGCAAAAGAAGCAACACAGCACTATTATTTACCTATTCACAATCTTAACAAATTTGTTTCAGAACTTCCCGAATTATCTGTTAGTTTTTTCTTTTGTCTCAAAAGCAGCATTCTCTAGCGTGGGGGGTCACGATCTAAATCACTATGACAGCTCTGCTTCTGTTTGACACCTCTAGAAAGATGAAAGTAATGGTCACATTCTAGGTGTATTAGGTCTGCAATTTTGTTAATTAACTAGATGTTGGAAGTGCTTTATCTTGTTTTCATCCTTGCCACCTTTTATACAAAAAATTGGTGTTATATACTTTTATTTCTGTATGTTTGGTTACAGGGCAGCATAAGTCACTGAGGAAGGAAGTTGAAAGGATGAAAGGTGGTTTAGCAGATTCCATAAATAGCCAGATTCGAACGTATACTGGGTCCAATACTGGTGCTGAGGCAGTTAGATCGGAAGTTTCCTGGCTGAAGTTAGACATAGGAAAACTTAATCTTGATTGAGAAAATCTGTAATCCCGAGCCATGGTTTAGTTGATTTGACTCTTTTTTGGGAGGAAAAACAGAAACACAAGAGGAAAAAGGAAGGAATCGGGTGAAAGCTGCAGCATGGCCCGGGTTTTTTAGCCCCTACTCTTGTAAATGTCTAGTAGTATGATGTTGTTGGAGCTACTGTTTAGTCCCTATTCTTATTTTTATATTGATACGGTGGAAGAAGTATCCCCTCTAAAGGGACATTCTCCCTTGAAAATTCTCAATTAATCCAGATTTGCCTTTTCAAAAGGGAGAATCAAGGGGAAAAAGTACCCTTCAGAAATTGTTTTTATCGTCACATCCTTCTTAAATGACTTTATTGTTACAACCTCCTCAAATGACCTTTCCTTGAGCTTATATAGGAGAATAGAAAACTTTTACAACCTCTTGGAGCAATTCACACTTGTCTATTAGTGGAGGAGTATGAAAGATTCTAGAGAAGCTTAGAGATATTTACACATCTGCACAAGACTAAAAGACAAAGTAAGAGTGGGGGACGTTCTAGAGTGTTCCGGAGTCATTGTATATAAGACTTGAATAGGATATTCTAAGGAATGTTGAAGTTGTAAGGAACCTTTGTGGGTTCTAAAGGCTACTTATATATAGGTGACTTCATTTGGTCAAGATACCAAATAAGTTGTGAGCTTCTAGCATTGGAAAAACATTTTTTGTGCAATACAAAGCTTCCTTTCTTAAGTGTTGCCTTTGTGGCGCATCCTAACTATCAAGTCGTATAGGATTACTTAGCATAGTTAAGTACGAGAGGAAGACTGTCTTAGCAACGTCAAGTGTCTTGAGTTGTCTAAGTGTTGTACATGAGCTTAGGAAAGGCTCAAGTTTGTGCTATTATGCTCTAATCTATTTGTCCTAGTATCCCAAGTCTCTTTATTTTACCAAACAATGCTGATACTGGTTTTCAAGTTGAGCTTCAACCAAATCAAAAGCTAAAAAATTCTGAATAAGGAAAAATTTAAAAATAACTATTCAATGGATTAAAATATTTTTATTTACCTTCAAAACTCTTCATCTCTCTCCACTATTTATTTTAATTTATTTTTATTTTTATTTTATTTTATGGAATAACCATTTTCTTTCACCATATCTTCAACTTTCTAACAACTTTGAGATTTATTTTACCTTGGTAGATGTTTTTAAAATTTATTTTAGTTTTTCTTAGTCTGTATATATGTATGGCTATTTTGAATTTATTATTATTATTATTATTATTATTATTATTACTATTATTATTGCCTTTTATTTATTTATTTGCTGTATTAAAGAATTTTTCTTGTTAAATCAGCTAACTTTCAACTCTGAAGTCAGGTTTTGATAGGAATGAGAATGCGTTCCGTATCTCCAAATTTCATGAACAAATTGTATCAGCAACCGACATGTCCCAGGCTTGACTTTTGGAAAGTTTGAGCCAAAGAACAATAATAAAGATTCAAAGAAAACAATGACAGAGGCAAAGAAAATAGCAAGGAATAATTTGGAAAATTTAGGAGAAATGGGGAATAAATGAAGAAAAATGAAAAATAGATTTAAAATTAATTAATTATTTGAAAAAAAGAAGATTCAAAGTTAATCAATTTGAAAATGAAATATGGATTCAAAGTTAATAAATTGTTTTTACATGAGTTTTCATCATGTTTCAATTTTATTTGACTTTCTATATTATCTTTTATGATAAATTAATTTTTTTTTCTTATCACTTTTTTTTTTATTTTCTTTAGTACTCGCCTAATTTGATCATAGATAAGTATAAGGAAAAGAGAAAATTAAAAAAAATTATAAAAATTTTATCTTGCTTTGTTGTTGATAAAATAGTTAAGGAAAAGAAAAATAAATTATTAAAAAAAAAATTTCTTAAATTTTTTAATCTCTTTTTAAAGAAAATAGGAAGAAAAATATTTTAGAGACCATACATAGTTTTTGTGATGGGATGGATTGTTGAGAAGATGAAAATGGGTATTATGAACAAAGGTACATTATAGCATCCAATCGATATGTATCGAAGAGTGGGCTTTGTACTCAAGTCCTTCCTATTGCTTTGTACCTTAATCCTATATATTTTTTTTAAACCTTAATCTTATTTGTTTTTACCTATTTCTACTTGTTAATATCATCATCCAATGAAGATTTCATCATATATATTCAATGATTGAAATTAACAATTCCAAAATTCATAGCCAATTTCAGAGTCAATTTCAACATAAACCAACACTATCTCCACTAGAAACTCTCATGCAATCATTCATTGAAGAATAAGGGAAAACTAATGAAGAATTTAAAAATTTAATTGCTGAACAACAAAAGTGGAAGGAAGAATAGGCGAAATTCGATGCTCATGTTATTGAGCTATTACAAACATTCAAACCACATATAACTTGAACATGCAACAAATTAGAGAGAGAGAGGCAAATTTCTAGCTCCATCACATCAAAACCCTTAAGACAATTATTGTTATAAAAATTAGATTCCATATTTAAGAATATTTATTAATTGGAAAGGTGTAGGAATAAAGAAATTAAATTTATGAGAAATTTTGACTATGAGAGCTAAAGTTTCTTTCTAAATTTATTCTTAAGGATTTAGAACATTTTTCTTAAATTTATTTTTGAGCATCCTTGAAGAATTAAATGTTTCCTAATTGGATAAGGTGCTATCAAGTTTTCAAAATTTTATAAATTGGAGGTTTCCTTATTACACTAAGTTTCCAATTTGGATAATAAATATCTTATAGAACTTTTCATTAGAAATAATTTATCATTAGATGTTATTACCAAAAGGATATTTAGTGATTTGATGGAAATAAATTTCTTTGACAACATTTCCTAGACAAAATATTTATTAATTGGAATTATGTGAAGAAGGAGAATTTTTATGAAAATAGTTTTTTTTTTTTTTTAAATTTGAGAGTAAACATTTTATCAAAATTCTTTTTTGGATAAAATATTGTCATAGAAATCTTAAATATTGCATATAGACATTCATTCTCCTGTAACACTGGGTTTCTCATTAGGAAATAAATATTTTTGGAAATTCTCAAAGAGGATAATTTATTCATCAAGGTAATTACTAATGTTTTAAAAACTTTTTTTCAAAATATTAAGTGGGAGAGGGCCATAGGCAAGCCCATAACCTCCAAGATCGAGCCTATCTTGATTTTGAGTGCATCACCATCCTAAAGATGGGGTGACCCAAGGAATCAAGGGATATAGAGTATCCTTTATGGATAAGGCTATATATGTTTGTAGTGGGAGTGACCAATCCTAAAGATTGAACTCTTCACTTGGTAATATTGATATCAAGGATCTTGGTTACCCACTTAACTTAGACATGAAGTGGTCGAATCACCTAAAGTGGTCCCACTTGCATGGCTAAGGGCTAAACAAAAAGGGTATGCTGATCAATGTCTTAGGATCACTTTTAAAGTTTAAGGCAAGTTGGTCAATTAGAGAGGGTCTCTACCCTAGTAATAAGAGTCACGACTTGCCTAAAGTAGGCTTGATTCTTATGATACTAGGATGCCTTGCAAAAAGACATGTAGTTTGAGAGCATTATATTTTTGTTAAATTAATTACCAACTTGCCTTGAATGCTTAATTCCTTTTATTAATGCATGAAATTATTATATTTGTTATAGATGTCATTTCTTTAACCCGCCGCCTCTTATCTCATGTTTAAATTGGTCTTGATTATAGAATGAAAAAAATCTAGATATAGTATCAATTGCATAGAAGCTAAATTTGGGTAGAGTTTGTTATTTCCTTTAAACAAACTTGGCATAAAGAAAGAGAAGAATATCAAAGGTCGCATAAGACAAATCAAAAGACCAAGTGTCTCATACTTGGATCTTTGGATAGGGTGTTGCATAAGCAACACATGTCTATTGCCATGATCTATGATATTCTCTTTAAAGTTGCAAGGGTTATTTGGTGACAAGGGTAAGTCAACTAGACAAGTTGTCCTTAAGACTATTATAAACACTAGGATTCATGTTATCTTAGAGAGTTTACCAGATTCCTTTGGGATGGGTAAGAAGATTCTCAAAGAGTGGAAGGGTGTTCATATGGAAGTCAAGGTTCTTTAGGCTCTTTTACCAAGAAGAAGAAGAACAATACCAAATAAGGAAAGTTCAAGAAAAGGGATGAGAGAACAAAATCACGGGTAGTAATTCTTTTATGACCATTTAAGACACTAGAAAAGGAATGCTTGGAGTGCCTAAGGATAGGCAAGTACACAACATGTTCTCGTTGTTGAATACATAGTAGTGGATTTTAACAGTTGTGGTGGGTAGATTCCATGCCCACTGTTTGTAGTTTTTTAAAAGGTTTTCAACAAGTGAGAAGGTCACATGATGGGATTGTATTTGCCTTAGCTTTAGTTGCAAGGTTAGTTGTGCAAGTTAGTGGGAGGTATTATCTCTTTTATGTGAGACTCCATTATGACTTTGCCAAGTAATGAGAATAGTAAGATCTCACTAAAAGAAAAAACCTAGCACTAATCAAACATTTGGCTTCTAATGCCTAGGTCATATTAATCTAAATAGGATCCAAAGACTAATTAAGTTCGGACCTTCTTATTCTAGAGGATCTTGCAGTTTGCGAATCCTATATAGATGGTAAAATGACCAAGAGACCCTTTTATTTTTAAAGGACATGGAACCAAGGAATGTTTGGGGTTAATGCATATTGATGTGTATGAATATTTTTGTGTTTATGCATAGAAAGTATGGGTATTTGATCATTTTATTGATAAATACTCTAGGTTTGGATATGTAGATAGGAAATTTGAAGCCTTGGGTACATTCATTGAATTTAAAGTAGAACTGGATAGTCTATTAGATAAACATATCAAGGCACTTTGATTAAATCGAGGTGGCATGTCTAGTAAGTCTGATTCTTTCCATAAGGAGCATGGGATAATATCACAGTTGTGTGCACTAGGGACTCCATTAAATGGAATAATGGAAAGAAGATATCAAACGTTGATAGACAGTGAGATTGATGATTGGTTTCTTATTGCTTCCCATATTATTTGGGGATATATCTTAAAGACTATGTAATACCTCTTTTTCTAAAGAGGTGTATTAGTCTATAGGATATCTAAAAGGATTTCAAGATTATTACTTTATAGTCAGGATTATCAGAAGGTGTTTGTTGCTACAAATACCAGATTTTTTATGAAGACTATATGATATGTAAAAAGGCAAACAATGATATAGATTGGAAAATATTAGAATATAGTCCCACTATACACAAGATATTATGGATCCAGTACCAACCATTCTCGTTTCTAGTACACTGATGCCTTGTCGTAGTGGGAGGGTTGTTATACAACCAAACTGATTCATGCATTTGGGAGAGTCTTTCCAGGTCATTCTAAAAGAACATGAGATTGATTCCATAGATTACGATGAAGCAATGAGCGATGTGGATGCACATATTTGGCAAAAGGTTATGGAAGCAGAGTTAGAATCCTTGTGATTCTAATGTAGTATTGGTTGTTGTGGAAGCACTTGAAGGGATAAAACCCATGGGTGTAAGTTAGTCTACAAGAGGAACAAAGGAGTAGATGAAAAAGTTGAGATTTATGTGGCTAGGTTGTAGTTGGTGTTATAGGATCTGGTACGTAGATGAAAATCTACTCATTAAGATTGATGTAGAGATATTGTCATCAATCAAGATTTGGTTGTCTACTCAGTTCTAAATGGAAATCTAAAAGGGGCACAATATATTCTTGGGTTTAAAGTCCTTAGGGATTATAAGAATATGAAAATTGCGATGTCAAGCATATACTCAAGTATCTTTTGAGAATGAGGGATTATATGCTTATGCTCCAAAGTGTTGAGATAGTTTAGGGGGTGATGTGATGGTTGACAAGATACCTTCTGTGGAGAACACGGTGGATCCCTTCACTAAGACATTGATAGGGAGAGTCTTTGTTGGTCATAGGGATAACATAGGTTTCAGATGAGTATCTAGCATGCTTTATAGGCATGATGCTTTGAGGGCTAGTGGGAGAATGTTAGGATAAAACCTTTAAAAGCATGACATGATGTAATAAATTTGGAATTCATTATTTACTTAATGATGTTCCAGTTTCACTTTTATCTATCCTTATTCCACGTATTATACTTTATGAGCATTCTTGCTTGCATCTTTTGCATTATACTTGACTTAGGTACATTAGGAGTTCCACAGAAGATCTAGGTCATGGGTTCTTTGTAAATAGATGACTTGTTCACAATCGGTTCGTGGGTCTAGGCAACACATTAGAGGTTGTAATGCACCACCTCCTAATTGGAGGGATGGTTGGTCTTGGCTATTAGGATGAGTTTCCCATGGTGAGTGCACTAGTATGTATGGTTACACGTTGGACAGAACCTACGGTGAGCCATGAATTAACCTTGGATAACTTATTCTAGATTCAAAAGTAGTTAGGAAAATATTGAGATCTCTTCTAGAGAAATTTAGACCTAAAGTAACTACCATACAAGAGAGTAAGAATATCGATTCCATGAGAGTTGATGAACTTGTAGGCTCCATTCAAACATATGAGTTGAGTCTACCTAGTTCCCAAAAGCCTAAAGGCTTTGCCTTTAAGGCTTTTGACAATGAGAAGAAAGATATTGAAATACCATATGATATAACTAGGGATGAATTGGCCCATATGGCTAAAGGGATTAAAAGGGTCACAAAATTCAATTAAAGGTTCTACAAGAACTAAGAATTTGGACAAGGAAAAAGACCTAATGAATAATCATCCAACAAGGAAGGAAAATGTTCCTCTAAAGGAAAGAAAGTTGAATGCTTTAATTGTGGCGGCCTAGGACATTATGCTCATGATTGTCTTAGTCCCAAAGATATCAAAAAGTCTATGCAAGCAACATGGAGTGACACAAATTCTAAAGAGAGTGCTTCCATAACTTTTGAAGATGTAAGGTATGATCCAATGAGTTGTTATCTTTTATTGCATCTATGGAATTTGTGCATGATAGTGATTGTGATTGTGATAGTGATAGTGATGATGATGAGTTTATTGATGAACAAAGGGTTGAATTCTTGAATAATCTTTGTTGTTGAGTATGAAAGACTAATTAAGAGTTATATGAAAGATCATGATATTCTTGAAGCTCATAAAAACAAGATTGGTATGCTTAATGTTGAAAAGACTAATTTGCTTGAGAAAATTAGATTTCTTAAATCTAAGCATTATTATCTCCTTGAGAAGAATGATACTTTCACTCAAGAGATCAAGAATAATAAGCCTTCTTCATTTCTGAATGAAATATTTCACTCTAGAACTAAAGTGCTTAGTGAAATACTTGACACGTGCAAAACCCATGGTGATAAAAGAGGTTCAAAGTACATTGAAACTCCTTGTAATGACAAAATTGTGTTTGTTAAAGGCAACGATGAAACTTCTAACCAAATAAAATCTCCTAAAAAGTCATCACTATGCACACACTATAAGAAAACTGGACACTCTGCATTTAAATGGTATACTAGGTTCCTAGAAAGGTTTGAAATTCCAATGAATAAACATATGTGTGACTTTAATTCCCTTAAAAATAACATCTTGAACAATGGGAAATGGAATAAAACTAATTAGAAGCCTAGAAGTCAACTTAGCTTGTCTAAGTCACACCTAGAACTAAACAAGTTTGGTTGAGAAATGATAGGTTTAAATGTCAAGTTGTGTTCAATGCTCTTAAACCTAAATCTTCTAGTGAGTGGTACCTTGATAGTGGTTGCTTTAGACACATGATAGGAGATAAATCCTCTTTTACTTCTCTTGAAAATTATAATGGTGGGACTATTACTTTTGGAGATGGAAGCCTAGCTTGTGTAAAAGACAAGGATAGTATAGCTATCCCTGGTTGTCCCAAATTAGATAGATTTTCTATGTTGAAGGACTCAAGGCAAACCTCCTAAACATTAGTCAAATGTCTGACAAAGACCATAAGGTGAATTTTCACCTAGACTTATATGAGGTAGTCAATAAAGAAGGAAAATTTGTCATCATAGGATATAGAACTATTGATAACTATTATGCTATAAATCTTAACTTTGGAACACCTCTTAAGTGCAATAGGGCAAAACTAGATCCTATTGAGCTTTGACATAGAAGACTAGTTCACATAAACTACATGGACTTTGTGCACTTAGTGAATACTGATAAACTTAGAGGTATCCCTAGACTTAGTGGTGAACTTAAATCCATTTGTGGTTAGTGCATGAAAGGAAAACAAACTAAGAGTTCACACAAAAAAGTTAAGAAGATAAGGACCACTAGACCTTTAGATCTTTTTCACATGGGTCTCATGGGTCTAATGTGGACTGAAAGTAGAGGTGGGAAGAGATATGTCCTTGTGGTTGTGGATAATTTTTCAAGATACTCCTTTGTGATTTTTTTAAGGGAGAAATCAAAGGCCATAGAGCACCTAAAGTTTTTATTCAATAAAGTACAAGTGGAAATAAGCCATCAAATTATAAGGATTAAGAGTGATAGGGGGAGAGAGTTTAACAATGTGGATGTTGACCTCTTCTGTGAGTCTAAAGGAATTAAACATAAATTTTCAACCCTTAGAACTTCTTAGAAAAATGGAGTGGCTAAAAGAAAGAATAGAGTGCTATAAGAAGTTGCTAGGGTGATGATTCACATGCATAATACCCCTATGAAATTTTGGACAGAAGCTATTAACATAGCCTGTTATCTTGCTAATATGATTTTTCTTAAGCTTGGAAGAAAGAAAACATCTTATGAATTATGGATTGGAAGAAAACCTAATCTTAAATATTTTAAGACTTTTGGCAATGAGTGTTATATACTCAAGGATGGGGATAATCTTGGAAAATTTGATGCTAAATATGATGTAGATATCTTCCTAGGCTATTCTACTATGAGTAAAACCTATAGGGTTTATAATCAAAATTCACAGTTTATCTAGGAGTCTTCTAATGTGGTTATAAATGACACTTGGTATAATCAAGATATAAATGAGAGTCAAATTTTAACCTAAGAATCAATTAGGGATAACATAAAGACTTAGAGATCACAAAAGAAAACCCTAATGATATCCCTAAAAGAAATATTGACCCTAACAATGATGAATTTATATCTTTAGATGATACATTTGAAGAAATAAGAAGAAAGCATAGATCTAGAATATTTAAGAACCACTTAATCTCTAATGTCATAGGAAATGTTAATGAGCGAGTGGTTACTAGGAGACGATCAAGAATAAATGAGATGGGTCTTGTATGCTATACCTCCGAATTGGAGCCAAAAAATATGGAGGAAGCTTTAGAAAATGAATCTTTGACTATCGCACTCCAAGAAGAGCTAAATCAATTCACTAGGAATGGTGTGTGGCATTTAGTCCCTAGACTTAAAGGTAAACATGTCATAGGCACAAAATGGATTTTCAAGAACAAACAAGATGAAAATGGGGTCATTGTGAGAAACAAAGCAAGTTTAGTTGCCTAAGGATACTCATAGATAGAGGAGATTGATTATGAAGAGACATTTGTACTTGTAGCAAGATTAGAATCAATTAGGATACCTTTTGCAATAGCATGCTCGTTGAAGATAAAGCTCTACCAAATGGATGTCAAAAGTGCTTTTTTAAATGGTATTCTGAGTGAAGAGGTTTATGTTGAGCAATCTAAGGGATTTGAGGATTTAAAATTCCCTAAACATGTCTATAAGTTAAAGAAATCCCTTTACAGATTAAAGTAGGCTTTTAGAGCTTGGTATGAAAGGCTTACAACCTATATTTTAGAGAACAAGTTTGAAAGAGGGGGAGTTGATAGAACCTTGTCTATAAATAGGTCTAAAGATGAATTGTTGGTGGCTCAAATTTATGTTGATGATATTGTTTTTGGAGCTACCTCTAGTGACTTTGCCCTTAGTTTTGCCGAGGAGATGAAGATTGAATTCGAGATGAGAATAATACATGAACTAACCTTCTTCCTAGGATTGCAAATTAGGCTACTAAAAGATGAAAAATTTCTTTCTCAATCCAAGTATGCTAGGGAATTAGTTAAGAAATTTAGTCTATAATCCTTTAAACACTCCAAGACACTAATGAGCCTTACCACTAAGCTTATGAAGGATGCATTTGGAAAATATCTTGAGCAAAAACTTTATAGAAGTATGATAGGAAACTTACTTTTCCTCACAACGAGTTATCTTAACATATCTTTTAGTGTTGGAGCTTGTGCTAGATACCAAGCAAATCCCAAAGAGTCACATTTAACAACTGTTAAAAGAATTATTAGATATATAAATGGAACTGTTGATATGGTTTATGGTATCCCTATGATTCCTTTGTTTTGATTGTTAGATATTTCGATTTTGATTGGGATGAAAATGTTGAGGATAGAAAAAGCACATCTTGTGCTTGTTTTTTTATTGGTGATTGTCATGTGGCTTAGCTTAATAAGAAACAAAACTCGATATCCTTATCTATTGCCGAAGCTGAGTATATTGTTGTTGGGAGTTATTGTACGCAATTCCTTTGGATGAAGAAAATGCTTAATGACTATGGAATTAAGCAAGGGACCATGAACATACACTGCGACAACTCTAGTGTTATAAATACCTCAAAGAATCTTGTTCTTCATTCCCATACTAAACACATTGAAATCTATCATCATTTCATTAGGGATCTTGTTAATGAAAAATGTCATTTCTCTAGAGTTTATCCCCATTAAACATCAATTGACAGATATTATTACCAAACCCTTGGATTCTCTTAGGTTTAAGTACCTTAGGAAATCTCAAAGCATATGCCTAATTGATTGATCATCTTAGAAATAGGCTTCAAAGGTTTTGAGCTTAGTGGTTTTATCCTTTTGTTTTTTATGTGGCCTTATTTTACTTTGGTTATATGATTTTTGTTTTTTACTTGATATATTAGCATGATTTGTAATACCTTGAGTTTGTGATTTGGAAAAATATACTATTGTTGGGAACCTTGGATTACTCAATTCCAATGCCTTGGATCGTGTAGGGTGCATGCAAATCTATCATAAGCTCTCTAAATTTATTGCAATGGATAAATAGGTATTCAAAAACAATATGGATACCATAGAAAACATAGATCTAGAGAATAAAACCATATACCTTTGACCTGGATGTTCTTGGATCAATTCCAATTGATATAGATAACTCCAAAGTCATAATGGATCTCGTAAACTCCATGGTTTTCCAACTGATGACTCTTCCTTGTGTCTAGGCACTGAGATGACTCACTTATCCTTGTCTAACCTTACATAATTACAAAAATTCCCTTATGCACAAAAGTGAACTAATAACCTATCTAACCCTCATTAACTGTGTCATCAAGGAATGTGAGTTTAGAGTGGGGACCATTGGAACCCATAGGAGTATTGGCTCCCTCATAATTAAATTTTGAAATTGACTCAACATCCCACTATAGGGAGTCAATTGCACTCTAGTACCTTATGTGTATTACAAGGAGACACCAAGTGCTCAAGTTTGTGACCTACTATCCACTACATGTAGACTCCCCATGAATTGGTGTCCATAATCTAACAAGGTAGTGCTATCACTTATCAAGACTACTTCTCCAATCATTGAGTTACAGATCTCACTTATTATGTGATCAATTGACATACTCTACCTCTAAGGAGCATATGTCAAATTCCACTAAAGGAATTATTATGATCACTGATTTCATGATTACATGTCCTTTGGATCGCCTAAGGGGACACACTATCTCAATCCTATGAGATATCATGCTGCCCCTATTGAGAATACCTGTTGCCACTAGTCTCCATCAACAATGACCCAATCCATAGGGATATATGACTACTTTAGGGTTTCACCCATAGGTCAAAGCCTCCTATTGATTTTGGCACAGGCTCACTATCTTCTCAAGGTTGAGAGTCCATGCAGTATAGTAGTTGAGTGAATCATGACAATCGATAACCTTGCATCATGATTCATCGTAGGTCCTGTCCAATGTACATCACATACACACTAGTACACTCACCATGGGAAACCCATCCCAACGGTCAAGACAAGCCATCCCTCCAATTAGAAGGTGGTGCACTATAGGCTCTATTGGATTGCCCAAATCTATGAATCGACTATAGACAACTTATCTACTTACAAGGAGCCCATGACTTGTATTTTTTATGGAATTCCTAATGCACCCACATCATGTGCAATGTAAGAGACATGGGTTGAATGCTCAAAGCAATGTCAATACACCCAAGGGATAGTAAGGGGATAGTTAAGTCTAACTTTGCTACATCATATCTTTTTTTTTAGGGATCAATCCCAACAAACTCCCACTAGCCCCAAAAACAAATTAAGCACTGTAGAAAGATTCTACTCCACAGTCATATCACTTCTCTGTACTATCTCACAATGAGGTAACACTTCCTTTTTATGCGTTTTCTCTTCTAGTGGTACTTAAGTTATTTAGACCATGGCACTGTCCCATTGTTATCACTTAATAGGATCTCAGACAATATAGCCAAGGGAACTACCTATAAGTCAAAAGGCTTCATTTGTTGCTATAGAAACAAAAAAAAAAAAAAAAAAAAACTTGAAGTGTACACATACCTAGAGATAAACCTACAAGAGTTCTTATCAAATTGAAGTCCAATTTCCCAATACGAAAGGAGTACCAACTCATCACAAAGACTCACAAACATATAATCCCTCGTTCTCCAAAGATATTAGAGTATATGTTTGACATCTGCCCAAAGCTCTAATAAGGAAATGGACTAACATTCACTCATTATTCCTACAATAAAGCAAATATTTGGTCTAGCACATAACATTGCATACTTAAGGCTATCCATTGCAGATGTATTGGATACCACTTTAAGGCGATTTCTCTCCGCAAATGTGACATTGATCATAAGAAATACAACTTCAAATCCAAAGAGTAAACAACCCTTCTTGGAGTTTTACATCATGTACTTGATGAAATGTTCATCGATGTAGATGACATGATGCAATTTTCCTATTCTTGCAGTACTAAAGGACCTTAACCCCAAGAATATATTGCATCTTCCTCTAGATTTTCATCTAGAATTGAGTAAACTACCAGATCTTGATTGATGACAATATTCCTACATCATATCTAACGAGTAGATTGTCATATGCTTACAAGATCTTAGAGCATTACCATGCTTCCTTGTGTCTTTTTGTACACACAAGGCACTTTTGCTATGAAAATGTTTGATTTTTGTATCTTACAAATGAGACACACTACAATAGATAGGAATAATATGATGGATATGAGTATGACCACTGTTGAAAAGGTTTTCCATAGTTGAAATAAAGTTTCAAACTATAACCTTTAGCTACAATCTTAGCCACATAAAACTCAAGCTTTCCATTGACTCTTATGTTCCTCTTGTAGACCAACTTAGATCTATGGGTTTTGTCTCTTTAGGTGCTTCTACAGGAACCTAAACTATGTTAGAATACAAAGATTCTAACTACTTTTTCATAGCTCATTGCCTTAAGTGAGCACAACACTGCTCACCACTTCATCATAATCTATGGGATATGAACCTTCTGCTATGATGAGGTACTAGTTGTGGACCCACATTTTTCACATGCGTGTCCCTACTCGAATGATAAGACTCGCTTTCGATTAAGGTGAAAAATAAGTTTTAATGAAAAAATTGGGCCACTTGTAAACAAAATGGGTGGGACCCGTATTTTTACATGCGTCCCCACTTGAACGATGAGACTCGTTTTTGATTAAGGTTAAAAATTAGTTTTAATGAAAAAAATTGAAGTAGCCACTTACTTTTATTTATTTTTAAAGAGGAATTCAAGTAAGAACAAAACCCTTAAAATGACTCTTGACTTTTGGAAAAGCTGTTTGCGAAAAACTCAAGTCTGGGTCCGGGGATCAGGTTACCTATTGGGAAAGTACCTCAAAATGTAGCATCCCTCTAAGCCCTAAAATGGTCATTACTAGTTGAGTTGAGGGAAATATGACAAATAACCAATTGATTATGAATACGTAGATGGGCTAAGGTGATTTTGAAAAGTCAACTATTTCTAACATGCCAAACAAGGATTCAAACCATAATCATAAAGAAAGGATAATATGCGTACTTGGATTTGTAACTTAAATCCTATCACAAAACACCAAAGTTTGTTAAGGTATTATATCACTCGACATGCATTTCATAAGAGGAAATCAAATGAACATCAAGGCACCCAAAGTCAATATCAAACATGGATATAGTTTCCAATGACATACACATTCATGGAACTTTGAAATGGGAAGATAGAGGGCGTACCTAAGTAGCAAGCATCAATGCTTCTATAAAAATGCGGTTAATTCACAAATAATAACAATGAGATTAAAGAATAATAAAAAAAACTAAAGCTATATACTTAGCATGTCTCAAGTCAAGGAAAGTTCACAAGCATGTTCAAAGGCGATCAAATTATCAAAAGCAAAGGAATTATCATTAACAAAGTAGAATATCTATTCATAAAATAAACTCCAAATAAATATCAAGAAAGGTTACCTCACCAATATAAAAATTAGATAACATCTTTAACATGTCTAGATTAACATCCAATAGGCCAAATTTATCAATTATATTCAAATTAATATCAATTTTATTCACAAAAGTGTTACTTCACAGAAAAAAAAATCAGCAAATGATTAGAACAGAAGACTTTAGAAAATAAATCTAAAACAAATATTTAAAAGTTAAGTTTTACCATAAAAATTTTTAGAGAACATATCCTATGTGTCTAGTTTATCATTTGAGTGACCAAATTAATTAACCAGCCCTCATTTAGTACCATATTTTATAATGATGATAATAGGTCCATAATAGGGAATCTTTTTAAGGTATTCAAAAATTGATTTTTATAATTAACTTTAAGATGTCCTAAAATCATAAAAAAAATTCAAAAACTAGATTAATATGAGTCTAGATTGATTATTTGTGTAAATTGCGAACTATCCACAATTTCAATGAAAACTTTGTTTTGGAAAAAACTTTGTATGTAGGGATCTATTAAATCCCATTTTAATTTTCACAAATTTATCCATAAAGACTCCATTTATTGGAGCTATGAAATTTAATTCATGTATATTCAAAACCAAATTTCGTTTTAAAACTTTTTCAAATATGTATACCGAATAAAATTGGTTGCATGAATTTTTGGAAAAATTGAAAATTAATTTTTAGAAAGGTAGATTGATAAGCATTTTGAAATCACTAAAAAACACAAATAATCACATAAAATCACATAACCAAAAGAAGAACACTCCATACACGGCCACAACATCCCCATTGTTTCATTTTTAAAATCCATTAAACATCGAAGCCACTAGCATGATCTCCATGGCTGCACATAAATTCCACCATTCATTTCATTTTTAATTCCACCACACAACATTCACACTTTCATTTCATTTTTATTTTTTTAAAGAACCAATAAATATTGAAGTCACTTACATCTATAGCTCCATGGATCTTCACTCAAACACCAACATGGGATGAATTTCAGCCACATACAAAGTGGCTCCACATGAAAGTGATTGTATTCTCCATAAAATCTCACATTGAAACAGTTGCATCTTCTATTAAATATTTACTCAATGTGCCACCACTTTCAGCAATAAGAAAAATCCACTAATCCACTAAATCAACACGACCAAATCATTTAATTCTCCTGTTGAATTCAACCATGCGAACACATTACTAAAACTCTCCAAAAATTAATTTCTTCATTAACAAATCCAAAGTATCTCCATCGAAATCATGCAAGAGGTTCTCTATCTCCAATTCTCACCAATTTTTCTCTCAAAATTCCTTCATATGAACACAGTCTCCACCGACCCCTCATAAGACTCTCAAAAGTTCCCCCCTGAAAATCTCTCTCAATATGTGCTTGTTGGAAGTCTCCTTAATCAATAAAAGGATGCCATTACATGGTGTCTTCTACTCTTCTCGATGCATGCTTCTTCTCTGTTTTGCTTCTCCCTAACCCTCTCTACTAGAACCTCTTCCTCTTTTTGTAACATGCTGAAGGTTCCTTTTGAAGGCTTCAACTCTTCTCCTTGGGAAAACCCCAGCCTTTGTTTTTCAAAACTCTTTTTTTCCATGTGGCCTCCTTGAAAATCTAGCCTCCCCTATTTTCCAAATCTCTCTCTCCTTTTCTCTTTCTTCACTTTTTAAATTCTCCCATTTCATTCCTAGTTGACTGCATGTATATAATGAGGATGACATGCACTCAAGTGGCCATGCATGGTCATGCAATAGGTGGGGCCCAAAAGAATTTAGGTGATTGATGAGTCCTAGCTAAGGTGCAGTTCCAATAGTGAATCCATGTTGCACTTCAAATTTTTATTTTTATTTTTCTAAATAAATAAGTAAATAAAGTAAAATAAAAAAGAAAAAGCATTTTGGAAAAAAGTAAAATAAAATAAAAAAGAAAATACTAGCAATAATAAGAGTAACAGTAAAATAAATAATAATAATAATAATAGTAATAATAACAATAATGATGGTAAGAGAAACAATATTAACAAAAACAATTCTAATGATGATAATAATAAATAATAATAATAGTAATAATAATAATAATAATAATAATAATAATAATAACAAAAATATACAATGACTATATATATATATATATATAAAGTAGATAATTAAGTGAATAAATAAATAAATAAATAAATAAATCTTTATAATAATGCGACACAAATTTATAAAGAAAACATGCAAGCTACATAAGCCATGCAAGCCATACATTCTACGTTAGTAATGCAAATGATTTAGTGGTGTTAGGGTAAGCCTAAACGAATTAGGTGCACCCAGACGGACCAAGTGTCCTAATGGGCTTAAATATGTCTAACCAAACTATCATAAAAGTTCACCTAATATCCAGGATGGCTCAAAGAGGTAAGCTATATGAGTAGCAAATGGGCCACCAAGAACTATTGTGGAGTACTGAAATAGCACTTAATCAGGGCATGTGTTGATGAGACAAAATGGAGGGTCTACACTAGTGTACTAGAAATCATAGGAATGATATGTCTTTAACCCTTTGGATCAATAATATCCTATGCAATATGGGACTATCTTCTAATATATCCTCTAATCTGTATTGCTCCTTGCCTTATTCCTTGTCATATAGTCTTCATAAAAAATCCGACATTTGTTTCAACAAATATCTTTTGATGATCCTGACTATAAAGGTAATAATCCAAAAATCCTCTTAGATATCCTATAAATTGATATACCTGTTAAGAAAAAGAGGTATTACACAGTCTATAAGACATATCCCCAAAAGAATCTAGGAAAAAATGAGAAATCTATCCACGATCTCAGTATGTCCATCCAAGTTTGATATCTTCTTTCCACCTCTCCATTTTGCAGTACAGACCTTGTTGGTACACATAATTGGGAAATAATCTTGTGCTCCAATGGAAAAAATCAAACTTACTAGACATATCACCTTGATCTAATCTAAGTGACTTAGTATGTATGTTGGCATCTTAGATCTAAGCAACGTAAGCAATACTAATTTTTTTAAAATCGATCTTTTAGGGTTAAGTACTAACCTTTAGGTTTGGATGTTCCCAAACCTTAAATTCCAAGTGTTGAAGATGATCTTGAAGTTGTTGGAAGTCTCGTAAACCCACGATCTTCCGTCCGATGACTCAACCTTGTTCTTGGCACGCTACCGGTGGAGAGGAAAGGATGGTGAAGGCTATGACTCTTTTTCTCTCTGGATGGTGGAAGACAAAAGTTATAGAAACCCTAACCTCTAGGGGGTATTATAGGGTTCCTAATCGGGCTTAAGTGACTTGAGCTCACATAGGCTTGGGTCACTTAATCTAGCCCAAAATGGGTTTTAATTGATTAATTAACCCAATATGGCCTACTAATTAATCAATTAGCCCAATCCAGAGACCTTGTTCACTTGCCTTGTGCAATATTTCATAATTACCAAAATGCCCTTATGCACAAAAGTGAACCCTGAGCCAATCCGACCCTCATAATCCATGCTAACAAGGTATATGAGCTCATAATGGGGATAATTGGGACCCATAGGAGTACTGGCTCCCTCATAATTCAATTCTGAAGTTGATTCAACATCACACTACAAAGAATCAACTAAACTTAAGTATCCTATGTAAATAACAACGAGACACTACATGCTTATGTCCATGACCTGTTATCCATTGTGTTCAGTCTCATCATGAATTGGTATCCATAGTCCAACAAGGTGAAAACTATAGGCCTTTCAAGACTACCATTACTATTCTTAAGTTACAGATCCTCCTATTGTGTATTCAACTGATATGTTTTATATCTCAAAGAGCCTATGTCAAGTTCCACTTAAGGAACTACTATAAACATAGTTTCTATGAACACACCTCCTTAGGATCACTTAATGAGACACATTGTCTCAATTCCATGAGATATCACGAACCTCTATTGAGAATACCTATTGCTACCGACTCCCATCAACAATGACCCAATTCATAGGGAATATATGATCAGCTTATGATCTCACTTGTAGGTCAAAATCACTACTAATTTTAAAACAAACTCAATATTCTCTTAAGGTTGAGAGACTAACACAATGAAACAACTTGGTGAGGTTATGACTACTTGATAGCCTTAATTCATGACTCACTGTAGGTCCTATCCAATGTGTAACCATACACATTAGTGCATTCACCATGGAAAACCCATCTCGATAGCCAATACCAACCATCCCTCTAATCAGAAGGTGGTTTACTACAACCTCTAATGGGTTGCCTAGACCCATGAACCGATTGTGAACAAGTCATCTATTTGCAAGGAACCCATGACTTAGATTTTTTGTTCAACTCCTAATGTACCTAAGTGTTGACCCTCCATTTTGTCCTCTTAGCAGATGTGACACTAGGTGTCTTCCCATACTTCTCTCTTGACTCGTTGTCATCCCTTGGTGGCTCGTCGACATTTATATAGTTTCATTTTCTAAGCCACCTTCAGGGACACTCTGTTGAGGGGCTCATTCAAACCCATGTTGTGACCTTGGCCACCCTTTGTCCTTAGGTTAAATCCCACTTAGGTTTACCTAGACCCACTCTGGTTCACATAGGCCCATTTAGGCTCACCTAGGTCACCTTTTAGCCATGTCTTGCATGGCTTCCATGACTTTTTTTCGTATGGTTGCATCACTTTTATTATTTATAATTATTATTTTATTTTTATTTAATTATTATTATTATTATTATTATTATTAATTTCTATAATATATTTTTTTTCTTACTCATGTAGTTAATTTAATAATTTAGTGAAAATATTTTATTTAATTTAAAAATTTTATAAAATATTTTTATTTAATCCAATAGTTTTGTAAAATTCTTTGATTTAATTTAATAATTTTCTAAAATGCTCATTTTTAGTCTAAATAATTTCATAAATTGCTTTTCTTTAATTAGAATACTTTTAGAAAAAAAATTACTTTTATTTAATTTAATAATGTTATATATATATATATATATTGAAACTAATTCTTTTGAAAAATGCTTTTATTTATTTAATAATTTTGTAACACATTTTGATTTAGTTCAATGATTTTGTAAACTGTCTTTATTTAATTTAACAATTTCATATATTGCTTTTGTTTAATTTAATATTCTTAAAAATTATGTTATTTAGTGTGCTAATTTTGTAAACTATACACGGATGCGAGATTTTTTTTTTTTTTTTTTTAACAACTGTGTTTAATTATCTTGAGGAGAAGGAAATTTAAGGAGTTTTTGGGGAAGTAGGAGCAATAGCCCACGTGGGGAAGAGGAGTTCTGAGAAAGTGGGAGCAGCAGCCCACATTGGAAAGGAGAGAGAGACTGGATTTTTTTGAGAATTAAAGAGTTTTCGTGGGAAAGGACCATCGGGAAGGAGAGGTTGGTGGATTATGGAGGAGATTCAAAAGGTTTTTTTGAAAAGAGCAGAGTAGGCCTAAGAGATATATAAAAAGAGCATAGAAGAAAGATGAGGAAAAAAAGAGGATTTTACTGGAGAGGTCTTGGGGTTCTGAGAGTAGGTTTTTGAGTAATTTTGGAAAGTCAAAAGAAAGAAAAAAAAAAAAATAGGAGGAGGAGAAGATGAACTGTAAAAAACGAGAGAGATAACATTCAAGTGAGGTTGTGAGAGGTGTCAATGGTTGATGTTCGTCTGAAATTTTAAAAAACTGAATGATCAGCATGGGAGGAATGCAATGGCTTTAATTGATTTTTTTTATATATATAAATGAAATGAAAGTGACTGACATAGAAGGATGTTAAATGGACATATTTTTAATTCTGGGAACTGATGGCATGATTTTTAAGATTAAGTGAAATGTGCTAGATTGTAGGATGTTTATGGCATGATAATTCGTGAATAAAAAATTGTAAGTAATCCATGAAGGTATGTTGGTGACGTATTAGCTTTGAATGAAATAATAATAAGAAATTGAAAAGTGGATTTGAAGATTGTGCAAGCCGGCCATGATAAAGTTAATGACCTTTTGTACGAATTTTAAAATCTGATTGCACATGTGATTGTGGTTAGCTATAAAATATGTTAGTGTTATGAGTTTATCGAATAAAAAAAAAAACATTCTAGTGAATGTATGTAGGAATATGTATGAGTGGCATGTTGTTTGTTATAAAATCACATAAAATTCCAATGAGTTTATATAAGATATGTTAACGATTGATTGAAAAAAATATAAATCAAGCTAGTTTTTTTTAGTTGTTAACTTTTGAATAATTTATTTTAGTTATTAATGTTTGTTATTATTGCTAATTTCAAGTTAATTTTCATATAGATTTGCTTTGGACAATTCGAGGTGATAGTTTAAAAGTTGGTTTTTTATTTATTTATTATTTGTTTTAGATAATTCAATGTTAATAAAAGTTCGAGTGTTAAAAATATTTTGAGTTAATTTTTAGGTTTTAGGTTTTAGGTTTTAAATATTAAGTAATATAATATGTGACTATGTGTGTTAGTGTTTTAGATTTTAGATACCAAATAAGTTAGTGTAATCAAAATGTAATGGTTTCTTTAAAATGCAAGTTGATGATAGTGAAAAGTGCTAAATATAATGGTTGATTTTTTAAGATAAAATTTGTGTAGGAGGTTAATTAAAATTAGAATTTTAAAATTTATGTTTTAGTTCTTTTTTTAATGCTAATAGGAAAGTTAGTGTTTTTAAATTTTTTATTTAGTTTTAAATATTATTTTAATGTAAATAAAAGCTAGAGATTTAAAAATTTTAGTTTTCAATATTTTCTTTAATGCTAATGAAAGAATTGAATTTTGCTTATTTTTAGTTTTAGATATTATTTTAATATAGATAAAAGTTAGAGTGTTTAAAATTTTAGTTTTAGTTAAATTTCTTGTGAGAATGAAAAAGTTGGAGTCTTTAAAATCTTTAGTTTAATTGGGTGATTTAAGTTAAAGTTATTTTTCTAGATTAATTAGTTATATGGTAAAATGCCTTTCCTAAATTAGTTTTAATTTAATTTATTTCATTTAGTTGATTAAAGTATTTTAGGTTTTTATTTTATTTTATTTTATTTTTATTTTTTAGTTCATTAGGTTTTTAGTTGTATGGCAAAAATGCTTTTTAGTTTTCTATTTCACTAGGTCATTGTTGATAATTCTTAGCTTTAAACATTTTATTATGATCATGCATGTCACGTTTTACTCTCCTAATTGAATGTCATCAATTTTTGTCCTAACCTCTCTATTCATATCACAAGTGTATTTGCGTTTAAAACATACTATTCGGGTACATTCTCTAACTTTCACTTTCTTTTGGCTGCATAAAAAGTGTTTCGAGTGAACTATATTCATATTTGATACTACCTTGGATGCCTTGATTTTTGTTTGATTTCCTCTAATAAAATGCATGTTGAGTGATATAATACCCGAACTAACTTTGATGTCTTGTGATAGCTTAAGTTACGATTCAGGTACGTATACTATCATTCCTTATGATTATGTTTTGAATTCTTCTTTGGCATGCTAGTCACAATAGAGTTTCAAAATCACCTTAATCCATTTAAGCATCTGTAATAAATTGACTAATTGTCATACTTTCCTCAACTAAGCTAGTAGAGACCTCGTTAGGGCTTAGAGGGGTGCTACCTCTTTGGAGGTACCTTCCTAAGAGGTAACCTGATCCTCAGACCTAGACTCGGGTTTTTCGTAGACAACTTTTCCAAAAAAAAAAAAAAAAAGATCAAGAGTCTTTTTAAGGGTTTTATTCTTGTTTTCCCTTTTAAAAATAAATAAAAGTAAGTGGCGACTCCAACTTTTTATAAAAATTAGTTTTTCACTTTAATCAAAAGCGAGTCTCTCCAATTGAGTGGGAATGCATCGTGAAAAATGTGGGTCTACACGAAGTCACGTACAATGCAAAAGATGCAGACAAGAATGCTTATAATACATGGAATAAGGATAGATAAAAGTGAAACTTGAACATCATTAAATAAATAATGAATTCCAAATTTATTACATCATTTTATGGTTTTAAAGGGTCTATTCTAACATTCTCCCACTAGCCCTCTAAGCATCATGCCTATAAAGCATGTCATATACTCATCTGAACCCCATGTTATCCCTATTACCAACACAAGCTCTCCTTGTCAATGTCTTGGTAAAAGGATCTATCAAGTTCTCCATAAATGGTATCTTGTCAACCATCATGTCACCTTTTAAACAATCTCAACGCTTTGGAGCATAAGTACATAATCCCTCATTCTCAAAAGATACTTGAATATATGCTAGACATAACACAATTTTCCTATTATTGTTATCCTTGAGCACTTTAAACCAAAGAATATATTGCACCCCTTCTAGATCACCATCTAAAGCATGCTAGATATTTATCTGATCCCTATGCTATCCCTATCACAAACATGAACTCTCCTTGTCAATGTCTTGGTGAAAGGATCCACTTGGTTCTCCACAGATGGTATCTTATCAACCATCATGTCACCCTCTAAACTATCTCAACACTTTGGAGCATAAGCATATAATCCCTCATTCTCAAAAGATACTTGAATATATGCTTGACATAGTACAATTTTCCAACTCTTGTTATCCCTACGGACTTTAAACCCAAGAATATATTGCACCACTTCTAAATTTCCATCTAGAACCAAGTAGACAAACATATCTTGATTGATGACGATATCCCTATATCATTCTTAATGAGTAGATTGTCATCTACTTACAAGATCATAGAACACCACCATGTTTTCCTATAGTTTCTTGTACACACAAGGCCTTTTACTATGAAAATATATGGTTACACCATATAGATGCTAATATCAAGATAATCTTTTAAGAACACTATCAAGATACTCTAATGGATTTGAGTATGGCTACTGGTGAAAAGGTTTCCTATAGTTGAAATAATTTTCAAACTATAATCTTTAGCTACAACCTAGCTACATAAATCTCAACTTTTCCATCTACTCCTTTGTTTCCCTTGTAGACCAACTTACACCTATGGGTTTTATTCCTTCAGGTGCTTCTACAGAAACCCATACTACATTAGAATAACAAGGATTATAACAATGCCTCCATAGCCTTTTGCAAAGATGTGCCTCCACATCACTCATTGCTTCATCATAATCAATGGTATCAATCTCATGTTCCTCTATAATGACCTAAAAAGACTTTCCCAAATACATGAATAGGTTTAGTTGTTTAACAACACTCCCATTACAACGAGTCATTAGTGTACTAGAAATGGGAATTGTTGGTACTAGATCCATAGTATCTTGTGTATAGTGGGACTATCTTCTAGTATTATCCAATCTATATCATTGTTTGCCTTATTACATATCATATTGTCTTCATCAGAAATCTGGTATTTGTAGCAACAAACACCTTTTGATAATCCTGACTATAAAGTAATAATCCTGAAATCCTCTTAGATATCCTATAAATTGATACACTTCTTTAGAAAAAGATGTATTACACAATCTCTAAGATATATCCCCAAAGAATATGGGAAGTAATGAGAAACCAATCACTGATCTCACTATGTCTATCAAAGTTCAATATCTTCTTTCCATTACAGCATTTTAAAATGGAGTCCTTGGTGCACACAATTGGGATATCATCTCATGTTCCATATGGAAAGGATTGAACCTATTAGAGACATAACCTCAATCTAATTGAAGGGCCTCAATATGTTTACCCAATTGATTATTCAATTTTGCCTTAAATTCAATGAATTTATCCAAGGAATTAGATTTCCTATCTGCATATCCAAACCTAGAGTATTTATCAGTAAAATGATCAAATACCCATACTTTCCATGCATAAACACAAAAAGATTCATACATGTCAGTATGTACTAACTCCAAACATTCCTTGATTCCATGTCTTTTTAGAAATAAAAGGGCCTTTTTAGTCATCTTACCATCTATATAAGATTCGTAGATTGAAAGATCCTTTGGAACAAAAGTGTCCAGACTTGATCAGTCTTTGGATCTTATTTAAATTAATATGACCTAGGCATTAGAATTCAAATATTTGATTAATGTTTGGTTTTTTCTTTTAGTGAGATCTTATTACTCTCATTACTTGACAAAGTGATAATGGAGTCTCACATAAAAGAGCTAATACCTCCCACTAACTTACACAACTAACCTTGCAACTAAAGTTAACGTAAGTACAATCCTATCATGTGACCTTCTCACTTGTTGATAATGGGGTTAGAATCTATCTACCACTATGTATTGAACAATAAGAACATGTTGTGTACTTGCCTATCCTTAGGCACTCAAAGAATTCATTTTCTAGTGTCCTAAATTGGTCACAAAGGAATTGTTGTCCATGAGTTGTTCTCTCATTCATTTTCTTGAACTTTCTTTATTTGGTGTTGTTGTTGTTCTTCTTTGTAGAAAAACCTAAAGAACCTTGACTGCCATATGAACACCCTTCCATTCTTTTAGAATCTTCTTACCATCCCAAAGGAATCTAGTAAGATATCTAAGATAACATGAATCCCAATGTTCATAATAGTCTTAAGGGCAATTTGTCTAGTTGACTTACCCTTATCACCAAATAACCCTTGCAACTTTAAAGAGAATATCATAAACCATGCCAATAGACATATGTTGCTTTTGCAACACATTATCTAAAGACCCAAGTATGAGACAATTAGTCTTCTGATCCATCCTATGCCATATTTGATATGCTTCTCTTACTTTATGATAGGTTTGTTTAAAGAAAATAACAAACTCTACCTAAATCAGCTTCTAAGCAATTAATACTATATCTAGATTATTTTCATTCTATAACTAGGTCCAATTTAAACATGAGATAAGAGGCGACAACTTAAAGACATGATTACAATAAGGTTTTTTAGCCTCTCATGGGGGTGATGTCACATTCACCATCCATAATAGGGTAAAAATCCATCATTTGAATAAAAAAAACTAAAAATAATATATTTAATAAAGAAGAAAATAAAACAAACCAAAGTTCTCGCCTTCTTCCACCTCCAATGTCAAAACTCCTTTGAAGATGATTTAAGATGCCTAAACCCTAGAACTAAGAGATTTTATATAACATCATTAATTACCTAACATTTGGCACACTCTCATTGGCCACTTACTACAAAAAAAACCTAAAAAAGACTAAAGAATAATAAAATGGTGATTTATAGTCATGTGAGACCCACTTAAGCTGGATGGAGTGCCCTAGATGAAATTCCCCAGGTAAAAGAGGTGAAACATCAAAGTGGCAATGGGTGAATTCAAAATTGGGGTCATTTCGAATTGGATTTCGAAATCATTTTGAAATGGTCCTTTAGTTTTTTGCACAATTGTCTTCAAATGGCCATAACTTCATTTTAACTCCGATTTGTACACCATTTGAAGTGTTGGACTTTTGACTTCCTAAGCTTCAAAACGATATATAGTATGCCTAAAATGGACTTTGTAAGGTGCTCCAAATTTTTCTCAAAGTCAAAGTATATGTTACTACCAGATTTTGAGTTCTAAATTTCCATGCAACTGAATCTTGCTTCATGCCTCATTTTTTTTTTTTTTTGCCTTCTCTTTTACTCCATAATGGTCATTTCTCATCTCTCAAACTCATGACATCCTCATCTTGACTTTCCTCATGGCCCATGAGTCTTTACTCGCTTATTTTCTCATTTAACCCTTTCTTGATCTTTCAAAATCTAAACTGATTCAACTTACACCATTTTCTTCCCTTAAACTTGAGATAAATCTCTAAAATACAAGTTAAACTCATGGCTAGGGCCTTAGCATTGAATTAGGTCAAGTCAGGTGATTTGAGTGTCCTTTGGTGCACAAATCGTATTGAATATATGCCATTAAAGCACATATTTTGGCTCCAATAAGTCATACTGAGTACATGCCTGACTTTCAGAGAAGTAATCTGAAAAGTTTGACTAAACATGGTCACCCAGAAAGAGCGACTATGAGATACAATATGCATGTTTACATAAAACATATGAACTAGGAAGGGATAGTAAGATCCCTACAAAGTAAACAAAGACTCTCACCCTCTCTTTCTAAGAATGACAGAAAGATGATAATGGGAAAAACTCGGATCTCTCCGTTTCCCAAGTCCAAATCAGGTTAGGAACACGCATAACTATCCTAGGCTTTTTCTAAATCCTATACACAATGGAAAAATAACATTTTTTATACTTTAAAAGAATTCAGAAAGTGCTAACGAAAACTATACCTCAACTTGGATATTCCAAAATCAAATCCATGTGGTGAAGATGAAGAACGAAATCACAGTGAGGTAGTGCATGTGTGGAGGTGATGACCACCTTGCATGGAAGCACCATGTCTCTTCAGAGGCATGGAGAAGGTTACTTACTATCAAAGGGTACAATCACTTATGTTAGGGATTCCTTTAACCCACTCATTTTGTTTTATAGAGTTGTCTTCACATTGTAGGTTAACCTAAGGCCCAATTACGATTCCATTGCTCCACATAGGTGCATTTGTGAGCTTTCAGAGTCGAGTTAGTAGTGATAGGTTTAGTTACATTCATAGTAGCCTCTTATATATTTTCCTCAGAATTTGGTATCAGTTTGAGTACTTTAAGGTTGTCTATCCTTACTATGTCTTATCTAGTGTTTCCACTATTGTAGAAATATTGATACGTTCGATCCAGGTTCAACTTCTTGGATTAGAGTTAGAGACCAATTTATCA
Organism: Vitis riparia; assembly: GCF_004353265.1. NCBI lineage: Eukaryota > Viridiplantae > Streptophyta > Magnoliopsida > Vitales > Vitaceae > Vitis > Vitis riparia. The sequence continues at coordinate 13,739,024 of NC_048443.1, forward strand.
GAGTGTCAGACTAGTCAAATAAGATAAATTAGATTATAGATCAGAGATATATAGATTCATAGGTGGTTATAGTTTATCGATTCACTGTTGCTATGGCTTTAATCTAAGAGGCCATAACTAGTCTTGGCCAAAGAATAGATAAGCAGTAGGCCTAATAGGCTCCAGTTCAGGGGAACACGTGGTATGATCCCGCTATTCCATAACCTCTTCAACTTAGTTAGACTATTCCTCAAGACACTCAGATATCATCACCTTTCCCACCTTGCTAAATAGTTCCATAACTTACATCATTTACTCTGTAGAGTCAGACTGAGGTTGCCCCACTCCATGTCATAATGGTTACTCCAATCTTGGAGGATGCCCATACACACATGAATAGACTTCAACAGAGAGTGAAATAGATGAGTGTTTTAGATGGAGGGATGGTATGGGACGGTTTTGATGGATTGATAGTGGCCACCCTGTCGACCAAGTTACAAGATTAAGTGATACATAAGGATTGGATGCCCCCGTATTCATTTGAGACTATATAGCATTGTGATGAGAGCTCATTAACTGTATGAAGCCCAGATGATTATGCTTTTCCATACGTCTTTAAGCAAGGCGGCTCAACGTTGGTTTGCCTCTTTGGATGTGTTCCACTATCGGACATGGGATGATTTAGCTTAGGATTTCCTACAACAGTTTGCATTTAACACTGTCATAGACGTTTCAAGGAGAGATTTGGAGGCCTTGAGATAGAAGCTTGATGAGACAATCACATCATTCATCTCCTATTGAAGGCATTTTGTAGATCGTTGATAGGCCATTTGAGAGGGATCAAATCAATATGATTATAAGGAGCCTACAGCCTTGGTTCGCTAGACATTTGATGAGGTTCTTGCACGTGGACTTTAGATCTTTGGTGTAGGCGTTATATGGTATAAAGGAGGGTATTATAAAGTATTGTGGCTTGAGCCTTCTCTTTCAAGCTCAAAGGGGTAGAGGCTAGTTATTAGAAAAGATCAAGGGATGTAAGTGTCATCAATGCCACTAGACTGAGACGTCCTAGACATTATTAGACAGTTGGGCAAACTTCTGAAGTTTACTACCCATCGTCACCCCATGTGCAGTATAGGCCACTTGCTCTCTTTGGGCCTATGACTTCTACATATCTATACCCAACTCCATAGCCAGTTTATGCTACTCAGGTCGTATAGAGGCTACCTATTCTTGACCCTTAGCCTAGGGCTCCACCTGCATAGAGACATATGCAACAATTTATTTAGTTGGGTATGCCTTTGAGTTAGCTTTTTAGAAGCTAGTAGAGAGAGGATTATTGACTCCATTAGCACCAAGACCACCACCTCAGCCTGTACCATCTTAGTTCAGGATGGACCTACATTATGCTTACCATCAAGGTTTAAGACATGACATTGATTACTACACTACCCTAAGACATGTTATCTAGGATTTGATAAATCAAGGTTTAGTTTACTTGGGGTAGCCAAGTGTAACCACAAACTCTCTACCTGCTCATACCACGCATATGGTGTCTCTACCTCCTGGTGGATCAATCACATAGGCTTTGTCGAGGATTAAAACATACATATGCTGAGTTGGGATGATGGATTACTTGAGCCGATTCTAGGTGATAGTTATGAGATTGTTGGAGTTACATCAGATTTTTCGGTCTCTGCACCATTCAATTTGATTTCGGATTAGGCGCCATTACAATTGATTCCTTTTGAGACTTAGTTATTGGACATGGGGGCATATTTGCTTCGTTTATTCTATGGCCAAAAAATATTGATTCAAATGATGTGGATGTACAAATTGTGACCCGTAGTGGAAGGATAACTTAGCCTCGTCCTCTAGTTGCTAGACCATTTGTTAGTATGGACTCTTGTGAGGAGGTTAGGAGATGGGATGATGAGATTTTGAGACAGTTGTAGAGCAACCGGGCTTAGATAAATATTTTAGAGTTTGTTGGCTTCTTTTAGTACTCATAGAGATGCACTGATTTGAGTCTTGAGTCAAATATGTGTTGAAACCACCACTACTCTAAAGCGGTTGATTCATATGATGACAACTGATATGATCACTTGCATTGTGTTTTTTGTTGATAATTTTCTACCAAAGGGATTGGACCATACTCGTCCTTTTTATATTCCAGTTGTTTATTCAAGCCACAGAGTCCCATTCATCTTGTTGGACAATGGCTCTGCCTTAAATGTTTGCCCATTGACCACTATTGTAGCCCTTGGATTTGCACCTTTAGACATTGGTCCCTCTACACAGACAGCTAGAGCTTACAACACTTAAAGAGAGGTCATGGGAACATTGACTATAGATTTTTTGATTAGTTCGACCACATTCTCTATATTGTTCCAGGTTTTAAGGATTCTTGCATCCTTTAACAAGTTTTTAGGCTAACCTTGGATTCATCGGACTAGGGCTATTCCATTTTCCCTTCATTAGAAGGTGAAGTTCATTTATGATGGGAAGATCATCAAAGTAAAGTCTACCAGGGACATGATTTTATCATCTGAGCCAGTATTGCAGATCAATCACAAATGATGATTATCTCTTTCTAACAGGATTCCCATTTGATAAGGTACAGACCCTTAAGATTCAGGACTTTTGTAGAGATTTTGTGGCCATGTCATTTGATAAGCATAATAGTACCTTTGTTCTTGATATGATGAAAGAAATGTCCTTTCTGTCTGGTTTTGGGTTGGGATGATGCTGGCATGGATCCAGTAAGTTTATGATTACTATGGACCATGATGCTCTTTTTGGACTTAGACTTACCCTTTCAGAGAATGATGTTTGTTACGTGGCATGCTTGCATAAGAAAAATGTGAGGGATCTCTTGTCCGACATTCCATTTGACTATCATGTTTGCCCTTACACTTTTAGCTTGGTTGACTACTTTGTCAGAGGATTAAAGGTTTAGCCTCACGTTGAGGAGATTATCATTGAAGTTGCTACAGATGGAGTTGATGAGCTTCAGCATATGCTTCACTAGTTACACGTGGGTGATGGGACCCCTAGTGCATCAGCTTCTATGATAATTCTTCCACCATCATTAGATCGAGGCAACTTATTCTCCTTGTGCTTCCCAGAGAAGACTACTAATTATAGGATAGTCATTAAGCTTGCAGATATGATTGATGGTGTTATTCCTCATGACGTGTTGGGCATCAATCAGTTCCTTGATGCAACTCAGTAGGAACCTCTCTCACCATTAAAGCTTTTTGGATTGTCTGTCATCGAGATTGCTAAGGACGTTCAGACTGTTCATACTCCTTGGCTTCCAACTTAAGTTATTCCTACTATTGATATGTAGGAGGGCATTGTTAGCCTAGTTGAAAGAACGTTCGAATTTGTGGACCCACCTCTTTCATTTGACATTATGTCACGATTTGTCACCTATTTTGACTATGTTTTTAATGCTTTAGTTATGGATGTGACCATTTATGAGTATTCTTTTCTCTTTTGTGATGATGGTTTTTTTTTTTTTTTGGCACCCCATTCACCTACATCACAGATACTTGATATAAATGATGAGATTGCATAGTATGATTTCAATGGGGATTCTTCTACCCCAAATTCATACCCTATAGACGAGGGGGCTTCACCTGCAATAGAGGATGTTGAGATTATTGATTTCAATACAACTGATAAGCCTAGATTGGATCACCCTTATCAACTTATGAGAGGAAAAACCTCATCCATTTACTTAGATCATACTTGGATATCTTTACATGGTCATATGAGGATATGTCAAGCCTTGATCCCTATATACTTCAACATCATCTACCTATTCTGCCATATTTTAGGCTAGTTAAATAGAAGTTGAGAAGATTGCACCCATAACGAAGCTTATAAGTTAAGAAGGAAATTCATAAACAACTCAGTGTAGGATTTCTATCAGTGGTTGAGTATCTTGGTGGTTGGCTAATGCCATTCTTGTCCCTAAAATAGGCAACAAAGTTAAGGTTTGTGTTGATTTCAAATACCTTAATAAATCAAGTCCTAAGGATGACTTTCTTCTTCCCCATGTTGATTTATTAGTGGACAACAATGCAGGCCAGTACTGCCAAGTAAGAGATCATCACTTTGGAATAATTTCTCAAGTTCCATATGACAAAAATTTGGTGATCCATGGCGATGGATATTTGATTGAATGTTTGTGTGATTAATTGATCCATTAGCTAGGTTAATATATATGAAATTTTATTCTCAGGTGGAAGAGTGAGCGGGGGAGTGAACGAGGAAGGTGTCAAGTTCTACAACAATGTCATCAATGAGCTCTTAGCGAATGGTCATTATCTATCTCCCTAAAAATTGTTACGTTTTCTAAAATACATACCTTTTCAAAGAGACTCTCAAGCATGCTAAAAATGGAATAAGTTCAAAATTATTTCAAAGAAAGAAGTTCTAAGAACTTATCATTTTTTCACTCCCTTGCGTTTACCAATTTTTGCCTATCATATGTAGGGTTGAAGCCCTTTATGACACTATTCCATTGGGATCTTCCACAAGCCCTTGAAGATGAGTATGGTGAATTCTTAAGTCGTAAAATAGTGTAATTTGGCACATATGATTAAACTTACATCTATACATATCTCATCAAATGACCTGCTATTCAATTAAAGGAAAAGCTTTGATTTTTTATATAGGGATGATTATCGTGGCTATGTTGATTTTTGCTTCAAACAATTTGGGGACCAAGTGAAGCATTAGATCACTTTGAATGAGCCATACGTCTTTAACTACTATGGTTACTCAACTGGGACTTATGCACCCGGTCGATGCTTTAACTATTCTGGCACTTGTGCCTCTGGAAACTCTGCAATTGAGGCCTATATAGTAGCATACAACCTGCTTCTTTCTCATGCTGCAGGTGTGAAATTGTACAAGGAGAAGTATCAGGTCTTTGCTTACTTGATTCATTTCATTTTGAAGAAATTTAGCATATACGTTTAACTAAATAATTAAAAAGTTTCAGGCTATAAACATTTTGTCTCCGGTCTTATATTTGAATGTTTGCAAAATTCTCAAAAGGGAATCATTGGAGTGACCCTAATATTAGCTTGGTTCCAGGCAAAATATCCAACAACTGCAGGTGTCAGGGCCTCCCGTAGAGCTCTTGATTTCATGTTAGGATGGTGAGTGTTTTTATGCTACCAAACCTTTAAGTTTTATTATCATATTAAACTATCAATTTAACAGGACAGGCAAAACCTATCACGTAATAAACCAATATATTTAAACTCACTCATATGGGAACATCTTTTCTCATTCATTTCCTTCTATGTGAAATTTTCAATAACCGTTTTGTTTTTAGGTATTTACATCCAATCACATATGGAGACTACCCAATGAACATGCGATCCCTTGTGGGACATCGATTGCCCAAATTCTCCCTACTAGAATCCCAAATGCTCAAAGGATCAATTGATTTCTTAGGAATAAATTACTATACTTCATATTATGCCACCACCTCCACATTTGCAATTAACATGATGGAGCTAAGCTGGTCTGTAGATGGTAGACTCAATCTAACCAGTAAGCTTGAAAAACATAATCTTCTAAGCATTGCTATGATTCTTGTTCTTGTTCTCCTTCATGCTGTCCCTTTAAGAAACTGAACCATTTTCTTTGTCGCTACAGCGGAGAAAGATGGGTAACATTGGTTAACTAGTAATCTCCCTGTCCTTAGCCATCAATATATAATGCCTTAATTGAAACATATAGTTATAATGCATAAATACCAGACATTGTCATGAATTCATTACTAAGTGATCTATGGCGTGCGATTTTGTAGACTCCATTGGGCTGGCTTTACATTTGTCCATGGGGAATCAGAAAACTTATGCTTTACATCAAGGAAAAATACAACGATCCAACCATTTACATTATAGAGAATGGTATACTTAGTGAATTAATTATCAACTTACATTGTTTCTAAATTATGGAACGATGTTTTGACTTCATTTTAATATGATTCAAACTAATGTGTTATGGTCTTGTGCATGAAGGAATGGCTACAACAAATAATGCTTCAGCGCCTGTCAAAGAAGACCTCAATGATACCTTGAGGACAACATTCCACCGTGGGCATCTGTACTATCTCTCAAAAGCTATCAAGTGAGTAATTAATTTCACCTCACTTATCCATAATCCATGGATATGTGAGTGTTAGGCCTTTAGCCCATGTAAGTTGACACAATATACATGGTTTGCCTCATTGAAGTTTATTTTCTCTATTTATTAAACTCATATGCAAGCTTAAACAAAGAATGTTTACATGTCAAGTTAAGCTTTTAGGTCAAATTAATAGCTTAATAATGAGAATATGTAATACTTAATCAAGATAATGCACTAGTATTAGTCTTAAAGTTTTTAGGGTGTTGTGTCGTATACTTGAAATTAAATCTCCTCTTCATCAAGGTTGGTATTTATGGTATTGGGCCTAGGCTATAATAATACACCTATTAGGTTAACTTTTAGTTGTTTTGAATAGATTATTACTAATATAGTGCATGCATGTATGCAAATTTGGCAGGGGGGGGTCAACGTGAAGGGATACTTTGTATGGTCTTTTCTTGATGACTTTGAATGGGACTCCGGTTTGGCCTTTCGTTTTGGCCTTGGTTATGTGGATTACAAAAATGGTTTAAAGCGATACCTAAAACACTCTGCTTATTGGTTTAAGAAGTTCCTCCACAAATGAAAAAAAAAAAAAATGTAATCCTAACTAAGTGGCTTTCATCTCCTCGTATAATTTGGTACTATTAAATTAGTATGAGTCATGTGCTAAAGAAGATCTTCAAGATCTTAACAATGAAAATAATGTTCATGTTTGTTGTACTAATTGGAGAATTGCTTTAGCTCCACTATATTAGTAATTAAGAGGAAACCTCTTGTCTTTCTCACTTCATGAAGAGTCTTCCCTTACTTCAAGAAAGAAGTGCTTTTTTGTCATTGTTGAAAACTCATGACAACATATATAATCTTGGTCTAATCTTAGCCATGACTAAATATTTATTAACAATAATTCTATTACAACCACGTTTAAGAAAATCACCTACCATTTAGATATGAACCAAAAAAGTTTACTTTAACAATTATTTTTGATAATGTATTATATAATAAACAAATTTAGAAAAATCAAATATCAATTGATTATTTAAGAATCCCTTTAAGCTATTCTATAGGTTTTAAAATGATTTTCAAAAGTTTTTCAAACATCTTATTTTTGTAAAGAAATGTATTCAAGTATTAGAAAGTATTTCTAACCTTTGCAAAATTACTCTCCAAGAGGCTCTAAAACTAACCGTGATTTGCTCTTGAATTGTATTCATTGTTTGTAATGCAATTTACATGGTTGTAGTGAACTTTGATTAAAAAAAAAGGCAAGTATAATAATAAAATATTAAGAAAAATGTAAATATCATTTTTTTTCCAAATACTTAAGAATTATGTATGTGATTGGACATAACAATGGAGACACTCCATGGATGTAAAATAAATATAAGTCAAAGAATAAACAAATTACAATATCAAATCACATGTAATAAAACGATTTATTTACATGGTCATGCATAGCTTGTAACAACAAGATTATATTTAGAAAGAGATCTTCCAAAAAATCCTTCTTAGGAATACAACATGGTGCAAGAGGCTACTCTTAATGTTTGACCCAGAAATTGAAAACATGAAATTGATACATATTGGAAATTAAACCATGGCAAGAACATAAAAATGTGTCAACCTTATTACTGGAAAAATATTAAAAAAAAAACTATTAATAAAAGGACTGGAATTTTGAACAAACATCTGATTAATAATTTGTAAAGAACAAAACCAACAACAAACATCTGATTAATAATTTGTAGTAGACAAGATGTTGATACTAGATGCACTTTCATGGCATGTGAGGAGATCCACAAAGTTAGAAATAATCCCAGCGGTTCTTTGAGGTTGATTTGGGAGATGAAGGAGAATTTTGAACCCATTGTTCCTCTGACCAATGACCCTCTTATTTCACAAGTTGTTTAAAGACTTCTTGTAAATCAACAATGCTTGACAAGGTTATGAAATATGAGGTCATCTTCCACTAAGAATTGCTCCCAAGGGTTTGATTAAACTTAATCCACACGTATAATTCACCTAGAAACACAAATTTGAGTTAGTTTAAGAATAATAACTCCAACACTAACATGTAATGGTACTACAACAATACTCATAGCCTATATACTATCCAACCATCTTGAACATATAAATCAATCAACTTGGATTGTCTTCTCCCATTATTTTAGGACATGAATAATGTCTTGACTATGTGTTATAATAACCTACCAAATAAATTATGTACTCGAATCATTTTTGAAGTTGTGATATCAAAGAATTATATAAGAATAAGCTTAGAAGAAACACTAGTTATCATAAAGAACAAGACTTGTCATCTATACCTTGTCAAAATGATCAATGCTTCCAGATTTGAGGTTAAACATGCAACTCAATTATTTTCCTACAGATAATCATATACAAGTTTAGTTTATAAAATCCACTCCATAAAAGGTATAAAAAATCAATGACAATTCTCAAGATATGAACAAACCATTGATGAGTTTGACATATGTCGTAGGAGCTTGCAAATCATAAGATAATATTCATGAGTCATCCATAACCTGTCAAGATTTGATTTTGAAATATTAAATATTTAGCTAATCCTCAAGGTGGGAACATAAATATAAATAATTCTTCCAGCAGACACTGGTAGGGTGATCAATTATAAGCATGGTTCTTACGCGATGACAAAGAAAACTCCAGAGGAAACACTCAGCAGAGATTGAATTCATCAGCATACACCTAGGAACATCATTTAAGCTGTCCAATCAAACGTATCATTAGCAATGCTATATTTTAGCAACTTGCTTCTCGAGCAGCAAACGATACAATCCTGAGTTATAATATTAGACAGAGGTTTAAGTCCAACACACCTGAAGATTTGCCAACTCATGCACTTCAATATGTTGTTGTTCTATTGCCTTGAGGAACCAATGTACAAGAATAGAAATTTGGGCATAATACTTTTTATCAATTTGGTTGCCAAGTAATAAGCTATAAAGACATTATGACAAGTGACAAAAGGTTAGAATGACAAACCTGAATAATAGAGACATATAGATGTAAGTGAACTTACTCATTCCATAACTTGTAAAATAAGAAATGGAATAGATTAATGGTAAAATAAGAAATGAAGCAAACATCAAAAGCAGGAAAAGCGGTTGGTATTGCAGTCTTGAAATATACCATGCATCAGTGGTGTTTTATGAATCAGTGGTCTGTGACTAGTGGATATGATTCCTGGGACATGAAGAAGTCAATAGGCCAATCTTCACTTGCTTCGTTTTGGCATCCTCTGAGGCAGAGATTTCAAGCTAAAAAATGAACAATAACAAACTCTGTGATGTGAAGTACCTACCTTGTCTACCAAAGCACAATCCCAGACTGTTGGATTTTCTGGTTTAGTAACATACTAAGCATCAACCTTGCATAAGATGAATGCATATGAAGAAGATACTATTGTATTGTACAGATCTAGATCCTCCAGACATAGATACAGTGGCATGGATGTCAGCATAGGGAGAATAAATGTTGTTTGTTTTTTAAGTTTGTGCACTTTCAAGAATGGGAAAGACTAGTCTTCCTAATTCTCCTTGCTTTGCCTTCTCCCCAAAACCAAATTGCCTCTTAATGACAAATTTGATTATCCAACATCTTCAATGAAGAAGAGGCAAACATTGTCAGCCACAATAGCTCTTTATGGACATCACAAAAGTATAGCCCCTCAAGACAAGGAAATGAAGACAGACAAAGGATGTCAATCTAAATAAGAAAGAGAAGAAGATGAAGACATTGTCAAGGATGTCAAGTTATGGCAATCATTGATCTCTCATTCTGAAAGACAAGTTATGTGATACACCTCTCCACCATCCTTCCAATTTCAACAACTCAAAAATTTGGAGTCCATTAAAAGAAGGGAAGAATGGCATTGCTGAAGAAGAGATTCCCTAGCTCCGATAGCAATGAATAAGAAAAGATAAACAATCAAGAACAGAAGGATGAATGAATTTGTAAAATGAATCTAGTATGCCAAAGTCAGAAAATGAGCATGGTCCTAAAGTGTTAGACTTTCAAAGCAACAATATGCTGAACTCCTTGGGTAAGGGGAATACATATTTGGCACAAATTCTCAACTCCTAAAAATTGGATGCTATCTTCATCCCAAAAAATCTTTGACTTGCAAAATTTCCCTAAGATAAGGACATAGAATTCACAATCACTAATATCTACACTTGGGATATCTAGACTTGGACAAGTAGATAAAGATATATTGTACTTACCAAAAATTGAGAGACATGAGGTGTTGCTACCCTTTTTATAGAAGAGATGTCAGATCCATTTATGCCTTCAATATGTATTGACTTTAAAGGTGACGTAAGAAGGGAGTATAGATACTGTTGATCATCAAGACACTCACGCAATGGCATGGATGTCAGCTCAGGGAGTATAGAAAGAAAGGAAATTGTGGCAGGAATGAAGAACGTAGTTGTTCTGGCAGTGTAACTAGCCCCTCCACCATTTGTTTCAGTTTTTTCAACTTTTGAGTTTTTTCATCATGGCAGGAAAGAATGGTTATACTAATTCTCCTTGCCAAAACCCCTCCTCTAAAACAAATTATAACAATTTTTAATAAATTAAATAAGAGAAAGCAAATGATCAAAAGCAAAAGAGAGGAATGATTATAATTGATAGAACTGTAAGCGGAGTATAATGTTCAGAATTGTAAAATAATGAAAAGTGAACCCAGAAAAAAAAAAAGAATACAAGTAGAATTGCAAACCTGAAACCTAATCATGTGGCATGCTAGAATCAAAGAGTTGTTTATGAATCAGTAATATATTGACCCAATCTTCAGTTTTGCCTTTTAGACATCTTTCAAGTTAGTATGGAGAATTCTAGATTATGAGACTCTACAAATTAGGCTATTAGCACCTTTGACCTTATGCATACTTGATAGAACTGTTCAATGCCACCATTATACCATTTTTCTTTGACTTGATAGCAATTACAGCCGCAATAAAATAGTGTCAAGAAATTTTCCAAACGTTACAAACACCAAATAACTAGACATTTTGGCAAACAACGTCCACTAGCAATTGATATATTTGAAGAGATGATGGATTTCAATATTTACTAATCTAAGCATTTTATAGGGCAGGTGGAGCAAGCAAAAATGAGATGAAAGTAGTGCCAATGATGTCAAGTTAGTGCCATAGTTGACATCTAATTTACAAAGACAAGGAGATGAAGGCAAACTCAATGATATCAAGTTATGGCATTCTGTGATACATATCTAATTAAGAAAGTTAGGGAGATGAAGGGAAATTCAAAGATATCAAGTGATGGCATTTTCTGATATATATTATCTAGAAAGACAAGGAATTGAGGATGTACCCCACTGCAGTAGAACCTCATCACTGACTCAGCCTCCTCATCCCCTTATTGGCAACTGGTTTTGGGCCACCCCACTAGTTTAGAGACCACCCCATTTTCTTGCAGCCACCAACAGGCTTCCCCAATATGGTCTCAAGCATTGAAGGTATTGTTTTCCCTCAAATTTTCTTCCTTGGATTTCAAGCACTGTAAACAGAGTCCAACAAATTTAAAGGTTTTATAGAAAAATCACGAAAGATAAATCCATCAAAAGTGGGAAAAGATGTTGAACCGAATAGAGTGGAATTCCTTCATGCAGCAGTGCATGATAATGCCAATAAGAGTTGGTTGGACATGAGCAATCGTAAGCCAATCTGCACATGTTTCTTTTGGCAGCTTCCTTTCAACAGTGGACAATTGAAGATTACAACTCTGAAAGGGGACATGAAAATATTAATTAAAATGATTTTGACATATTTGGTTTACCAAGAAAAAAATAAATAAATAAATATAATTAAAATATATTTTTAAATTATTTAATTTTTATACAAAAGATAAACAATAAGCTCAATAATTTTGAAAAGGCATGTGAAAATAATTTCTGTTATTTAAACTCATTTTTTAATTTTCTTTAATTTTTTTCTTTTATTTTCTCTCTTTATTTTAATAGTGAAACATAATTAATTTGGTATTTCATTACTGAGCAATTAATAATTGATTCAAAAATACAACATTATGAAATTCTACTAATCAAAAAACATGTCATCGAAGGCATAAAGTGTGACAATTAAGAATTTACTAAAATAGAGAAAATTGATTGTAAAATAATAAAAATGAAGCCATAAAAAAAATGAGAAGAATGGCATTTCAGACCTGACATATATCTTAGAAGATGTCAATTCTTGGAATATGAGCAATCTTGGACCGATCTTCAAGCTTGAATCTAGGGCACCACAAAATCTTCAGCTCTGAAAGGGAAGTTAGGCTGCTTATCCAGTCTGGTAAAGTGGTGAAATCATGACAACCAGCAATTGAGAGAGTTTCCAGTGTGGTAACATGTTGAAGCCCCTTTGGAAGAGACACCAGTTTTGGAATTCCTGCAATAAATAGTTTACGCAAGCTTCTAAGGCCTTGAAATTGCAAGCCACCATCATCATCCTCTTTATCTGACAAGTTAAGATGGATGCAGTAATAAATTCGTAACTCCTCAAGGGCGCCGAGATGTTGAATCCCTTGAAACAGAGACGTTAGTCCATATATGTGCGAGATTTTCAGATACTTCAATGAAGAAGAGACCAAAATTATCTGCCATTGTATCTCCTCACGGACTCCTTCTAGCCATAGTCCCTCAACACAAGGTAAAGAAGGCAGTTGCAAGGATTCCAAGCTTTCGCAACTGTCAATAACTAATTGAGAACGATGGGGAGATGAAAGCAGTTGGACGGTTGTTAACTGATCGCAATCTCTGATCTCTAATTCAGAAAGAGAAGGACACGAAGGCAGTTGTAGGGATTTCAAGCTTCCGCAGTCCCCAATAACTAATTTAGAAAGATGGGGAGATGAAAGCAGTTGGACGGTTGTTAACTGATCGCACTTTATGATCTCTAATTTAGAAAGAGAAGGACACGAAGGCAGTTGTAGGGATTTCAAGCTTATACAATACCTAATAACTAATTTAGAAAGATGGGGAGATGAAAGCAGTTGGACGGTTGTTAACTGATCGCAATCTGTGATCTCTAATTCAGAAAGAGAAGGACAACACGAAGGCAGTTGCAGGGATTCCAAGCTTATACAATACCTAATAACTAATTTAGAAAGATGGGGAGATGAAAGCAGTTGGACGGTTGTTAACTGATCGCAATCTGTGATCTTTAATTCAGAAAGAGAAGGACAACACGAAGGCAGTTGCAGGGATTTCAAGCTTTGGCAACTCTCAATAACTAATTGAGAAAGATGGGGAGATGAAAGCAGTTGGACGGTTGTTAACTGATCGCAATCTCTGATCTCTAATTCAGAAAGAGAAGGACACGAAGGCAGTTGTAGGGATTTCAAGCTTCCGCAGTCCCCAATAACTAATTTAGAAAGATGGGGAGATGAAAGCAGTTGGACGATTGTTAACTGATCGCAGTCTGTGATCTCTAATTCAGAAAGAGAAGGACAACACGAAGGCAGTTGCAGGATTTCAAGCTTGGCAACTCTCAATAACTAATTGAGAAAGATGGGGAGATGAAAGCAGTTGGACGGTTGTTAACTGATCGCACTTTATGATCTCTAATTTAGAAAGAGAAGGACAACACGAAGGCAGTTGCAGGGATTTCAAGCTTTGGCAACTCTCAATAACTAATTGAGAAAGATGGGGAGATGAAAGCAGTTGGACGGTTGTTAACTGATCGCAATGTCTGATCTCTAATTCAGAAAGAGAAGGACAACACGAAGGCAGTTGTAGGGATTTCAAGCTTCCGCAGTCCCCAATAACTAATATAGAAAGATGGGGAGATGAAAGCAGTTGGACGATTGTTAACTGATCGCAGTCTGTGATCTCTAATTCAGAAAGAGAAGGACAACACGAAGGCAGTTGCAGGGATTTCAAGCTTTGGCAACTCTCAATAACTAATTGAGAAAGATGGGGAGATGAAAGCAGTTGGACGGTTGTTAACTGATCGCAATGTCTGATCTCTAATTCAGAAAGAGAAGGACAACACGAAGGCAGTTGTAGGGATTTCAAGCTTCTGCATTCCCCAATAACTAATTTAGAAAGATGGGGAGATGAAAGCAGTTGGACAGTTGTTAACTGAAGGCAGTATGTGATCTCTAATTCAGAAAGAGAAGGACACGAAGGCAGTTGCAGGGATTTCAAGCTTATACAATACCTAATAACTAATTTAGAAAGATACGGACACGAAAGCAGTTGGACGGTTGTTAACTGATCGCAACACCATCCCTTGAAATTAGGCAACCTATACAGCCCGAGTGTTTTAAGAGATGGGAAGAGTGGCTCTACTGATGAAGAGTTTTTGAACATGTATTCGTTGGCATCTAGTTTATCAAGATGCAGGCTCTGAAGCATAATCAATTCTCCCAATCTACAAAGCACATTATTCAATCTCCAGCATTCACCTATCTTGATGTGCCTCAAATTAATCATTTTTCTTATATTTCTTGGCAATTCTTTAAGATGTTCACATTTCCAAAGAATCAACGTCTGCAGATTTTGTAAGCTTGTAAAACCACTAGGAAGTACCTCAAATTCACCATAAGAAAGGCTGAGATACCTCAAATGACCCAATTTAATTATAGACTTTGGCAATTTTATAGCCTTTGACCCCGCACCTAAGTTTAACACTCGTAAACACTTGCAATTTAGAACAAGTGTATTCACCATAGAATTAGCACATGAATCATCATAATCACTTGCAAATAAGGTTCTTAAGGATTTTTCCTTTAAAACTGTCATTCCCTGACTCCATCCCGAAATTGATAAATGATGAATTCTTTGTGGGATAGTAGTTTGAACATCATTTGTTAAAATAAAGATCTCAGACTTTACTATTAATTGTGCCATATCATAGATAAGGTCATGCATTTTATACCTATTATTAACCTCTTGAAACATTGACCGTGCTAATAACTCCTTGAAATATTGATCGCCAACATCCTCTAATTCTAATTCGTTGTCTTCATCTAATAGTTGAATGTAACCTTGAGCCATCCATAATTGAATCAACATTTCTTTGTTTATTTCATAGTCTTTTGGAAACAATGCACAATAAGTAAAACATTGTTTCAAATGACTTGGTAAATTATCATGACTTAACTTTAGTACCTTTAATATGTTGTCCCCATCTTGAAGCAACATTAGATTTTTATTATTTTGGATGGACACCCATTGACTTTCTTCGGTTTTAGAATGCAATATTCTTCCTAAAGTTTTAATTACGAGAGGGACTCCATTGCACATTTTTGTGATTTCTTCTCCTATTTGTAAGAGGTTTGGACGTGCATTTTGCCCATCGTCTCCAAATGCTAGACTTTTAAACAAAGCCCAAGATTGACCTTCGTTTAAGCCTTTCAAATTCAAAACGTATGGGGAATTGATTCCCATAGTTGATGCAACTTTAGAGTTTCGAGTAGTCACTAGAACTTTACTTCCCCTAGCACCAACTTTCAACAAAGTCCTCAATTGATCCCATTTTTCAAAGTCCTCATTCCAAATATCATCTAGTACCAACAAATACCTTTTTTGAGTCAACTCTTCATGAAGTTTATTTTTTAGTTGATCCAACTCCAAGTTCTCTACATCTCTATCTGTTGCAGATTTTATGATGTTTCTAACTAGGATTTTCACATCAAAATCATCAGAAACACATACCCACAACCTAAGTTGTTCAAAATGCTTTTTCACCTTCTCATCATTGTAGACCAATTGGGCTAAGGTGGTCTTGCCTAAACCACCAATACCAACAATGGCAACAACAGAAAGATTTTCTTCATTGTTTGATTGCAACAATATTTCTATTATCTTCTCTTTGTCTTCATCCCTTCCTTTAATTTCAGACATCAACACAAAAGAGTGGGTCTCTCTCCCCGTATTCCCTACCCGCATGCTAGTTGTCGCTCTAGGAATAAAATTAAACTTAGAGATATCATTTGCAATGTCATCTAGCCTTCCTCTAATATCTTTGATTCTATGACCCATTCTAAAATGAAATGCAGCCTGATTTGAAGATGAGAAGAAGCGACTAACCTGTCCTGCCATTCCTCCTCGCCTCAATTCATAGGTTGCAAAGTCATCCAACAAGTCATCCGCATCATAGATGACATCTTTGAACCTCCTCACCCAATTCTCCACTGCATGCTCCCTCTCCTGCCGCTCCTCAGCAACAAGAAGCACAGTGTTGATGGTGGTCAAAGTGTCCCCAAGCTTTTTTAGCTCCTTTCTAGCACCACAAGCCAGTTCAATTTCCTGGACAGCCAAGGAGCCCAGCTTAGTCAAGATTTTCTCAGCAATGCTGAAAGGGATTTGGTCAGCCATCTTTCAAAGAAACTGAGATGGAGAAGGCCAGTGAAAAATTACGAAAGGAGGGAAGTTGAGATAATTGTGAGAGAAATTAGAACAAGAACGGAAAGTAGTGTGAGAGGTAGCTTGAATTTGTATGCTCTTAAAATGGTAAAGAAGGAGAAGTTGTGAAAATGAGTATTAGAAAACGAAGTGATATATAGGCATCAGGAGGCGTGCAGAGTTCACAAGTGATAGTTGGGACCAACGGCTAGTTTGACAACTTATCATACTGCAGAGAGAATCAGGAGCCAACGGCTAGTATCAGGAGCCAACGGCTAGTATCAGGAGCCAACGGCTAGAACAACTTCAGAGAATCATGCAGCAGTTGAAATCCATTTGAAGTTTCGATTTCAAAAATTAAAATTTAAGTTTAAAAAAGAAAAGAATTAAAAAGGTACATGTATAATACAATCTAAAATAATATTAATGTAATATTTAATTTATATAAAAAAATTTATATATTTAATAGCATGATGTAATATTTTTGTATTTAAAATTTTAAATATATATTTTAATCATTATTAAAAAGAATAAAAATGTATCTATTAAATTATAAATTGTAGAATAATTTTCAAATAAATCTTAAATGAAACAATGATATCTTAATAGTAAACATTATAATCCAATATATTTTTTATTTTTTTATTATTTCTGTAAATTAAATACAATGCAAGATATTTTATTAAAATTAAAAAGACATTAGGAGCTATTTTTCTTTTTCAAAATCTAATATTTTGTGGCAAACTCAATTATTAAAATTAAACCCCCTATTTATTTAGTTATTTGAAATGGGTTTGGACCGTTTGATACAGTGATGATGATAACAAATAGAGATGGAAACAGTGTTCTCTTGCATGCCACCTTTTTACTTCCATCAAAATTTAATAATGAGATAAAATAAAACAAAAAAATAAATTAAAAATAGAGATTTGTTTTACACCATTTAATTCTTATTAATTTGGGTTAATGGATAAATTTTGTAAAATTTCTTTTTTTTTTGCTAATCGTAATTAATTTTAAAAACCATGGAAGTTTATTTGTGCATATATTGACTTATTTAAGTAGTCCGATAGTTTTTGTAATCGAGAATTCTCTTCAGAGTTTTCTCTTATGTATTTGTTTTTGTATATATTATTATTTTTTTAAGATAGTGTTTGATTTTTAGAAAGTTAGAAAAATAAAAGTAAAGTAAAAAAGAATTAAAAAAAAGGAAAATTTATAAAGAAAAAGAAAAAAAATATTTTGTTTAGATATCCATAAAAAATGAGAAAAAGGAAATTAAATCATACACTTTTTCTAAACATTTTTATGAAGAAAAAAAATATAAGAAAAGAAACTTTTTTAAAGAAATGTTGTGATTTGTGAAAAGGGCAGTTAAAAATAAAATAAAATAAATAAATAAAAAAGCTGTTGAGAGGTACTGAGGTCATGAGGTCACGTGGAAATGCAGAGTTTTCTCGGCAAGTGTGGATCCCATCACATGCAGGTATGATTTTTTAAGCTCATTTTTGGAGCATGTTCCAAAATCAATGCATTTGGTCAGGTGGAGTGGTGGGGTTTTTGAAGCTCATTTTTTTAATATCATAATAGTAATTAGCAATTGTATTTATTATTATTTTTTTTCATTCAACTTGACATAATCCGATGTTCAAATAGATTTAAGTAAACATTTTTAATACTTGAATTAAACCGTTAATCAAGGACAAACCAAAATGATTTAATATTTTATAATATTTATAATTTATATTATTATATATAAAAACCCGTTTCATTTGCTTTTAAATAATTTTGAAGGGAAGAATCAAATTTAACTATATTATATATTATTTCATTTTTGGAGAAAGATGAATAGATTCATTTGTTTGTTTATTGTTGTTATCTCACAACGATGTCTTATTTTCCATTTAAATATCGGTATATATGAAAGATAATAAAGTTAAAAAAAATCATTATCGACAAATCTAATTCAATATGTACCTATACAACTTGAAAAATTGTCTAATCCGAATTTAACCCAAATCTAACTTTAAATTAACCCAATTAAGTTTTGAAAATATGAAATTAAATTAGATTCAAGTCAAGTACTTCAAGTCAGAATTCAAGTCTGGAATAAACTCAAATTGACTACAAAGTAGTGGATTTTATGTTTCATCATTTTTTGTTTGAGAAAATGTGAGTTCAATTATGAATTGTTGTGATAAGATCGTTCCATCTCAATGTTTGATATGATTAAATCATAAAATATATCAAATATTAAGTAAAAGAAATAAATATCTGACATGAAACAAAACATGATAAATAAACACAATTTTTATTATGTTTTAATTGATTGCCTCTTTTTCGTTATGATATTGAAAATTTACATTTTATTGTCACAAAAAGCCCTCTAGAGATATTATTATTGTTATTTGTTGTTGGCCTTTGATCAACAAAGTTTTCTTTTCAATAAATTATTTTTAATTTTGTTAAATATGCTACGAAATGTCATCATTTGAAAAATGTAATAAAAGTTTAAGAAGTGGGATAAAATTTTAAAAATTACATTAAAGCATAATCCTCCCTTATATAAACTTTAGATACAACTTCTAAAATTCGTTAAAATTTATATATATATATATATATATATATATATATTATTTAAATTATTTAATTTTATATAAAAAAATAAAAATAAGCATATAATAATAATTTATTAACTTTAAAGCATAATCCTCCCTTATATAAACTTTAGATACTTCTAAAATTTGTTAAAAAATTTATATATATTATTTAAATTATTTAATTTTATATATAAAAAAAGCATATAATAATAATTTATTAACTTTAAAGCATAATCCTCCCTTATATAAACTTTAGATACTCTAAAATTTGTTAAAATTTATATATATATATATATATATTATTTAAATTATTTAATTTTATATAAAAGAAGAAAAATAAGTATATAATAATAATTTATTAACTTTAAAACTATTTTTTTTTTAAAAAAAATTCTTCACTTTTTATCTTATTTTTTTTTCTTTCTATTTTCTCTTCCACCGATCTTCCTTTAAATTTTCTTGAATATACTATCACATAATCACCTCTGTCCTACATGTTGGAAAGCATGCTAAATAATGAATTTTTTTTCTTTATTTTTTATTTTTTGGGATTATCCAGAACTTAGAGGAAATAAAAAAAATAACATAAATTAAATATGGAAAACATCAAAATATAAACAAATCTTAATATAAAGTACAATTAGCAAATACTAGATTTTCATGTTTCACAACAATATTCGTTATGTCCATTGTGGAAAAAGAATAGAGAACTTGCACCTAATAATTGAAAAAAAATAATAATAAATTACAAGGGACTAGAAGAGTAGAGGTTTGATTCAAAATTACAATCTCAAAATAGAAGAGTGTTGACACCCAACAATATACCAATTAAAGTATTTGGTATTCCAAATCCCAATGGCCCAAACAAAACACACAACATAGGCCCACATGCAAATAAGTTTAATACAAGCCTTAGCCCTTTCTTGTTGATATGACTTATAAGAGATGTTTACAGTAGGAACTTTGGTTCTCGTGTTCTCGTTTATAGCAGTTGGATTAACACAAGCTGTAGCTGGTGACAAAGGAGTGGCACTGTTGTCGATTTCTCCAACCATGGCAGTGAACAAGCTTCTAATGCAACGATTGGTCAAGGTGGGTAGCAGCTTCTCTGGCAACGATGATTGGTGGGCATGGGTAGTGACAAGGATTGGCTGAGAGGGAGCGGCAGTAGCTCTGGCTATGACCAACTCCGAAGTCCTTCTGACAATGGGGAGGAATTAATAAGTGATAGAGAATTAGAAGTGGGATGATCAAAGGTTAGAAGTGGGACCAACTCCCAATGTTTTAGCACATGAATAATATCTTGACTATATGTTATAACAGACTTCCAAATAATATATATGTACTCAAATCATTTTTTTAAAATTCTGATATTAAAAGAACATTATAAGAAAAAACATCAATAGAAATTGTGTTTATGTATTAACAAACAGAATTGCAAATCATTTATTAATTTCTTATTAAAAAACAAACAGAACATTATAAGAATATGCCACCTTTTTACTTCCATCAAAATTTAATAATGAGATAAAATAAATTAAAAATAGAGAGTTGTTTTACACCATTTAATTCTTATTAATTTGGGTTAATGGATAAATTTTGTAAAATTTCTTTTTCTTTTTGCTAATCGTAATTAACTTTAAAAACCATGGAAGTTTATTTGTGCATATATTGACTTATTTAAGTAGTCCGATAGTTTTTGTAATCGAGAATTCTCTTCAGAGTTTTCTCTTATGTATTTGTTTTTGTATATATTATTATTTTTTTAAGATAGTGTTTGATTTTTAGAAAGTTAGAAAAAATAAAAGTAAAGTAAAAAAGAATTAAAAAAAAGGAAAATTTATAAAGAAAAAAGAAAAAAAATATTTTGTTTAGATATCCATAAAAAATGAGAAAAAGGAAATTAAATCATACACTTTTTCTAAACATTTTTATGAAAAAAAAAATATAAGAAAAGAAACTTTTTTAAAGAAATGTTGTGATTTGTGAAAAGGGCAGTTAAAAATAAAATAAAATAAATAAATAAAAAGCTGTTGAGAGGTACTGAGGTCATGAGGTCACGTGGAAATGCAGAGTTTTCTCGGCAAGTGTGGATCCCATCACATGCAGGTATGATTTTTTAAGCTCATTTTTGGAGCATGTTCCAAAATCAATGCATTTGGTCAGGTGGAGTGGTGGGGTTTTTGAAGCTCATTTTTTTAGGTCTTGCTACGGTACCGAAAAGTGCTTTTCGGTACCATACCCACTTTTTTGGCCTAATAAGATCAAGACACGTGGCATTCAAAAAATAATAAAAAATTATACACAACCAATTCTTCAGGTCACCCAACCGGTTGCCATGGGAATTAATCCCATGCAACACACATTTTTACATTCATTACAATAACCAATTAAAAATTTCTGTTTAATGTAATTATTTTGTTTGGTGAATTTTTTTTATGAAACAGAAAAATAAAGAGAAATTTGAAAAAATAAATTACAGTTTATTTAATTTTGTACTATAAAGTGATTAAACCCCACATAAAAATTAAATTTAAAATAAATAAATAAAATTATAAAGAATTTGGTGATATAATTTAGAAATTAAGGAAAAGTAAATTTAATTTATTAAATAAAGAAATTTTTGAAAAAATAAATTACAGTTTTTTTATTTTTGTACTATAAAGTGATTAAACCCCACATAAAAATTAAATTTAAAATAAATAAAAAAATTATAAAGAATTTGGTGATATAATTTAGAAATTAAGGAAAAGTAAATTTAATTTATTTTAACATCAAATAATAAATAAAGAAATTTTTGAAAAAATAAATTACAGTTTTTTTATTTTTGTACTATAAAGTGATTAAACCCCACATAAAAATTAAATTTAAAATAAATAAAAAAATTATAAAGAATTTGGTGATATAATTTAGAAATTAAGGAAAAGTAAATTTAATTTATTTTAACATCAAATAATTTGTTGACAAAAATTTGACGAATATTTGAAGTGTGAAAAGCAATATAATTGGTGTATGAAGTTAAAAAAATAGGAAAACTAGAACTAAATTTTATAAAATATATATTAAATGAAAATTAATTTAGTTGTGTACTAATTATTAATTGAGAATATATGATTAAATTATTTCTTAGCTTTTCAAAAAAATTGGCTGAAATATTGAAAATACGAAAAAAGGTATAATTACTAACAATATGGAAATCAAAACCCCTCACATATTTTTTCGGTAAATTTCTATTTTGAATTTTTCGATCCATTTCACACCCTCAAAATGTACTGAAATTTTGAGTATTTTTTGGATTTGGATTTTTCCGGAAATCATTTGACCACCTTCTAAGTATAATGAACTTATTTAAACAATATCCAAGTCATATTAAGTTCCAAAAAAGTTTAAAAACTTCAAACAAGTGGAGAATCTGGAGGGTACGAAGCATAAGAGAATTCCTCACATTCTTCGTACCCTTGTGAATTTTTTAGTATTTTTGGATTTGGATTTTTCCGGATATCATTTAATCACCTACCAAGTGTAACAAACTAATTTAAACAACATCCAAGCCATAGGATGTCCCAAAAAATTTTTAAAAGTTCAAAGAAGTGGAGATTTGGGATGGTACAAACAATGTAAGGATTCCTCACATTCTTCGTACCATTGTGAATTTTTTAGTATTTTTGGATTTGGATTTTTCCGGAAATCGTTTCACCACCTCCTATGTGTAAGGAACCTATTTAAACAATATCCAAGTCATATGATGTCCCAAAAAATTTTAAAAACTTCAAACAAGTGTAGAATTGGAAGGGTACGAAAAATGTGAGGATTCCTCACATTCTTCGTACCCTTTTGAAATTTTTAGTATTTTTGGATTTCCATTTTTCCGGATATCATTTGACCACCTTCTAAGTGTAACAAACCTATTTAAACAACATCCAAGCCATAGGATGCCCACAAAATTTTCAAAAGTCCAAAGAAGTTGAGATTTTGGAGGGTACGAACAATGTGAGGATTCCTCACATTCTTCGTACCCTTGTGAATTATTTAGTATTTTTGCATTTCGATTTTTCCGGATATCCTTTGACCACCTTATAAGTGTAAGGAACCTATTTAAACAATATCCAAGTCATATGATGTCCCAAAAAATTTTAAAAACTTCAAACAAGTGTAGAATTGGAAGGGTACGAAAAATGTGAGGATTCCTCACATTCTTCGTACCCTTTTGAAATTTTTATTATTTTTGGATTTCGATTTTTTCGGATATCATTTGACCACCTTCTAAGTGTAACAAACCTATTTAAACAACATCCAAGCCATAGGATGCCCACAAAATTTTCAAAAGTCCAAAGAAGTTGAGATTTTGGAGGGTACGAACAATGTGAGGATTCCTCACATTCTTCGTACCCTTGTGAATTATTTAATATTTTTGCATTTCGATTTTTCCGGATATCCTTTGACCACCTTATAAGTGTAAGGAACCTATTTAAACAATATCCAAGTCATATGATGTCCCAAAAAATTTTAAAAACTTCAAACAAGTGTAGAATTGGAAGGGTACGAAAAATGTGAGGATTCCTCATATTCTTCGTACCCTTTTGAAAATTTTAGTATTTTTGGATTTCCATTTTTCCGGATATCATTTGACCACCTTCTAAGTGTAACAAACCTATTTAAACAACATCCAAGCCATAGGATGCCCACAAAATTTTCAAAAGTCCAAAGAAGTTGAGATTTGGGAGGGTACGAACAATGTGAGGATTCCTCACATTCTTCGTACCCTTGTGAATTATTTGGTATTTTTGCATTTCGATTTTTCCGGATATCCTTTGACCACCTTATAAGTGTAAGGAACCTATTTAAACAATATCCAAGTCATATGATGTCCCAAAAAATTTTAAAAACTTCAAACAAGTGTAGAATTGGAAGGGTACGAAAAATGTGAGGATTCCTCACATTCTTCGTACTCTTTTGAAATTTTTAGTATTTTTGGATTTCGATTTTTCCGGATATCATTTAACCACCTTCTAAGTGTAACAAACCTATTTAAACAACATCCAAGCCATAGGATGCCCACAAAATTTTCAAAAGTCCAAAGAAGTTGAGATTTTGGAGGGTACGAACAATGTGAGGATTCCTCACATTCTTCGTACCCTTGTGAATTATTTAGTATTTTTGCATTTCGATTTTTCCGGATATCCTTTGACCACCTTATAAGTGTAAGGAACCTATTTAAACAATATCCAAGTCATATGATGTCCCAAAAAATTTTAAAAACTTCAAACAAGTGTAGAATTGGAAGGGTACGAAAAATGTGAGGATTCCTCACATTCTTCGTACCCTTTTGAAATTTTTAGTATTTTTGGATTTCGATTTTTCCGGATATCATTTGACCACCTTCTAAGTGTAACAAACCTATTTAAACAACCTCCAAGCCATAGGATACCCACAAAATTTTCAAAAGTCCAAAGAAGTTGAGATTTTGGAGGGTACGAACAATGTGAGGATTCCTCACATTCTTCGTACCCTTGTGAATTATTTAGTATTTTTGCATTTCGATTTTTCCGGATATCCTTTGACCACCTTATAAGTGTAAGGAACCTATTTAAACAATATCCAAGTCATATGATGTCCCAAAAAATTTTAAAAACTTCAAACAAGTGTAGAATTGGAAGGGTACGAAAAATGTGAGGATTCCTCACATTCTTCGTACCCTTTTGAAATTTTTAGTATTTTTGGATTTCGATTTTTCCGGATATCATTTGATCACCTTCTAAGTGTAACGAACCTATTTAAACAACATCCAAGTCATAGGATGCCCATAAAATTTTCAAAAGTCCAAAGAAGTTGAGATTTTGGAGGGTACGAACAATGTGAGGATTCCTCACATTCTTCGTACCCTTGTGAATTATTTAGTATTTTTGCATTTCGATTTTTCCGGATATCCTTTGACCACCTTATAAGTGTAAGGAACCTATTTAAACAATATCCAAGTCATATGATGTCCCAAAAATTTTAAAAACTTCAAACAAGTGTAGAATTGGAAGGGTACGAAAAATGTGAGGATTCCTCACATTCTTCGTACCCTTTTGAAATTTTTAGTATTTTTGGATTTCGATTTTTCCGGATATCATTTGACCACCTTCTAAGTGTAACAAACCTATTTAAACAACCTCCAAGCCATAGGATGCCCACAAAATTTTCAAAAGTCCAAAGAAGTTGAGATTTTGGAGGGTACGAACAATGTGAGGATTCCTCACATTCTTCGTACCCTTGTGAATTATTTAATATTTTTGCATTTCGATTTTTCCGGATATCCTTTGACCACCTTATAAGTGTAAGGAACCTATTTAAACAATATCCAAGTCATATGATGTCCCAAAAAATTTTAAAAACTTCAAACAAGTGTAGAATTGGAAGGGTACGAAAAATGTGAGGATTCCTCACATTCTTCGTACCCTTTTGAAATTTTTAGTATTTTTGGATTTCGATTTTTCCGGATATCATTTGATCACCTTCTAAGTGTAACGAACCTATTTAAACAACATCCAAGTCATAGGATGCCCATAAAATTTTCAAAAGTCCAAAGAAGTTGAGATTTGGGAGGGTACGAACAATGTGAGGATTCCTCACATTCTTCAAACCCTTGTGAATTTTTTAGTATTTTTGCATTTCGATTTTTCCGGATATCCTTTGACCACCTTATAAGTGTAACAAACCTATTTAAACAACCTCCAAGCCATAGGATGCCCACAAAATTTTCAAAAGTCCAAAGAAGTTGAGATTTTGGAGGATACGAACAATGTGAGGATTCCTCACATTCTTCGTACCCTTGTGAATTATTTAGTATTTTTGCATTTCGATTTTTCCGGATATCATTTGATCACCTTCTAAGTATAACGAACCTATTTAAACAACATCCAAGCCATAGGATGCCCACAAAATTTTCAAATGTCCAAAGAAGTGGAGATTTGGGAGGGTACGAACAATGTGAGGATTCCTCACATTCTTCGTACCCTTGTGAATTATTTAGTATTTTTGCATTTCGATTTTTCCGGATATCATTTGATCACATTCTAAGTGTAACGAACCTATTTAAACAACATCCAAGTCATAGGATGCCCATAAAATTTTCAAAAGTCCAAAGAAGTTGAGATTTGGAGGGCACGAACAATGTGAGGATTCCTCACATTCTTCGTACCCTTGTGAATTATTTAGTATTTTTGCATTTCGATTTTTCCGGATATCCTTTAACCACCTTATAAGTGTAAGGAACCTATTTAAACAATATCCAAGTCATATGATGTCCCAAAAAATTTTAAAAACTTCAAACAAGTGTAGAATTGGAAGGGTACGAAAAATGTGAGGATTCCTCACATTCTTCGTACCCTTTTGAAATTTTTAGTATTTTTGGATTTCAATTTTTCCGGATATCATTTGATCACCTTCTAAGTGTAACAAACCTATTTAAACAACATCCAAGTCATAGGATGCCCATAAAATTTTCAAAAGTCCAGAGAAGTGGAGATTTGGGAGGGTACGAACAATGTGAGGATTCCTCACATTCTTCGTACCCTTGTGAATTATTTAGTATTTTTGCATTTCGATTCTTCCGGATATCATTTGATCACCTTCTAAGTGTAACAAACCTATTTAAACAACATCCAAGTCATAGGATGCCCATAAAATTTTCAAAAGTCCAAAGAAGTTGAGATTTTGGAGGGTACGAACAATGTGAGGATTCCTCACATTCTTCGTACCCTTGTGAATTATTTAGTATTTTTGCATTTCGATTTTTCCGGATATCCTTTGACCACCTTATAAGTGTAAGGAACCTATTTAAACAGTATCCAAGTCATATGATGTCCCAAAAAATTTTAAAAACTTCAAACAAGTGTAGAATTGGAAGGGTATGAAAAATGTGAGGATTCCTCACATACTTCGTACCCTTTTGAAATTTTTAGTATTTTTGGATTTCGATTTTTTCGGATATCATTTGACCACCTTCTAGGTGTAACAAACCTATTTAAACAACCTCCAAGCCATAGGATGCCCACAAAATTTTCAAAAGTCCAAAGAAGTTGAGATTTTGGTGGGTACGAACAATGTGAGGATTCCTCACATTCTTCGTACCCTTGTGAATTATTTAGTATTTTTGCATTTCGATTTTTCCGGATATCATTTGATCACCTTCTAAGTATAATGAACCTATTTAAACAACATCCAAGCCATAGGATGCCCACAAAATTTTCAAAAGTCCAAAGAAGTGGAGATTTGGAAGGGTACGAACAATGTGAAGATTCCTCACATTCTTCGTACCCTTGTGAATTATTTAGTATTTTTGCATTTCGATTTTTCCGGATATCATTTGATCACCTTCTAAGTGTAACGAACCTATTTAAACAACATCCAAGTCATAGGATGCCCATAAAATTTTCAAAAGTCCAAAGAAGTTGAGATTTTGGAGGGTACGAACAATGTGAGGATTCCTCACATTCTTCGTACCCTTGTGAATTTTTTAGTATTTTTGCATTTCGATTTTTTCGGATATCCTTTGACCACCTTATAATTGTAAGGAACCTATTTAAACAATATCCAAGTCATATGATGTCCCAAAAAATTTTAAAAACTTCAAACAAGTGTAGAATTGGAAGGGTACGAAAAATGTGAGGATTCCTCACATTCTTCGTACCCTTTTGAAATTTTTAGTATTTTTGGATTTCGATTTTTCCGGATATCATTTGATCACCTTCTAAGTGTAACGAACCTATTTAAACAACATCCAAGTCATAGGATGCCCATAAAATTTTCAAAAGTCCAAAGAAGTTGAGATTTTGGAGGGTACGAACAATGTGAGGATTCCTCACATTCTTCGTACCCTTGTGAATTTTTTAGTATTTTTGCATTTCGATTTTTCCGGATATCCTTTGACCACCTTATAAGTGTAACAAACCTATTTAAACAACCTCCAAGCCATAGGATGCCCACAAAATTTTCAAAAGTCCAATGAAGTAGAGATTTGGGAGGGTACGAACAATGTGAGGATTCCTCACATTCTTCGTACCCTTGTGATTTATTTAGTATTTTTGCATGTCGATTTTTCCGGATATCCTTTGACCACCTTATAAGTGTAACCAACCTATTTAAACAACCTCGAAGCCATAGGATGCCCACAAAATTTTCAAAAGTCCAAAGAAGTGGAGATTTGGGAGGGTACGAACAATGTGAGGATTCCTCACATTCTTCGTACCCTTGTGAATTATTTAGTATTTTTTCATTTCGATTTTTCCGGATATCATTTGATCACCTTCTAAGTGTAACGAACCTATTTAAACAACATCCAAGTCATAGGATGCCCACAAAATTTTCAAAAGTCCAAAGAAGTTGAGATTTTGGAGGGTACGAACAATGTGAGGATTCCTCACATTCTTCGTACCCTTGTGAATTATTTAGTATTTTTGCATTTCGATTTTTCCGAATATCATTTGATCACCTTCTAAGTGTAACGAACCTATTTAAACAACATCCAAGTCATAGGATGCCCAAAAAATTTTCAAAAGTCCAAAGAAGTGGAGATTTGGGAGGGTACGAACAATGTGAGGATTCCTCACATTCTTCGTACCCTTGTGAATTATTTAGTATTTTTGCATTTCGATAAGGTTCGACAATTATTTATAATCTTAGGGTACAAATTTTTTTTCCCAAACTTAATTAAGCTGAAATACAAATAAAAATTCGAACAACCCAGACCTAATCTAAATCCAATTTAATATTTTTATAATATTTATAGTTTAAATTATTTTATTTATTAAATTTATTTTATTTAATTTTGTATATGATGTTTCAATAATAATATCAATTTATAATGTTTTTTCCCCCTTTTGTACAAAATAATAGCGATGACCATCCGGTTGACCGGTTGTGTACCCGGTCGACCGGTTCGTCGGGACTGATATTTTAAAACGTCCCCCGCGCGCTTCGTTTCTCCCATTTTCGCCTCCAGAGCTTCCCGCCCCTTCATATCCTTGCTTCCCGAAGAGTTTTTGGCCAGATTTCGCACCGTTTGCAGGTTGAGGACTTCATTTTGGGACGGATTTGGGCAAGGGTTTTGGTTTTAAACCCAGGGTTTCACCTCTTCAGGGCGTCTCCTCTCTTCACCACGCGTGTGAGGGCTGTTCAGCTTCATCTCCAGGCGTATAGGGTTTCGGGTTTGTGGTTGCATCTTCCTCTTTGCTTTCATTCCCTGTTTGGACTCCTTCTTCACCTCTTTCACTACATTGATGGCACCACGGAGAGAGACGAGCACTTCCAGGGCTCAGAGCAAGCGCCCTGTTGAGGCATCTCAACCCGAGCAGACGGAGGCTCGCCGAAAGGCGAGGTTTGACACGTCACTCTTCAGTTCGAATGAGGACCATCAGCGCTACAAGCAAAAATTTGCTAAGAGGAAAGTCATCCCAGGGAGAAATGTCAATTTCTCCCAACTTCGGCACTTTGGCTTTGAGGGGTTGTTCGGACAAATGGGATGGCTCCCCATAGTGACGATCTCTGAGCCCGTCTTCCCGACTCTGGTGCGGGCTTTCTATTCTCGGGCGACCTACGGGGTTGGAGGACCCCTATTGTCCACTGTGAGAGGCGTTGAGATCCGTTTGAGTCCCGAGAGCATCTGCCGCATTCTCGACATTCCTTCGGGTGGACTCCGTGTTTATGAGGCCAAGGCGTGGCCCACTGTGCCGGGATTTGATGCTATAGAGGCTGTTCAGAGGTTGTGTGGACATGCCGAACCTCAGGGGATGGGCAAACCATCGGCTCAGAGCTTGAAAGTGACTAGCCGAGTCCTTCACCATATGATTTCTTCGATTCTCTTGCCACGTGGAGGACATCGAGACGAGGTCTCCTACCTCGAGGCTTTCATTGTTGACTCGATCCTCATCGGGAGACGGATTCATGTTGGCTACCTTATGATGATGCACATGATCTCCTGTGTTGAGAGCTCGACGCGTGTACTCCCCTACGGCCGCTTCCTTACCGGTGCTTTCAAGGATGCCGGGATCGACTTGAGTAGAGAGACAGATGTTGAGGCCCCACCACTTATGACACGTATGATGAGCAGTCTCTAGGCCGCATGAAGTTCGAGAAGGCACCCGATGGCTCCTGGGTTAGGAAAGCCGAGCGACAGGGTCAGGGACATGATCAGATACACCCTGGAGTAGAGGAGGAGGCCGAGATTAGAGAGATGGAGGATGGGTTGGACCCTCAGAGGGACTTTCAGCAGAGAGGGCCCGAGGTTGACATTCCACCTCCACATCAGTCAGAGGGCATTCATTTTGAGGCTACCTTCTCCGAGCCTATGATGACTGAGCCGTCCTTCACAGCAGGGCCTTCATCTCAGCCATCATTTACCGAGCTACCATCTCAGGCTCCTCATGCTCCTGATTATCCACCTTGGATGGATTTGTCAGCACAGATCAGCTCTCTCGGGACATGTATGGAGGAGTTAGCCGTAGTGCATGATACTCGTTTTTCTTCCATGGAGGATCACATCGATCAGTGTGAGGCCGGCTTCACCTCTCAGTTTGAGCATCTCGTAGAGAGGATTGAGCGGCTTGAGAGCCGCCAAGAGAGTCAGCACGAGGAGATGATGGCTTACCTACGTTCTGTGTTTCCACCACCACCTCCACCTCCTCAGTCTTGAGTGTGTTTGGGATCCCCCTTCGTTTCTTTTTTATGTTGCCAAAGGGGGAGATATTTATTGGATATAGGATCTATAGGATCTAGGAGTCTCTCATGCATGTCATTGTTATCAATGTCATATCTATCTTATTGTACATGTGAGATTTCCATATATATATGATATGATATTTTTATCAATTGATTCTTCGTCTTTTACATTGCTTATCATTTGATTGATCCATGATTGGTTTGAGGGGGATATTTCTTTCTCTCCTAGATAACCAAGGTTTGTCATCATCAAAAAGGGGGAGATTGTTAGCCCAATGGTTCTCCTAATCGGGTTTTGATGATAACAAACCATGGTTAAGTAAGTAATTGGTTTAATGTTTAAGAATCTCAAATATTAACTCCGAAATTCATCAAAGGACCAATCTATGAAGCATAAGCAAATAAAGAAAATGTGGATATGTAACTGATTTTGTACAATTTTATATCCAACACACCATGGTGGATCAATTGGATTCATTAAAATGCCATGGTTTCATATATATCTAAACAAGAATCTGAAAGTAAGTAGTTCTCAAGAATCTTCGATAGCCTAAAATGTCATACTGGCCTAGTCACACTTTTCATAAAGTTCCTATCTTGCACAAATCATTTCTTGTCCTTCCCTCTTTAGTTGTTGTCTACTAGTGGAAACAAATGTTTTTCTCCACAAACTATGTTGAGTTAGATTTTTATGGTGCAGGAATACTACTACTTCACTGCATAATGAATTTCTTGTGAACCTCTACCCATGGAAGATGTAAATTCTAGCTGGCTAGTTTGATTTTTTAGACAAAAGCATATTTATAAGACGGGATATGGCAGCATTTGCAGTGCAAAGTTCACTGAATGGCTGGCTTATGATCTATATCATGTTTTGGGTTTTGACGAATAACCTTTCATGATTAAAGTTTTATACACTTCATTGGTTAACCCTTCCATATTCCAAGTGTCAATAGATAATTTACATTTTGTCCAAGGTTGGGGGTTTAATTTGACTGTGGAGAATTGCATTTTGAATTTCTATTTGGATTTTATGAAGTTTTCATATTGAAGCTTGGTAGCTTTTCGGGTGTTTTGGTAAGAAGATGACTACTAAACCTTGGATCTTGTCTCTGGAAGGAGATTAAGATACTTGACCAATCCCTGATGGGTATTGGAAGCCTTTTTAAAAGTCAATAGTATCTCAATTTTACCTAAAAAAAAAAAAAAAAAGTTATAGAGTCAATGGATTATATTAACGGATGTGCTCATACTCTTGCTCTCTTTTCGCGCCTTTTTAATACAATTTCTTACTTATATAAAAAAAAAAATTAATTACTGGATGTGTTGATGTTTAGGCATCATGTTTCCTTGTTACGGTAGGGGATAATTTTGGTTTATCTTGCATTACTTCATCCTATCAATGTGTTATATAGATTGATAATTCTGTTTTTCGTCTTTGGGAACAGATTTTTTGGAGGATGAATTCAATACAGGGCTACAAGTTAAGATTGATAATTTATCTAGCATTACTTCATCCTATCAATGTGTTTTATAGATTGATAATTATGTTTTTTCGTCTTTGGGAACATATTTTTTGTAGGATGAATTCAATACAGGGCTAAAAGGTAAGAACGAACCTGGAAAAGCCCATAACCTTCCATTTTTCCCCAAATAAGAGGAGCTGAGTGAGGAAGAACTTGAAAAGATGCTAGACGAACGTTACAAGGATGGTTCTAAATTTATTACCTATGCTGAAGATGATTATGAGACGAAAAGATCAGTTCAAAGAAACTCGCTTATCCCTTCTATTAAGGATCCAACGATCTGGAAAGTCAAGTGCATGGTACAATGTATAATAATTTGAGATCAGAATTTGGAATGCCTTCAGCAATCCCTCCTCTTTTGCATTCCTTTCATTTGTTTGATGTAATGATGTATTTTTTTAGGGGAAAGAAAGACAGGATGGATGACTAGATGGTGGAGTTGAAACTGGATGGTGATGTGAATAGAACAGGAGACATATGTGTTGACCTGTCTAGCATGTATCAACTTTTTCCCTGTCTAGGATGTATCAACTTTTTCTATCCAGAACAAGGATATGTGTTGAAATTTCATAGAAATTGTTCTTTATCCTTATATCGGCATCAAGCTGAATAATATTTAGGTTGTGCGTGCATGTTGTGATATCCTTTACATCACCTTTACTATTGTAATTTATGCATATGCACCACCACATAAAGTAGCTACTAGTGCAACTCTAATTTTAACATCGCTTTATTGATTTTCTTGTGTAATGCATAGTCTAGTTGGAGTTATTAGATTGGTGACTAATGCCTGCACCCTACAGAGAGTGGGACTATGAAATTTCACTCCTAGGTAAACCGGTCGACCGGTTATCTTCTACCGGTTGCCTACTTACTTATTAGTGAGCAGAAATCGCTGTAAAAGCACCATTGAGTGGATTCCCAACAGATTTGGAGACAAATCCACTAGCAATGCCCACCCTCCTGAACTATAAATATGATTACTTCTGTACTTTACCTCCAAGTAGTTCTTCCCATGGAAATAATTAATTTCAAGCGCTTGACTCACTAGCAATGCCCACGCTCTGCTTAACTATCCAGGACCCCTGAGAAATTAAGCTTACAGTCCTCATTATATTACGCCAAATTTGAAGTCAATTCTAAAGACCTAAAAG
Source organism: Vitis riparia (assembly GCF_004353265.1). NCBI lineage: Eukaryota > Viridiplantae > Streptophyta > Magnoliopsida > Vitales > Vitaceae > Vitis > Vitis riparia. The sequence goes on from NC_048443.1 coordinate 13,772,559, forward strand.
CAGAATGACAAGGCTTGCATGTTCTGAAGGTGTTTTATCCACTTCTCTATCTTCTATATCCTCCTCGGTCTTCTCCTATGCAAGTGTTTCAGCTTCAGTTTTGACATCCTGCTCACTTTGAGGCAACCTAACATTGCTTGTCAACTCTCTTGATGAGAAATAAGATGAAGGGTATTTCCCTTGCTTTGCTCTAAACAACTCTCGTAATGCTGCAAATGCAAAAAAGTAGAGGTTTTTATTTTAATACACACAAAATTCATAAAAATGAATAAAAGGAGAAAACACATAGTTAAACTAGCATGTTTCAGAGCCAACAATGTATGCTAAATTGTAACATCTTTTGAAAAAGATCAATAAATGCTACGTGTACAACTGAGAGAGAAAGAGAGAGCACATAGTTAACTTGCATATCACTAAGTATGTACGTTTATTCAAAATACATGACTAACTTTCTCAAGCTATAGCATATATCCAGTTAGTTTGGGATTTCATTTGAGTCACAATCTTAGTTTTAGCAAGTATGGTTTTTGTACTTTATAATTTGTACTCCTCAGACCAGAAGTAGTCGACACAAAGCTTGGATCAGCTGAGTTGATTTGGGTCGAGTTGAGTTGAGAATACTCTTTATGGTGAGAGTTCTCTGTATTCTTTCATGGATGCAGTTACTAATGTGACTAACCATGAAAATTCTAATGTTTCTGTTTATGTTACTCCTTCTGTTTAAATTTTCCAGGTTATGTTGATCCTAAAATCGCATTTCTGCACAGCTATGGGTTCCCAATTGGATAAGGTAATGGCAATATTGCCATTACAACAGCTTTAACAATATAAATGTTTAACTGCTAGCAGATAGAAGAAATATCTGAGAAGGAACAAATGCAGTTAACACTAACACCATGGCCACTATAATCTAATAAATAAATTAATTAATTCAAAAAAAATCATCAACATGAGATAAGAAGAATGCTCAACAAACTTACTCTGATCTTGAGGGACCAAGAGACATAAGTGTCTGAAAAATCACCTATGAAGTCCCATCAACCACACCCACAGCCATTATTGCAGGATGATCATCTCACTGTTGAAGATAAAGCATGTTCAATGTGATGTTCATATTTTAACAACAGGCAGTCAATTAGAAAAGCTACCAACCTTTCCATGAGAACCCCTATCTTTTGCTTCTTTAAATAGGCGTAAACCTGTATACCACCCATAATTTTAAACATGGAACTTCAGCCATCTCAAAAAGATGCAGGGACCTAGATTTGCACCCCAATGCGAACTGTAGGTGATGATGCAATTTGCGATAGAAGTTGTCCAATACTTTGGGCCATTGGGAGAAGAACAGGTGAGAATTGTGGAATAGCTAGGCTTGTCTCATGCAAAATTAGAAATATAAGATAAAACCGTGTTAATCTCAAAACACTTCCAATTGGAACAAAAGGTAAGAAAGATATAAACCAAATAACTGTTATTAGCTTAGGGCATACATTGCTTTCAAAACTGAAAAGGATGGATGTGTAGCCTTGAACCGGTCGACCGGTTATCCTCTACCGGTTGGCTACTTATCTCAACCGGTAGCCACTGGCCATTTGACAATGCAGCAACTAAAAGGGTCAGTGGCTACCGGTTGAGATAATTAGCCAACCGGTAGAATAGAATCGATCGACCGGTTGACAAACTTCATTTTGTTTTCATTTAGGTATGTCATATGGCTTCTGATTGCAAGGATTTTGAAGATTCAATTGTTCTTTGGGTTCAATTACCACATTTTAATGATGCAAAACACAACCTTTTTTTCTAATATATCTTGATTGGTTTTGTTGATAACGCCATCAAACTCAGCACTCTTCATGTTCATTATTTTAAAGAATATATGTGGATTGAATTTTAATCTTCTTAGCATCTTTCCTCTTTTAGTTTACTTGTAAATATCTTTCTTCTTACCAAATGAATTTCTCAGAATTCATAATCTGCCATCTCATAAATAAAAGAAGTCATGCCTGTCGATAAAATGTGATGACAGAATGAAATCCATCATAACAATCAAAATAATTGTTTCCTTAAGGTTTGAATAACAGAAATAATGAGATAAATTTCCACATTAAGAACAGCTGTTAGTAAAGAAAGTAGGGAAAACCAGTCACAAGAACTCTTAAAATTAATAGAAAATAATTCTTACATTCATTACATAATTCTAACAGTCACAATAACTCTTTCGGACATTTTCTTCTAACTTAACTATGCCAATCAAATTTAAAAGAGTGACATCATTCTGGATTAGGCTTAGCACCAAATAGTTTGACACATGAGGCATATTAATAACATGATAGGTCCGCGAGATACAATGCATGCATCAACGATATTTAACTTAAAAGTGAATCAAAAAATATTAAAGAATAAAAAAATTTGGTAATTTATATTTATTGAATATACTAACACTATTTATCAATGATATTTAACTTAAAAGTGGTTTAGTTCTTAACTTAAAAGTAGTTTTATATAGATACTTTAGAGGTTTAATGTAGACTCCTTGACGTATACAACCTCCTTTACATGTAACATGGAAGAGCAAAGAAATACCAAGGCAACTAGTAAGGACTATTACAGGTTCATATTATCTTTAAGATTACAAGCAATGTAGACTTCTTTGAATGTTAGGAGCCTCATATTTACAAGGAAACATCATCAGAAATATGTTCAATGCCGTACATTTTACATGGCTTTTCAATTAAAAGGAGGTGTCCCAATTTTATAAAGCAGGGTTCAATGGTTCAAAATGTTCACATTAACCATAAAAATTCTAAAGATTATGGTTTTTCTTTCATATAGTCCGTAGAAAAGTTTTTATGAATAAAGAGAAAATCATTTGATGATACAAGTAGTCTAAGTAAAACAAATTACATATTGCATAACTATTGGAAAAATCAATATTAGACTATTACTCACATTCATAGTTTGTTTCAGTTTCTATTAGTTAAGTATTATAGTTTTAGAGTTATTTTATAGAAGATGAAATTGTCTTAAGGTTTTATTATAAGAAGATAAGTCTTTATATTGATAGGATTTCTAATTGGATGAGACACTAAGTTTAGGATTTCTAGATATATTCTAGGTTTTGAAGAGAAAACTCATGACATGACAAATATGTAAGAAGGAAAACAAAGATAGAACATGAAAACATGAGCTTCATTCATGCCTAATTAGGCATGGCTCATAGGAGTGAGGAAATATGTATATAAATCTTATTTAGCCTTCACCAGAAACACATGTTGCTTCTCACTACATCATATTGCAACTTACAAAACTGAGGGTGAACCGGTCGACCGGTAATGTGCTACCGGTATAGCAATTATCTCTACCGGTAGACACTGCTAATGTGATTATGCAGCACACAAATGCTGTGCCAATCAAGACTAACTATGCATCATCACCAACAAAGCCCTTAACTTCCAATCAAACAAAACCAATATGATTCCCGGAAGATAGATTATCCTTATCAATCCAAGTAACCAAAGCTAAAGTAACCAAAGTCATCCACACTCCTTTATATAAGGCAATGCAACTCATTAAATATTTTTTAGGTGTATAAAGCTAAAGTTTGTAAATTATTTATTCTATTCATAACACAAAACCAATAACTCATTCTTCACCAAATCATAACTCAATTGCCAAAAATTAAAAGAGAAACCATCCCTTCCAACAGCCTTCTTCCCATTAAACTCTAACAGTGAACTATAATGGTTGAGATCCTTTAGATGTCATTTAGGTTTTTTATCCGCTGATTCGTACACTCAAATGGTATTACCCAGTTATGACATAGATTGCATAATTAATGGTTGAGATCCAAACCCCTATTTTTTTTGTAAAAGAGCAAAAAAAATTATAGAAATACCTTTTTTTCTTGGGCCTCCTTATAAATAATCACCAGTCCAACAAAAATACCACCTCAATTTGTGAAAAGTAAGGACTCTCAGTGAAATAACAAAGACGTAACACATTTGAATATAATTAAAAATCTATAAATGATAAATGAGAAATTGAAATGTAATTAATATCCTCTAGTTTGAATTTAATGAGTTAAAAGTGGTAAATTGATTTATTAGTCTGAATTCGGAACCATAGTGACATATTTGAGTATAATTAAAAAGTTATAGATGGTAAATGGGAAATTGAAATGTAATTCAATATCCCCTAATTTGAATTTAATTATTTAAAAGTGGTAAATTGATTGATTTATATGAATTTCAAACTATAGTCTCATATTTGAATATAAATAATTAGTTATAACTATTTAATGGGGAATCTAAATGTTATTCAAGATCCCCTAATTTCTATTTAATTAATATAAAATGATTAATTGATTGATTTATATTAATTTCAAACTATAGTTGCACATGGGGATATAATTCATGGAAGATGGCATAAAATTTATTCATTTATGTGAATTTTGAACTATAGTTCTTAATAGCTACCGGTAGCAAAAAAAAATGCAGCCGGTTCCTTTGTTGGTCGAGTGGAATAGGATTTTCCTTTTGTTGTCATTTACCTTTGTGATCTGGTCATGATGTAATTAGATAATACAATTGTGATTCTCCATATTACAATGGAACTGGTTCATTTGATGGTCGGCCGGAATTGGACTTTCCTTTTGTTTTCATTTACCTATGTCATATGGTGATGATGCATTTATGCACAAATAGTAATAAGCAAGATTGAGTCATACTCATAATTCATTCTTGTTTACTAGGAATTTTCTATTTCTAATTGGTTTCTATTTCATTCAAATTTCCAATACTCTAAAATGAAATTAATTTGATCAAATTACCAAAATATTTAAAGTAAAAATAAAGTAATATATTTTAAATTAATAATTAAAAAATGATGGAACTAAAAGTTAATTGAAACCATTAAATAATAAGTATTAAATTTTATAAAATATCATCTTAATAAACTCACTTAATAGCTTGATAACTGCAACTCCAAATCATGGGTTAGTCCATTTTTCCAGATATTTCTGGTTGATTGATGAGGAAACTGAGGAAAACAGAAGATAAATATGAGTTCTGTGCTTTGTGTTGCTTTGGTTTCCAAAATATGAAAACTCAACCAAACTAAGAAAAATAGTTGTGTTTCACTCAATTGAGTGGAGGTTTTGATTCAATGATCTAGAATCCTTTTCTTAGCAATCAAATGGACAACTCTTAAAATTTTCCTTTCAGTCATCAAAGCTTTAGGTAAATATAGATATTAACAAAAAAAACAAAAACAAAAAGATACTAGACTTCATATGATCTTAGGACAGTGCATTTTCTAATCTCAAATCTTCTTCGGTCATAGAATAGGAGGTGGTGGATGTTTTTTAGTTCGCCCATCCGACAATAAATTGAAAGCTACAGATAAAATATTTCACTTCGTTTATCTCACTTTTTCTCATGAGCCAACATTAAGAAAAAAAAATTGAAAGCTAACACCCCTTTTTAACACTCTTTTAACATAATTCCAAGAACATTACAACATCAGATGCACAATTCTCTTTGTTTCCCACATTTCCTCAACAACCAAACAAACCACAAACACACCCTAAATGAGAAACTCACAAAAATATGAACCGGTCGACCGGTTATATTCTACCGGTTGACCACTTATCTCAACCGGTAGACACTGCCCCTTTGACAATGCAGCAACCAAAAGGGACAGTGGCTACCGGTTGAGATAAGTGGACAACCGGTAGAACATAACCGGTCGACCGGTTCATATTTTTCATTTTGTTTTCATTATGGTATGTGATATGGCGATGAGATCAAGACATATGACTTCTCTTTGTTACTATTCCCAACATAGATCAAGACATAGGCTTACCCACAGACAAGCTCACATGAAACACCAAGCAATAGTAATGTGGTCCTTAAAAAACCCAACCTTATCATGTATAGATCTCAAAAGAGTTGCATAATCATATATAATAATATCGCATATACACAAAACAAGACTAATGATATGGAAATGTCATGCATGTGTGTGCCCACTACATCCTAAAAAAAAAACGAAGGGGGGGGGGGGGGGGGGGGGGGGGGCGGTCTCGAAGATATCAAGGCGGAGGTGGAGGAAACACTGAGCGAAGGTAGGCCATCATCTCCTCATGCTGCTGATCCATACGCTCCTCAAGACGCCCAAGTCTCTGATCGAGATGCTGAAACTGCGATGTGAAGCCGGTCTGATACTCCTCTATGCGATCTTCCATAGAGTGGAAACGACTATCATTGACGACTGCAAGCTCCTCCATACGAGTCCCGAGAGAACTGATCTGAGCGGATAAATCCATCCAAGGCACATGATCAGGTGCATCAGGTGCCTGAAATGGTATCTCTGCGTGAGAAGGCTCAGTGAAGAATGACTCAGATGGTCCACCTGTGTATGCCGGCTCAGATATCATCGGCTCAGGAGAAGGAATGTCACACTCAGGAATGCTATGCTCAAAGTCCCTCTGAGGGTATAGCCCACCCTCCATCTCTCGAATCTCGTCCTCCTCCTCATCTCGGGATGCATCTGTCCCTGCCCCTGGTCCTGTGCCAGTGGTCGCTCAGCTCTCCTGATCCAAGAGCCATCAGGGGCCTTCTCAAACTTCATCCGCCCCAGAGACTGCTCGTCATATGTATCATACGTGCTTGGGGTCTCTAAATCTGTCTCGCGGCTCAAATCAATCCCGGCATCCTGATTCATGCCTAATTGGTGTCTCAGCTGATTCGTGTCCAGCTGGTGCTCCTTGATTGAGGGATTAATCAACAAAATTTATAACCTATTACACCATATACTAGGGTAGCAAAGACAAAGCTACTATAGCATAGTGGCTCTAGGATCGTTCACTGGGATGGGTTTTCACTTCATAAATGATATTAATTCAAAGCTGAATTGGTGCCTTTTCATTTCAAGGTTAGCTTTAAAAGAAAACATAAAGACGTTTGAATGAAAAAAGTTTGGTTTTAAGCTAACCAAAAGTAGTAACTAATTTTAATTACAAAGAAAAGTGTTTCTTGGAGTTTCAGATCACTAGGCTCAGATTCCTCATACAAAAAGGAGAATTCCGGTCACTTGTTTCTTTTCCTCGCATTAGAGAATTAACATATAGTTCCTTCTCCAACCGGTGTTGTACAGATGCTTCCCATTAATGGGTTCAAAAACTAAATCCCTCTCACTGATGCATCTTGCAATGGCTCATACCTCTCACCTAGCACTTGCCATTCAAGGTGATCTTTAACCTTGGATTACTCGTCAAAAGCTCGCAAGAGGTAACTAATGGATGTCTCCTTGGAGTCCAAAAGCTTACCAAGTGTTGGCAATTCTAGAAAATCCTACCTTCAACTCACCTCCCAGAGGCTCGCAAGGGGTAAACTAGTGCATCTCCATGGATGGAGATCACTTGCCTTACCAAGTGTTGGCCCAGGTGATTAAAAGGAGTTTTAAGTTAACTAAAAAGATAAAAACCATCAACGGGTCACACTTTCTCTTCATTAACAACTAAAACAACAAAACTTCCAATTTATGCATGTGGAAACTTACCCGGTTACCTTAGCTCCAAGAGACAAAGAGTCTAGCCTCTCATCCTCTGAGAAAACATCTCAGAGAATGTTTGGCTAGCAAGAAAATGAAAATGAAAGAGAAGACAAGAATATATATGAAAAACAGAGCAAGTGCTCTGTATTTTACTTCCTTTCCCAAAACTGTACAAAGGATTCAACAACCAGCACCCCCAGAACAGGCTCCTCGGGCTCCCCTTTATACCAAAATTACAATGATAGCTATTCCCTTGATATTTTGCCAAATTCCTAGCTTAAAAACTAAGGAAACCTATCATTGGTGACTTACAAGGAGAATTTGGGCATTTAGGCAACAAAAATCTAATGAAAAATATCTCCAAGTGTCGGTTACAAATATCGGGAAGCACTCAGGACCACTTCGCAGGTGAAAGATGAGGTCTGCGAAATTTCGCAGGTGCACAAGAAGGGCTGCGAAATTTCTTCATAGCAACCAGCTGATTCAACACCTTTGCAAAGTGGACTTCCATCTTGTGGTGTTTGGCTTCCATCGCGGCGTGAAGCTTCAGGGGAAATCCATAGCACTGTGCAAAAGTGTTGCGAAATCACTTCGCAACAAAATGGTGATTTCGCAGCACTTTTCTGAAGCCTTCCTTCAGCTTGGAGCAGTTATCTTCCAAAGGCTGTAACTTCCTCATTTCAGCTCCAAATTGCACACGGTTTGAAGCATTGGATTGTTGACTTCCTAAGCTTTCAAATGACATATAGCATGCATAAATTGGACATCAGGAAGTACTCCAAAAGTGGCTGCAGTGACTGTCATCAAGAATGCTCCATGGCTGATTTCTCTTTGCTTTCCCTTTGCATTCCAGACTCGTTTATGGCAAAAGTGCTTCAAGGCTTTGATTCTTCATTCCTCTAAGCTTCACATTGCTTGCCAAGGATTCCATATAACTCTCCTCAATCTCATAATGCTTTGGTGATCAAAATACTAACAAAAACACCAAAACTTACACAATTTGATTAGAATTGATTGAAAGGGGCTTTAACATGCTAATTGGGTTAAAAGGCACTAACTACTACTCAAAAGTATTTAAAAGGATTAATTATAAGCTATGAAATAGCACTTTTTGAGTAGTAATCACATCCTTGAATACTCTCATGAGGAAGCGACCATAGGGGAGCACGCGGGTCTTGCTCTCATAGCAAGATATCATATGCATCATCATCAGGTACCCGACATGAATCCGTCTCCCTATCAAAATGGAATCCACTATGAAAGCCTCGAGGTAGGATACCTCGTCTCGATGTCCGCCGCGTGGCAACAGAATGAAGCAGACCATGTGATGCAGGATACGGCTGATCACTGTCAGGCTATGTGCAGAGGGTTTGCCCATCACCTGGCCATCAGCAAGTCCACACAGCCTCTGGATAGCCTCTCTGGGCTCAAATCCCGGCACCGTTGGCCACACCTTCGACTCATACACCCTCAGTCCAACTGATGGTATATCCAAAATCCGGCAAATGCTCTCCGGACTCAAGGTGATCTCAACTCCTCTGACTGTGGAAGTGATCGGTCCTCCAACCCCGTAGGTCACCCGTGAGTGGAAAGCGCGAATCAGAGTCGGGAAGATAGGCTCCGAAATAGTCACCACTGGCAGCCATTTCATCTCTCCAAATAACTCCTCAAATCGAAAGTACTTAAGCTGGGAGAAATTGATGCTTCTCCCTGGAACAACTTTCCTCTTGGCGAATTTTTCTTTATATCTTTGGTAGTCTTCGACAGAGCCGAAAAGAGCGGTGTCGTACCTCGCCTTTCGGCGAGCCTCGGACTGATCTGGGTGAGATGGCTCAGCAGGGCGCTTGCCCTGAGCCCTGGAAGCGGCTGACTCTCTCCTAGGCGCCACCCGAAAGACTAAGATGAAGAAGACGAGCCTGAAGAGAGGGATGCACACACACCTGAAAGCCCTCAAGTGCGGAAAGTCACCGACGCAGGTTCTGACGCTCGAACTGAGGAGGAAATCGCCCAAATGAGAAGCCCTGGGTCCAAAATCCAAACCCTAGCCTCCAAAATCCAATCCGTCCCTCTCCGAAGGCTGTAATGTCGTCAAAAATCCGTTGAGGGCAGTTGGAACGGCACAACGGTTGAAAAACCAGAAGAAATGGGTGAGAAACTGAGGCGCGGGAGGCTCTTTAAATTCTCATCCCCGACAAACCGGTCGACCGGTATATAAACCGGTCGACCGGTTTGTCACGGTCAACGCGGTCAACGCTTCGATCTTTGTGCATTTCCTTGTCTAAAATACACAGAATACCCTCAAACCATGTTCAAACTTACAAAAAGAGGGGAAAAAAAATAAAAAAGGAAAAGAAAAGATATGCTCTATGCTAGCTTACGTTTTTAGCAGGAGATGAACATTGAAAATTATGCTCCATGTTAAACTAAGTGCATCCCTTTGCATCGTCTATGTTGATCAAGTGAGTCACTGTACGCTATGCGCCCATATAAGAACATGCAAGGAAACAAATGGAATAGGTTTCATAACAGGTATTAGTAAGAGTTAAAATTCAATCATCAAAAAATCAAGTAATGTGACAAAACAAGACATCTCACCACTACCAGTCCAAGGCTGGAGTATCAATTAAAACCTTGATCTTGCTGTCTTCATCAGCTTTACTTGGAGGAGGAGCATCCAAAACTGGATTGCTTGACTGAACTGGTACCACTTTAGGTATGGCGTATAAGTCATTTCCAAATTCATCCCACTCTGAATCATCAGGCTATAAATTTGAAACATGGGTTACCACTTCAACACAGTACAAAAGACACTTGCTAAAAAACCAAAATATGAGAAAGGAACACCAGAAACTAAAGCTTACATATTTCATGGCAGATGAATCAGCACCCACAAAGTTACTATTTGTTGGTTGAGCTTCATCTTCCTGATTTTCCACTTTAGGCCTACAGAATAAAATAAATTTAGAAAAAAAAAATACAATCAGCCAAATCCTTGGAATCTGCCCCACAATTAAAAGCTCAAATGGAAGATGAAAACGATTATCCAGAATTGTCTCTAACACTGGTTAACAAGCAATCAAAGTAACTAATACTGGCTAGACCATTAAGCTTATGGAAGTAACACATAAGTTAAAAGAGCTAACACCCTGATATCTTTAACATAAAAAGGACTGATATACAATGACTAAGCTTTAAAAGTTTGAGACAGTACTCGTCCTTTTCAGTCACAATGGGCATGCGAGGCGGTCCAGGAACCCGGCGAATCAAAACAGAGGTATTTTTCGGGATCAACATTGCTTCATCAAGATACTCTTAAATTGCAAAAGAAAGAACACCAGGTCTATAAAAACTCTGCAAAAATATTAACCTACATAGTTCTAGGCAAAAACAAAAACATTCTTGAATAGAGATCAAATAATGACTGTAATAAAAAATTGATCTCACGACCTGGCCAACTAATTAAGGTCATGTAAATTTAAACACAATTTTCCCAGATTCATTAATAGCAACCTCCTACTTTCTTCACAAAGGGGCATGCTTTCCATCAAATACAATATGCAATCATCATCAAACAAGTGCTCATTGCCCAGTACCCCTCTATAGATGAAGTACCCCCATACAGAAGGAGATCAACGAGTCCTTACTGAAATGCACCTTTCATTTTACAAGTATACTGATGCCCTATAGCATGGAATCAACAACCAGAAATTGGACCAATCTGCCTACCGAGATACACTTTCATTCAATAATTGTAAAATGACTAAAAATCTTCTGCCTATTGAAATCAATGAAACCCATTTGGATAATGGAATGGACGAAACCCCATGCCTAATGGATGGCAGGTATAGTATTGGTGCTGAGAGAAATCAAAAGTGGCAAATTCGATGAATTATAAGGACCTGAACAAGGTGAGCCTTAGCAACAACTTTCCCTTACCACAAATAGACTGATTGATACACTCCACAACCAAGTATCAACAGCTCTCATTCTTGGATGCTTCCATTAGATATAACAAATGCCAATGCACTCAAATGTCCAAAGAGACTGCTATTATCATTGAAAGAGATATATTGCCACATTGTCATGCCTTGGTTCAGAAAACATAGGCATCACTTACTAATGGCTGGTAAACCAAATGCAGACCAAACTATTGAGGTTGACATAGATTAATGTTGGGAAAGAATAGGATCCATGGCCATAACTACCAAGAATTAAAAGCTTTTGATATTCCAAAGGAATTATATATGAAGCTTAGCCTTGAGAAGTGGCATTTCCAGTGTTGTCAGAGGCAAATTATTGATGCCAAGCACCAAGAAATACTCACACAAGAAAGTATGTGAACCGGTCGACCGGTTATATTCAACCGGTGGCTATTATCTCAACCGTAGCCACTGCCCCTTTGACAATGCAGCAACTAAAAGGGCAGTGGCTACCGGTTGAGATAATTAGCCAACCGGTTGAATATAACCGGTCGACCGGTTAAAACTCCATTTTTTTCATTTAGGTATGTGACAAGGCTTCTGATTGCAAGGGGCAGTGTGTTTGGGATCCCCCTTCGTTTTTTTAGATAATTTGTTTTTCGTCTTTGGGAACAGATTTTTTGGAGGATGAATTCAATACAGGGCTACAAGTTAAGATTGATAATTTATCTAGCATTACTTCATCCTATCAATGTGTTTTATAGATTGATAATTATGTATTTTCGTCTTTGGGAACAGATTTTTTGGAGGATGAATTCAATACAGGGCTACAAGTTAAGATTGATAATTTATCTAGCATTACTTCATCCTATCAATGTTTTATAGATTGATAATTATGTTTTTTCGTCTTTGGGAACAAATTTTTGTAGGATGAATTCAATACAGGGCTAAAAGGTAAGAACGAACCTGGAAAAGCCCATAACCTTCCATTTTTCCCCAAATAAGAGGAGCTGAGTGAGGAAGAACTTGAAAAGATGCTAGACGAACGTTACAAGGATGGTTCTAAATTTATTACCTATGCTGAAGATGATTATGAAACGAAAAGATCAGTTCAAAGAAACTCGCTTATCCCTTCTATTAAGGATCCAACGATCTCGAAAGTCAAGTGAATGGTACAATGTTTAATAATTTGGGATCAGAATTTGGAATGCTTGAGCAATCCCTCCTCTTTTGTGTTCCCTTTAGGCATTCTTCTATATGAAATGCTTTATGGATATACACCATTTAGGGGAAAGACAAGGCAAAAGACATTTGCCAACATTCTTCACAAAGATCTTAAATTTCCATCAAGTATATCGGTGAGATCTTCTACATATGTTGTCATATTTTATTTCTTTTTATTTCACTTCCAGTAATTCATATGAATCAAATGCCCTTGACATTCTTTCATCTTAAAATGAAACTGTTAAGAAACAGATACTTCTAAAAGATGTCCTTTTAATTTATTCCATGAAACAAACAGGAAAAACTTGTGTTAATTTTTTTTTCGTGTAGCTAGTATGCATTACTATGAGAAGAAGAACCATTTAGTAGTATGCTTGATTTCTTTTGAGTTTGAAGCATCCTTATTTCTATTTGTACTCTATCTTGGAGTCTCCTTTTGTGCCCCCTTATTCGGAGACTCGCTTCCACCATTCCCATTATTACTCTGTTCGAGGCTTCAGGAATTATCATACTAGCAGTTTTCTCAGCAAGCTTTTTAGCTGTCTTGTAATTCGCATCAACCCTTTACCCCCTCATGGTATTAGTATTACACATTCTTAAAAAAACATTTATTTTAATTGGTATTATCAGAATATTTGTTTCTTACATAACTTCTTTTGGGACGTGATGAAGATGTATGAACATAGAAACTTAGTAGAACTATGTAGATACTTCAGTTAGAAACTGAAACCTAATCATGAAGGGAAAAAGGTTTTTAATACAATCTTTACAATCAAAAGACTAGGGCATTCACAAATTTGGTTTTGGTGCAGGTAAGTCTCAATGCAAAGCAGTTAATGTACTGGTTGCTGCATAGGGATCCCAAGAATAGATTGGGTTCGCATGAAGGAGCAAATGAAATCAAGCGACACCCATTCTTTCGTGGTGTGAATTGGGCTCTAGTCCGCTGCATGGTAAAATCACAAAGCTTATTACTGCATGAAGTTTGGATAATATCTCCAATATGAATTTCTATAATATCATCAAATTTAATTGGAACTCCTTTTAGCAAAAAGAGGTACAATTGATTCAAGGAGGGTAGAATGGAAGAAACCATTCAGTAAGATAGGATGAGAATAAACCTTTTCTCCTTCCAATATTCTAGATATCATGCACATGATCATTTGGCATTGTTGAGGTGGTGTGCTGATGATTGATTTTTGGCTCACTTTAATCCTTATTGTCACTGTTGCATTTCGGAAAAAGTAAGCTGATTTGTACATTCCGGCAGCCTTGGAGTATAATACAATTTTGCCTGCAAGTGTGTGATTAGGTGAAATGAGTTCTACTATTTAGTATCAATCATGGAAGCAGCACAAGGGAAACTTTGAACATCTAATGTCATTTGGTTTACTGGAATTGCAGGCAAATTTTCATTTATGACAATGAAACCATTATGGAAACCGGAGCTACCATGGAAAAAACTGAAGTATATTGTGGTTTGTGAATTTGTTTGAGGTGTAAGTAGATGGAGCTCTTTCCTCTCTCTCTCTCTCTCTCTCTCTCTTGTTTTCTTTTCCTCTGCTGTATCCACCATGCTTTACGTTTTTGTTCTGTCTGATGATATTTGCTTCCACTAAAAGTTTTGTGGGCTCTCAAAATATGTAAACTCTCAACTCTTGAATACTTCCAAGTTTTGTTTGATGTAATGATGTATTTTTTTAGGGGAAAGAAAGACAGGATGGTGATGTGAATAGAACAGGAGACATATGGCACATATGTGTTGAGGTAGCCTTGCTATGAGGCTTCTGAAAGGACACCCTTTATTTCTGATGTTATTGGTTATAGGGTTGTTTTCCCTGTCTGGCATGTATCAACTTTTTCTATCCAGAACAAGGATATGTGTTGAGAAGTTCTAAATGATACCTTGAATGAGATATCTGAAAATGTTGTATTATTAGTATGAAAATATTTCAGAACTTTGTGGATTAATCACAATAGAGGGCATTGTAAGATTGAGTTGATTAGATTTGGTGTTTATTTAACTTTTACTAATGTAAGTATTACTTATTAGTGAGCAGAAATCGCTGTAAAAGCACCATTGAGTGGATTCCCAACAGATTTGGAGACAAATCCACTAGCAATGCCCACCCTGATGAAGTATAAATATGATTACTCCTGGACTTTACCTCGAAGTAGTTCTTCCCATGGAAATAATTAATTTCAAGCGCCTGACCCACTAGCAATGCCCACACTCTGCTTAACTATCCAGGACCCCTGAGAAATTAAGCTTACAGTCCTCATTATATTACACCAAATTTGAACTCAATTGTAAAGACCTAAAAGCAGAATGACAAGGCTTGCATGTTCTGAAGGTGTTTTATCCACTTCTCTATCTTCTATATCCTCTTTGGTCTTGTCCTCTACGAGTGTTTCAGCTTCAGTTTTGACATCCTGCTCACTTTGAGGCAACCTAACATTGCTTGTCAACTCTCCAGATAAGAAATCAGAGGAAGGGTAGTTCCCTAGCTTTGCTCTAAACAACTCTCGTAATGCTGCAAATGCAAAAATGTAGAGGTTTTTATTTTAATACAGACAAAATTCATAAAATTATAAGAAGAAAGCGTTGTTAAAATACACAAAATCCAATTAGCATAAACTACCAGCAACTCTCCCAAGCATCCGGATGGTTATAGATCGAGCTGAAGATGTTTGAAGATAAGATCTCCAGAATTTCCAGTCAATAGCAAGCATGTGTTTTACAACTGATTGTTTCCCCTGGTTTACAGGAGATACCACATATCCTCCACCTGCAAAAGAGTGCAAAAGGTCATACTCAATGCATTACTTTCTAAACCATGAAATTCCTCCAGTAAATATTGGGTATTCACAGTCCTTTGCTGAGAAAAAGAGCAATAGTGAACACAACATACATCTCAATTTATGATATTATGAGTTGGATGACGATAATAACACCAATGGCAACAACAATGATATTAATTGTTGATTATGATAAAGCAACAGAAGAATTAGTTAACCTAGCAGGTTTCACAGCTGACAAAGCCTTCCAAATTGTAAGATCATTTGATAAAAATGAATAAAAGGAGAAAGCACATAGTTAAACTAGCAGGTTTCAGAGCCAACAATGCATGCTAAATTGTAACATCTTTTGAAAAAGATCAATAAAAGCTCGTCTACAACTGAGAGAGAGAGAGAGAGAGCACATAGTTAACTTGCATATCACTAGCCCATATGTCAAAAAGCTATAGTTGTTTTGAGACAACATTCATCTGGAAACTACAAAAAGACTAGGAGAGCTATTGAGATTACATTAATCTAAGGAAAACATTTCCATCACAAGAAAGTATTGATGCCAACTCCAAGAAATACTCACACACGCAAGTAGGTGAACCGGTCGACCGGTTATATTCAACCGGTTTTCTACTTAGCTCAACCGGTAGCCACTGCCCCTTTGACAATGCAGCAACTAAAAGGGGCAGTGGCTACCGATTGAGCTAAGTAGAAAACCGGTTGAATATAACCGGTCGATCGGTTCCCCTACTTTATTTTGTTTTCATTTAGGTATGTGATATGGCTTCTGATTGCAAGGATTTTGAAGATTCAACTGTTCTTTGGGTTCAATTACCACATTTTAATGATGCAAAAGACAACATTTGTTTATAATATATCTTGATTGGTTTTGTTGATAACATCATCAAACTGAGCACTCTTCATGTTCATTATTTTAAAGAATAGATGTGGATTGAATTTTAATCTTCTTAGCATCTTTCCTCTTTTAGTTTACTTGTAAATATCTTTCCTCTTATGTAGTCTTTTGACGCAAAATACCAAATGAATTTCTCAGAATTCATAATCTGCCATCTCATAAATAAAAGAAGTCATGCCTCTCGATAAAATGTGATGACAGAATGAAATCCATCATAACAATCATAACAATGTGTATTTCAGTCATTTCAGTGATCTCGATAATTAGTTCAATGCTACTGGGAGAAAACAGTTGTTTGAAGAAGCAGAAAATTGTTGTATTATTTTTTGAAGACCATATGAGAAATACAGAATTATTGTTTAAATGTTTTGGCTCCATTCAATGAAGGTATATATTACCAGTTTGATACAATGGTGAGGAAATGTTGGGGATTGATATTCAAACAGTTATCAATGCTGCTCTACGTAACCGAAATAATTATTTCACAAAGAAAGTAAAAAATTTGGATGAGGGTATTACAAAAGTAGCTTCATACAAAGTTGTAATACAAACATTCTCCAGCAAATCGCCCTTTCCATATAGCACATCACTAAGTTCATACTGTTCTCTCAGAACATTAGCAGAAGTACAATTTCTTTTCTTTTTTTCCTTTTTATTTATTTATTTTTTCCTTTTTCTTTTCCTCTTAAGAGAGGCATGTGATTTTCAGGACTGGCCTTCGCTTATTTCCTCAGCTCAAGTAAAAAAAACTGAAAAAGAAGCAAACAGAGCACACACACACACAAATACGAGTTTTGGCTTCCAGTAGTCATCTCCCAGGAGGAGCAGATCAAGTCAGCAAGAGCAATCAAGCTATGCTCCACTTTGCTCCAGCTTTTTGTTTGAGAGGAGAAAATGCAAGATATAGGATGCCACTTTTGCTTTCATTTCCAAGTCCAAAAGTATGTTAGTCGTCTTTATATCTCGATGATAAATGGCAGGTGTAATTCCATCATGCAAGTAAGCGAGGCCTTTTCCAATGTCAAGAATTATATTCTTTCGCTGAGGCCAAGTTAGTTCCTTCATGCTATTGCTAGAGTTGAAAAGATGATCACTTAGGTTACCATTCAACATGTAATCACAAACAAGATATCGCCTTTTACCTTTACAGTCGTCACTTGTAAGAGAAAGAAGGTTCCTGTGCCTTATTTTGCTTATGATATCAACCTCACTGGAAAATTCCTCATCCCCTTGAGAATCCAAATCAAGAATTAGTTTCACTGCAACTAAAGTGCCATCACAAAGTGCCATACAATGTATTAAGGCTTAACCGTCAACCGGTTTGTTCAATCGGTTGACCTGCTAACTCGACCGGATAGACACTGGTCATTTTTTTGATGCCCTCCCAAAATGGCCAGTGGCTACCGGTTGAGAACCAATTTGCGACCGTTGAGGCTGTTTCTCGACCGGTTGACACTGCAAATTTTTTTGGCAAAACCAAATTGGCCACTTGCTACCGGTAGCAAACAAACTAATACCGGTTGATGCATTGCCTCAACCAGTTGAAACTGCCCAAGTTTTATGAAAAAAAATATAGTAGCCTGACCATATTCGTAGACATTATAGTAGATTAGAGCAAGGAGGAGAATACATACGTTTAACGAGGAACCAATACTCAATATAACTTCTAACGCATGATTTTCTATGCTTTGATGGAAATAGGCATAACTTTCCTTTTGCCATCCGAAACCAGGGATTACAGACTCAATATTAAACACAAAATATTCATGGCACCCAAATGGGAACCTAAATTATGTGATGTCCACCAACAATTTTAAATCTACAGAAGAAGGTTTAAAGAGATGAAAATAACCTATATATCAAGAGCTATAAACAAAATAAGCTAGATATAATATATACATGTAGAAGAAAACATCATCCATATAACATCATCAGCATTGAGCGAATACATTTACGCCATTTATGTGAATGGTCGATCACTACATCCATAAGTAATACGAGAAGTCATAATTAAAAAGGTGATTTATATTAGCCAAATGTCCAAAAACAGAATGAAATTAATAACTATAAAACTAGTACAAAATGTAGAAGGGTCATATATGGTCTGGTCCATGAAGCGGAAGTGGATCGAAGAAGACCATCATCTCATCATGCTGCCCTCGTATAACTTGCATACCTCTTTCACTTCCTCGTGTAAACCATCAATGCGATTCTCCAGAGATGTCAAACGTCGGTCATTGGCTAATACAATCTCCTCCAAGCGGTACAAGGAGCTAATCTGGGCATTGAGTTATCTGATGCCTCAGAGTCGTCCCGGTCCAATTACTGAAGGATGATTTGTTAACGCCCTAGCTCTTACACCACCTGTTGACGGTATTTGTGTGACATTTGCTTTTGCAGAAGTTCTTCCTGTACATCCTGATCTGCATATTCTCATCCTCGGAGGACCCATGTCTGAAGACACATCAACTCTGAGGTGGGGAACGAAAGACTTCCTTGCCATGAACCATCTTTCTTCCGACAAAATGCATGCGCCGAAGTGAAGCCGATCATATGTATCAAATGATTTGAGTTTTTTCCCGTCTGTCTCATGCGCAAATTGACATTGAAGTATTTGACAATCTTTGTGATAAACATGCCATAGGGGAGAACTGATCTTCGCTGATTGAACATGCTTTCATGTGTTGGAAAATTATGTACCAATATTAACCTTTCTTTCTGTGAGAATGCTGTCAACCAAAAAGCCTCAAGAAAGATACATCATCTCGGTGCCCTCCTTTAGGGATGAAAATGTACGATATCATGTGATGTAGGATACGACTCAACACAGTCAACAAATGAGAAGTTGGTCTACTAGATCTCGGGTATCCACATAGCCTCTGTAGAGCTTCTGCAGGTTGAAACCTTCCACCTTGCCACTTCTTGGCTTCATAAACAAACCCCTTCATTTGGAATGTCTAAAATCTGACAAAGTTCAGCAACACCAAAACGATCTGTACACGTTAATCGTGGTAGTAATGGGTCCTTCATCTTCGAATGTCATATTGGAGTAGAACATTTGACAACCTTGGGAAAAACGAACTCTTTGACGGAGACAATAGGAAGCCACCCATTTTCGCGAAAAGCACATCGAAATGGAAATAACTGAGCTTTGCAAAATCAATGTTCCTACCCGGGATTACGGTCCGATTCGCAAAACGAAGATGAAATCGTTGGCTAGGTCAGGGGTTGCGAACGTAGATGATCAAGGTGGCCTTCTTACGAACCTCCGGACTTGCTTCGACGGCCGGCCGTTTTCCTTTGTTGGTGGTGCGTTTGCTCCATCGAGGTGTGGTGGTTGCTGGCGCTGCCTTGTTGTCGGTCGGAGGTGTTTTTCTGGTCCTGGGCATCCTTGACACCCCGTTTCTTCCCTTTGCAACCGGTGGAGGATGCTTCGACCGGTGCTCGTTTTGGAGCCATGAAGATTCCGAGTGGCCTTCAGGTATTGCGTGAGGATGAAGAACTGAGTGGAAGACGGACGGGTTCAGATCTTGCGCGAGGATGAAGAAGAATGGATAGAAGACAAAGGGCTGAGGGTTACAAGTGGTTTGAACGTCGGTCGACCTAGTATATGGAAGACATCCAGTTTATGAACTTATAATTCTATTTAATTAGCTTAATGTCTTACATTATATTGCTACACTTTTAATATAATAGTTTCCATATGAGCTCATTTAACCTATAATGGATAAAGAATAAATATTTGATGTACCTTAAATAATTAATTGAAGTTAATTTCACAAAATTTATATTGAGGAAAATAAAATATGACAACCTTTCTGATATGTACAATATAGCAAAATGAACTCACTAAGATATAGTCGCACCTGTAGATTAAAATTGTAATTAACTACATATAGTACCATAGGGCCATTAAAATTAATTATGGTTGTATGACAAATTGTTCGAATAAGTACGATATACCATGGTGAGTGAAATAAATTAATGAATCTGAATTTATTTAAAATTTCCATAAGTAAATATCATAACATATCTCATTTACATAATTAAGTCTAATTAACTAACATTTCTCATATCTAGAATATATTATGAAGCATTAATTAAAAATAAATTACGTTAATTCATGAAAAAATATAGTATAATGAACTCACTAAGATATAGTCACACCTATTAGATTAAAAATGTAATTAACTAACATATAGTACCATGGGACCATTAAAATTAATTATGGTTGTATGACAAATTGTTCGAATAAGTACGAATTACCATGGTGAGTGAAATAATTAATGAATCTGAATTTATTTAAAATTTCCATAAGTAGAATATCATAACATATCTCATTTTACGTAATTAAGTCTAATTAACTAACATTTCTCATATCTATGATATATTATGAAGCATTAATTAAAAATAAATTACGTTAATTCACGAAAAAATATAGTATAATGAACTCACTAAGATATAGTCACACCTATTAGATTAAAATGTAATTAACTAACATATAGTACCATAGGGCATTAAAATTAATCATGGTTGTATGACAAATTGTTCGAATAAGTACGATATACCATGGTGAGTAATAAATTAATGAATCTGAATTTATTTAAAATTTCCATTAGTAGAATATCATAACATATTTCATTTTACGTAAATAAGTCTAATTAACTAACCTTTCTCATATCTAGGATATATTAGAAGCATTAATTAAAAAAAATCACGTTAATTGATGAAAAATATAGTAAGTAGGAAACGGTATGAAACATAGTTACAATAAATGGGCTAAACAACAGTAAGAAATGTCAATATTATCAATTAAGTCCATATCTCCCCTTTATATTTTGTAAGTTATACATATATCCATTCAAATGGGTCCAAAAAATATCAACATTAGGCTGACTTTCCCACCTGATATAAATGATATATTAATGGCACATAAAAAACTGGTGCAACTATCCAAACTATCAACCATAAGTTACCATTGTGGTGGTTGGTTTTCAACATGTGGCAGCCTATTAAAATATGTAATAACTCCATCAACCAACCACATACATATGTTAGTATATATTGGAAGGGAACATATTGTAAGGAGCTTGGAGACTGAACGAGGTCTGATATATGTTGGAGAACAGGTTACAAAAAGCATCCAGAAGACAAATCTTCAGGTGAAGCTGCATCACACTTGGACTTTCCATTTTAACGGTATGATCTTTAACTCAATAAAGAATAGGTAAACAAATCCATAATACATTTTTAAGCTGAATGCCCTCATCTTTCAATGTATGGGGAAATTTTCCCAAACTAGTACTGATTTTTAAATGGTATGTACTGATGTTAAAGAGTTTGGATTTTGATTGTCTATAGCACATTGTTAGTAATATGCATCACTGATCTGTTGAACAGTTGACATTAATTTATTTAATATAAGTGACTCATGTGGCTGTAAAATCACACAATCATCAAGATTATAGGGTAATACATATTCACTGACTTAAAAGGAGAGAATCAACCTTAAGAAATGTGTATTATTGACTCCCAATATGGGGTAAGTTTGGAATTAGTTTGCAGTGTACCCAAAGCTTCCATGCTTTTACATAGAATTTTAAAAGTGATTTTCCATGTTTTTAAAGAATGTGCATGAGAGGTAGTAATTATTGTGACTGACAAACTCCTTGAAGATGGCAACTAAGATTAATGATGAATTTTTGTTAACATAGTATGCCTAAATAGGGCAACATTCTAACGTTCTAATAAGGAATGAAGCCTTAATGAAATGAACAACGAAAAGAAACAATTAGCTACGCGGTTAACATGGTATAACAGTTAAAGATGTACCGGTCGACCGTTATATAAGACCGGTTGAGAGATTTCTCAACCGGTAGACACTGCCGAATTTTGTAAGCAGCATCAAAATGCATCCTGTGAAGTTGTAGGTCAACCACTTTCTTCCACATTATAATAGCTTAGAGCAAGGAAGAGAATAGATTTGGTTTACGAGGAACCAAACAATTGTACCGATGTTTTTTTTATGCTCATCAAGACCAACAACACATCCCCTACCACAAAAAAGTTGGACAATCTGAAATATTGGTCTTGAACAAGGACCTCCAAAAGCACTACAACCTTAGCCTCAACAGCAGAACCATGTCTAGGAAGTTGAATTAACTATACTTCACTTGGTTGTCTAAGGTCAATATAAATTATGGTGCGTTTCTGTATAGATGTCAGACGTCGATCATTGTCTAACGCCATCTTTTAGGGTATTAGTGTCGCATTTGCATTTTCACAAGTTATTTCCTCAACATAATGATTTTAAGTGTATTTAATGATTTTAAAAGTATTGCTTATGATTGTGTATAGCAGAGAAGTATCAATTTTGCAACATATGACCTTTAAATTGAAAATCATGGGGAAATTATCACGTGTGCAGTCTAAACCGGTTCTATAATTTCTCAATTCTCAATTTGTATCAAAAAATGAGAATAGATGACGTTGTCGAATTCGGTTTATCTTCAAGTATGCAATCAATTGATACAAAAGTGATATGATAATTTGTTAAAGTATTATTGGGGCACTTTTTTACGTTATTTATGTAATGTAGATGATGCAATCGGTGAAGGAGAAAACAATCAAGCGGGAGTTTGAAGTGAAAGAGGAGGACGTCGTCAATGACGATGCATTTATCGGTGGCACTTACCACCTGGGTGGAAACGGTTTGAAAGAGAAGGTGTTGAAGGGTATTTCAGATGAAGAAGTCTACAAATTGCAATTCGATTGCATAGATGAGGCTGGAACATTTTACAACATGTTAGCAAAAGTAGCCGGATTTAGTATTCGAAAAGATGATTTGAAGCGAGACAAGAATGGAGATATAATATCTGAAAGTGGGTGTGTTCTAGAGAGGACAGCGAGCGACAAAGTTTATTGAAAATGACAAGCGACAGGGAGCCACGATATTGAGTAGAGTTGGATGTGAAGCTGCATTTCGTGTAGGCTTGAATAGGAAAGATGGAAAGTGGATTGTAAAGGAATTTATAGGAGATCATAATCATAATTTGGTCGATGCTATAACACCAATTCCTTCGGTTCATCGAACATAAGTAATCCAGATAAGGCACAGTTGATGTTTTGCGTAAAGTAGGTGTTAAAACAACACAAATTATGGACTATATGGTCAAACAATCAGGGGGACATGAGCAGTCGGTTTCACACAAAAAATATACAATCACGTTGATGCAATGCGTAGAAGTGAAATTAAGACGGTGATGCAGAAGCGGCATGGCTTATTTGTGTGAAAAGGCAGAAATGGATTCTTCATTTTTTTATAAATTCAACATTGATGAAGAAAGTCGACTAGCAAATTTGTTTTGGGCTGATTCAACTGCTCGAATGGATTATGCGTGTTTTGGAGATGTTAAGCATTTGACACAACCTATAGGACAAATGCCTATAAAAAGCTCTAGTAGTGTTGGTCGGTGTTAATCATCACCACCAAACTGTTGTATTTGGTTGTGCGTTATTGATAGATGAAAGTGTTGGGACATATGAATGGGTGTTGGAGACATTTCTTGAGGCAATGATGAATAAGAAACCATATCTGTTGTAACGATGGGGATAAAGCTATGCGTAAGGCAATCAAAAACTATTACCCGATACGTGTATCGATTGTGTTCATGGCATTTGCAACGAAATGCATTCCGAATGTGCATATTAAGGATTTCTCAAGATATTGCAAGGTGCATGTTCATGCGTGGGAATGAAGCAGAATTTGAAAAGGTTTGGCATGAAATGGTTGCAAATTTGGGACTTAATGAGAATCGTTGGGTGACCGAGATATATGGGAAACGTAAAAGATGGGCAGAGGCGTATTTACGTGGAAATTTCTTTGGAGGGATGAGAACCACACAAAGGTGTGAGAGTATGAATGCATATCTAAATAGATTCTTAAAAATTCGTTTGCGACTGTATGAGTTTGTACAACAATTTGATAGAGCCATAATGAGAATACGGCAAAACGAGGCAAAGGCAGAGTTCGAGTCGAACAATTCTTCACCAGTGCTTTCGACCAAACTATCCATAATTGAAAATCATGCTGCGACGGTATACACGAAAGAATCTTTCCTTAAATTTCGTGAGGAGATGAAGAATGCAGAGTTATTCTTTGTGGTAGGTCTTGTAAGTGATCATTCAATGCGGGCATACACATTATCTAAGTTCAGACACCCGAACTTAAATTGGGAAGTACAATTTTGCCCGGATATTGTAACATTAAAATGCTCATGCATGATGTTTGAGTCAATTGGCATCCCATGTTGCCACATGGTGGTGGTTATGAAGGTGGAGCATTTGGAAGAGATTCCTCAGTCATGTATTATGAAGAGGTGGACAAAGTTAGCAAAGGTGTATACAAGATCAGTACGAGTGAATGAGACGGATAACGACATGGATCGGTTTGTACGATATGGTTCATTGAGTTCGATGTGCAACAAGCTCTCCTACTTTGCGTCAGATACGTCATCTTCATTTATAGAGGCCAAAAATGAAATACAAAATTTGACGGCGAGAATGGAGGAACTCTATAACTATAATTTGAAAGGGAAGAAAATAGCAGCAGATGGAGCGACAAGCAATAACCAAGTTCGTGATCCAAATATTGTGAAGACTAAAGGGAATCCAGGCAAAGTGGCAATGAATGTTCAAAAGGGAAGACGATGTAGTCGTTGTAAAAGAGTGGGTCACACAATTCGAAAGTGTCCAGAAGCTACAATCCCTCAAAATGCTCAGCCGGGTTATATGGTATGTCATATTCAATTAAAAATTGCCCCTAAGATTAATTTTGGTAGGTGTACTTAAATAAATGACTAACATAATTGTTTTGATGGCATTATGAGTACGTAGGAGGAAACTAATTTGTCTTCCCAATGTGACATTCAAATGGAAATGATGCCTTCAACAAATTCATCAGTTGACATTTTTGCAAGCATACATGTATGTACAATAGGCTTGTTATATAATTTCCAAACATTGATAACATCTAATTTAATAATAATTGACAACACTTAATTTTTGAAAAATGCAGGGAATGTTAGGGGAGCATTTGTCGAATGACCGATCTGACATGTACATAGATTGTGGTGAACTTAATAATGTAAGATCGGGAATAAAGAAACACTTTTGACATGAATTTGAGCTATGCATTATTTAATGATTAGGTTTAATTAATTGGAATGGAATTGGACAGCTGAAAATAACAATGGAATGTGCATGTGCAGATAGCAGGATTTCAGCAACATGAACAAAATATGACAACACCATGTCAAGGTGGGGATCCAAACAAATATCCAAATATGGTGGAAATGCAACCTTTTTTTTATTCCTTAACGGAGTAAGGGATGGTAGGTATTAAATCAGTATTTTTATTAGTTGACGTTATCGCTTCCAGTAATGTGTACTTTTAACTTGACTATTTAATGAAAAGTTTGAATTTTGATCAAGAGTCAAGTTGATTGATAGACTGCAATATCCTCTACATTTATAATTTAATTGATTACAAGTGATAAAATGATTGGTAAATGGAGAAACGATTCATTTATATCATGTCGATAAAACGGTTAATTATGCAGATTTATTAAATTCAATTGTGGTTAAAGTTTGACAAATTAGGTGTTATGAATAACTATAGGAAAGTAATCAATATGATGTGTAATTCATATGAAACAAAGGTGTCGGTTGAGGGAATTCCTCAACCGGTTGAGGGAATTTCATCAACCGGTTGAGGGATTTTTCCACCAGTGGCTACCGGTTGAGGAATTTTCTCAACCGGTTGAGACAATTCCTCAACCGGTTGACACTGGTGGAAATTGACTCAACCGTTTGGTACATGCGGTCGACCGGGTAGGTCGACCGGTTTCATGAACTTAAAACAACCCTCAACCGGATGAGCAAATTCCTCACTCGGTTGATACCCATCTTCAACCGATTGCAACTGGTTAAAAAACGATCTACCCATTGAGAAAATCCGTCAACCAGTTTGCTATATTGTCAACCCGTTCCCACTGGTCAATCATTCGTCAACCGGTTGAGACAATTTCTTCATTGATCAACCGCTTTCCACAACTCAAAAAATTGGTCACTCCCTTTAGAAAAATCTTCAATCACTCAATTGAACGCCGACACCGGGTCATTCTGCATCCAAATTGTTTGAGGTGGTTGGGACAAATCCTGAATGAGTTCACACTGCATCCATAGGGTCATTATCAATATGAGGAATGTTCTCAACCGGTAGGCATAATGCGTATGCCTATGAAAAGTGGACTTAGCTAAATCGTTGGACTAGTTCTTACGGCTGAATGTCATTCATCAACTGGTCTACTAATGTACTAACTATATATTTTTAGCATAGATAAATGAATATTTACAAATCTGATTAGGTTAAAGATCGTACAAATCACACATGTCGAACATGAATGATACCAATATATTACAATTTCATTTTGCCTACCATATTGAAAGAAGAGTATTTGGATAGTCAAATAAAATGGACTTAATCATTAATAATGTATGGTCATCGAATCTCACAACTTCCCAATAAACATGACCATATGTGGAGATGGAAATGATAAATATTAGAAAAATAACAAATATCATAATAATAATTTTTTCATTGCTCGTGTCGACGTCTTTGTACAAACAATAGCCACAATGGTTTGTTTTTCTCTATTTCCCTCGTGTAAAACTAAATCACATGCTATTTCTCGACGTATTTTAACGGAATTACAAAAGTCGGATCTCGTCATCGAATCACCATTTTTGAATCTCTGCATATGTCTAATGACATGCACTCCACAGTCCCACCTAAGAAAGAGAAAAGAAAAGCAAAACAACTTATTGAATGGTTGTCTAATTATACATCAGAAAAAAGAATATTAATGTGAGTTATGTATTCATACTAACCCATTATCTTGGGTTGGAATCGAAGGAGCCCAATCAATGGAGAATTGGAAGACATCTTTCCCTATGTCATACAGTTTGAAGAACGTTTGACAAAATTCAACCTAATTTATTTTGAAAGTGGTTAATAAATATAGAAGAGAAAAAAAAAACCAAATAAAAAGGAAAACAAAAAGGAGAAAGCATACCACTTTTTTCACACTCTTAAACCGGAACTCGTCCCGACTCTTCGATCGTAATGAATCCAAAATTTGGATATCAAAGTCTTTGAAGTCAATGATGCACAGATACCAATGACCAGGGCAATCGTCATGCATTGGAATAAATAGCTGTAAAGGTAGGAAAACAATATATATGACTTGGGCCACAAAAAATATAGTATATTATAGGTGAAAACATTACAAATAATTACTAACCTTCTCGCAATCATCCAATTCGCTAATGTACTTACTCACGATGGATGTTTTTCTATCGAAAAAAGGATGAGGACTCCCGCACAAAATCATTTGCTAATAAGAAAACATAATACGAACATTAGTATATTGTACTTAATATGTAAGTAAACAACAAGAGAAATATGAGCTTACTGAAAATGTCGTGGGAAGATAGCATCTTATACTTCGTATGCCTATGAATTGTCTTTCAAAATAATTTAGCTTTGAGGCTTCTAGATTTATTACCTGTTGTTGAACAATAACTTCAATAAATTTATTTAACTAATATAGCACGCATTTGATATAAATGAAGTAGGTACTTACAACATCGAACAAATTTTGTCTAGGACGTAAGCAGTGAAAATCTCCACGAACTCCATGTTCATGACCAAAGTCAACAAGAACCTCACTAAAATAATAATATGTTCAAACAAACTTGAATAAATTGGAAGCATATGAAGGCTAAAATTGTAACAACACATCTATGAATGTTCTAGACACGACAAACCTTTTTGACAATGCTCTATTGAAAACATAATCAGCGACAAGAGATTGAAGTACATTGAATGATTGAGTATCCACCACGTCTTCACGAATGGACATGGGGATTGACTAAATCGAAAACAAGACATAATTATTAACTATATATGTTAAGTATCAAAAATAAGAACAATGATATTAAACTATTTGTATTATACCTCTGATGCTTCGTGTTTTACCATCTTCCTTAATTTGTGTACAAACGGGGAGACCTTGAATTTACTTGGTTTCCTCTCCCTTGATGAACGTGTTTTCATGACATGATTAGGATAACCACATAGTGCTCGTAATGGTTCCTAAAATGGAAAATGCAATTAATATACATCTATTTACTATGTAATGGTTAAGTAGTTGTAAAGAAAATAATTTTTTCTTTTATATGATACATACCTTTCCATAATCTCTTCTACTCCTTTTGATTGGAAGTGGTAAAATATTTTCATTTTCGTCTGGAATGATATGCACTTCAATTGATGTAGCACATGCATCTTCATTCTTTTCATTCAAGTCCTCGGTGCATAACTTCTCATTTGACAAAGTGTGAAGATAATGTTCATTCACATTCATATTGTTCGTATCTTCCAAACTTCTCTCGCATGGGAGCATGTCATTCTTCGTTCCTTCCTCGTGAATTCTCAAAGGTTTTCCGCTTGACCTAAGGAAGAGACCTTTCACTGTAGTATAATTCTCCTCAAATTTAGCCAAAATTTGATCACAACTACTACTACTTGCACCATAAGCCATATCAATTAGATGTGTCTTTAATTGTTGAAAGGTTTTATCCATCTCCATTAAGTTCCCACCATCAACCTAGTGATATATACGAACGTGATTAATAACATCATAATACAAAGCTTCAATGCTAATATAGATAGTCACGAAGAATATTGTAAAACACTTACTCGTTTAATAACATCTTTGTTTTGATTGATTACAAATTTCTCATCGTCCTCATTCTCACTCGCCATTGTCGTTGCATTTCCATCAACGCAATCCCTTATCTCATTTTCTATCACCCATATTTTGAGCTACAATATATTCATCAAAATATACTACATATCAGATTTTAAACCACTAAAAACTTAAATAAATAGTAAACGACTTTCAAAACTATAACTTACATTCTCATTTGCATATCCACCAAGTTTTTTCAATCTTCGTTTCCTGTCCAATACTTCATCATCTCCCCAAGCAGTAATCCGAGGAGAAGGTCGAGTATAAAGCGGTAGAAATTTCTCTTCAAACGATATATGCTCGTGGTAGAATAACTACGAGTATATTTGACATAGATATATAGTTAGTTCATAAATTATATTAAAACAAAATCGTATTTCACTATGATGTAAATTAATTACAAGGACATTACCATTAAAAACAATAAGCAACCGGAAACCCCACTTTGTTGTTTCTTCTTAAACTCTTCAATCCCGTGCACAAGATAGGACAACACAAATTCTGCCCAATTCATCTTCTTTATTGAATCGATGTCTTCCACAAGATGTAAGAAAGAACGATTCACAAAAAGCTTCATTGTTGGGCACAATAATGCACCCAACACAAATAATACAAAACGAACTTTAAAATCGTTTCCACCCTCTTTATCCTCCCTAATTTGATTTTCTAACATCACTAATGGCAATCGCCCTTTTTTATCACAATATTTTTTACATAAATCATTCTTATGGCTAACATCTTTGTTCATGCCAATCTTGAACCCTCTTGCCCTCAATCCCATAATAAATTCAACATCAATGGGGGATAATTTGATACAAGTATTATACAACTTTAAGATATAAGTGTTCGGATTAAAACTATTTATCAACCAAAGACATAACCCATGATCAATTTTCCTACATCGAAGTTGCAAGAGGCTACCAAATCCTATTTCTTCTATGGCTGCCTTTTGCTTTGGTTCTAATTTTTCAATCACTCTAATCACTCGCTCGGGGGAGCATCGAGTCTGAAGATATAACTGAAAAGATACACAAACATCAAACATGTTTACATTAATATAATTTCCAACAAATACATAAGTAAAGAAATTAAATATTCATTACAAAAAAAAATTACCTTTGGAACCACACCCTTTTGAAGTGAATATTGTTTTGAACTTTCTTTCGACTTTGCCATGAAATTTTCTTTTTCTACTTTAGAAAGTGCATTCCACTTCTTGCCCAATTTTTTCCTCAACTACATTAATTGGTCACATAATTTAAATTCTAATTGTAAAATGTAATTATATTAGACATAGCAATATTACTCCTTACATCATCATTTATCTTCACTCCTTTATCCTTCTCTTTCATCATGGCTAATTGATCGTTACTACAAAACAATTTCAAACAAATTTAACTATAACAACCACAAAAATTACATTAAAAAACATATTATTTTACATATTTCTATTTTCCCTTACTAGTAATGTATCCAAGCGCCGATAGGCCTCTTTGGATTTCTAACAACTTCAAGACCATCGCGTTCGCTCCTAAAAATTAAATCAAATCATTTAAGTCAATTTTTATAATATGATTTCGGATATAATAAATCGAACATACTTTCACCACCACATTATCTCAACATAAGTTTTTTTTTCACATTTCAATAAATTTTATATTTATATCTTCCTACAATCAATCAAATGCCAATTAAAATACAAATACCATTACAACTACAACATCCTCCCTAAATCTTCGAGAAGAAGAATCTAGCAGAAAAAATAGCTGACCTGGACATCGGGAGAAATGAAGTCTAAGACTCGGATCTTGGCACCGACCTCGTCCACAATCCTGAGCTCGCGGTCCTTGAGGGAGACTTCTTTGATGAGCTCAAAGACGTCGGCTTGGAGGAGGTTGGCCCGGTTCACGGCGATGGTGGTCTCCACCCACCTGTGAAGACGTCTTTGATCCCGGTTGACGGCGAAGGTGGTCTCCACCTAGCTGTGGAGACGTCTTTGATAAGGTATGGGACCTCGGCCTCGAAGAGGTTGGCCCGGTTGAAGCCGACCGTGGTCTTCACCCAGCTGTGGAGAATCAATGGAGAGCAAAACGGGAAAAGGGAGAGAAACAAAGATGAGAGCCGACCGTGGTCTTCACCCAACCGTGGTCTTCACCCAGCTGTGGAGAATCAATGGAGAGCAAAACGGAAAAGGGAGAGAAAACAAAGATGAGAGCCACACAGCCAGCTACGGACGGGAAGAGAGCAAATTTGGGGGAAAAGAGGAGAGATGGGGGAGAGAACGGGAGAGGAGGTACCCGGTTTTTTTTAAAAAAAAATTTCATTTCCATTTGGATGGCTGAGATCTAGTCATTTTCATCCAATGGCTGAAAAAAAAATGGAGGCATGATACCGAAGGAGGCATTGTAGAATTTCCCTATGCATAAACTCATTTCTTGTTCAAGTATTAAACGGGCAAAGGACTATTATGATAGTATCCATATTTATTGTGTAAGTAGTAAATATTCCTAATCATTACAATAAGACTAATCGTGAATATAAACACTTAATTTTAAGTTCGTAAGTTATTATTTATAAGGCCAATTATGAGCTCATTTAAAGTCTTAAAGAGGCATATAAAACATTATAACTCTACTATAATAAAAAAAAACCACAAAATATTAATTTTAGATATAAATTAAACTCTCTAAAAAAGTCATAACCCTTCTAAAAACTATCTTAAACTTCGAAGGGATGTGCCTAAAAAAAATCACTTGAACATACCTTATTACAAATACACTAGCTATTTACAAGAAAAAAGTTAGTAAAAAAAAAAAACATTATTAATCATATACCAATAAAAACCACAATTATCAATTGTGGTTTTAGCTTTAAAATTAAAATTACAATTATCAATTATAGTTTTAAGACTAATAAAATTAAATAGGAGTTCATGTGATTGAAAAATTAAATTGATAAATATTTTGAAAAACAACCTAGATGTGACAATTTTTTTTCTTTTTTAGAAAGGAATTATTTTTCCACCAAACTCTAGTTGTTGCCTGCGTATAATTTGTTTCTTCCAAAATTATCATATCAATTATTCATTAAAATAAAAAATTCGTATTAAAAATATCTTTCAAAAAAACATGAATTAATTATTTTAAAAAATAAAATAGTAAATATTAAAATAGAAATAATTTATGTAAAAATTGTTTTTAAAAACAGACAATTTTTTTGAAAACTTAATTTTTATTAATGGTGTTACTTCACCGAACAATTTTCTTAAACATTGATTTTTTTTAATTAAAGCTAATAATTTATTTAAAATTATTTTTATTTAATTTTTTTTATCAAGATATAATTTTTATTAAAGATAAATAAATAACATTTTTCATGAGAGTTCTCTTTCTCAAAAATAATGTAGGTGTAAATTTTAAATTGTAGATATTAAAAACTTAATTTTTTTTTTTTTAAAGGTGTTACTTCAAGGGACAACCTCGGTTTTTATTTATTTATTTATTTATTTTTAATTTAATAATTTTTTTAAAATAATTGTTATTTATTTATTTATTTGATAAAGATATAATTTTTATTTAAGATAAACACCTTATTTCAATAAAAATATTACTTTAAATACAACCTTTTTATATAAGAGTGTAGATCTCAAAATTGTCTAAGCCCATCTTCAGCATTTATTTGAAGTTCATTCCTTTTCCATATTTTTTTGGGCTTTTTCTATTTGAATTTTGGCCCAAGTCTTCAACCCATCTTCATGCCTATTTAGGAAATCAAATCCTGATCTTCCATTTTCTTGGTTTAATCTTCACCGTCCATTCATTCTAAACCCTAAAAAACCGAGTTTTCTCCAACATAGGCGCCCCTTCTACCCCTCTCTCTTCTTCTCCCTTCTATTTTTTCCTTCATCCCCCCTTTCATCTCACCCATGCCACTCCTCATAGCCATTGTCAGCGGCGCCACTGCTAGTCGATGCCTTCCCTCCGACAGCCTCCCTTCTCCCTTCATCTCTCCTTCCCCCTCTCTTTCTTACCCATGGATCCCATCAAACCCATACCCATCGCCCTATTTTTTTCTCTCTCTCCATATCAGTTATTCATTGATAAAAAATTTAACTCATACTAAAAGTTGAGAAAAACACTTTTCATATGAAGTGTATAGTTCCTTTTCATAACCAATTGTAGTTGGGTGATGCTACGGTGTTGAAAAGTACCGTAGCATGTAATACACATGAGACACGGAAGCTGCCATGTCATATGGTTATTGGGGCTTTAACCTTATATATATATAACTTTTATTTTGTAAATAAAAATAATATATCATTTTGATTTTAAATAAACTTATTTCATTATTTAAAAAATAATAATATATGAAATTAAATAATTGATATTTTTAATTTGATATAAATTATTTTTTTTATTTTATTAAAACAATAGACACTATATTTAATATTAATATTAATATATTCAGTTAATTATATTTAAATATAAATAAAATATAATAAATTATATTTAGTTAAAACAAATAAATTACGAAAGTCTATTAAAAATATATATATATAAATTGTTATATTAATTAATAATTTTTTATATACTATATGTGATATTATATACCACTTACATATAATATATAAAAAATTATTAATTAATATAATAATTTATATTATTTGTTTTTTTCTAAATAAGCTTTCATAATGTATTGATTTTAAATAAATATAATTTATTATAATATATTTATATTTAATTTTAATTAACTAATTATATTTATATTAAAAATAGTGTCAATTGTTTTAATAAAACTAATATATATATATATATATTATATATCAAATTATAAATATCAATTATTTAATTTGAAAAGCTTACCAAGTGTTGATTCAGGTGATTATAAGGAATTTTAAGTTAACTAAAAATATAAAAACCATTAACGGGTCAAAACTTTCTCTTCATTAAAAACTGAAACAAGGAAAACTCATACCTTTGTATTCGGATCCCTTACCTAGCTTCCTTCAATCCAAGAGACAAAAAGTCTAGCCACTCATTCTCTGAGGCCTTAGAGGATTTTTGGCTAGAAAGAAAATGAAAACAAAATTCAAAGGAAAAGTAGAGCAAGTGCTCTGTAGATATATTTCTTACTATGATCCTCCTTCGTGGTTAATTTCTTTACATTGGTTCAGAGATATATATAGAAGATATTTTCTAAGAAATACAACCTCCCTTTAGATATCCTAAATATCCCAATAATAACTTTAGCTGATTACAATGAGAAAATAGAAAATTACACAAAATATCTTAAGAAAAAATCTAATTGAGTCGGTGCACAAATATCTGAAGATTTACACAGGGAGATTTCGCAAGTCAGATATGGAGTTGCGAAAATTTTGCATTTGGATTTGGTGTTGCGAAATTTTCACATTTGACTTTGGCTGGTGTGAAAATTTCGCATTTGGATTTAGTGCTGCGAAATTCATTTTTAGCTTGGTGCAGTTGTCTTCAAATGGCCATAACTTCTTCATTTCAGCTCCGATTTGCACACCATTTGAAGCGTTGGACTCTTGACTTCCCAAGCTTCGAAAAGATATATAGTATGTGTACAATGGACTCCAGGAAGTGCTCTAAATTTGTCTTGGAGCTGCTGTCCTTTTGAATTTGGCATAGCATGCGAAGATTTCGCAATGCCATGCGAAGTTGCTTCATGTTGGATTTCTCTCTCTGTTTTTCTTCCTTGTTTCTCTTGATTGGCTTGGAAACCTATTGTCAAGGGTTGCACAAAATTCTCCCTCATTCTTGGCTTGCTTCAATGATAAAAAAACTACCAAAAACACCAAAACTAGCTAAAAATTGATTAGTAACGCTTGCAAGGATCCTTAATGTGCCAATCAAGTTAAAATGTAATAAATACTATTCAAAAGTGTTTAAAAGAGTTTATAACAAGCTATAAAAGTGCACTTTTTGAGTAGTAATTAGTCGGCTTACACGTTTTTTTTTATTCCACCGAGCAATAGGTTTTGCTCCGTTTGGGGTGTACTAGAGAAATCTGAGGAGGATTTCGGCCACTCGTTTGTTCAGTCCGAGGAGAACCATTGGTTTCGGGGAGTTTTGGAAGACTATTGGGTTGAAAATGGTGGATGAGATGATGGAAAAGAAAGGTGAGGTGAAGGTGAAGAAGATGTTGCATTTCGAGTCTTTGGACTATGTGATGATGAGTGTGTTTGGAAGGAGCTACGACTTTGGAGAAGGTGTTTAAGGTGATGCTGTCAGGGTGTAGTGATTGCTTGGGTTTCTGGGTTAGCTCTTTTGGTCCACGTGTTTGTTACTTGGCTCTTGGTTTATAAGCTTAAGGTTGGTTTTGTTGGGATTGCAATTACTCTTGGTTTCTCTTGGGATGGTTGTTATATTTTGGGCATCAATGGTATCTGGATTGGAATGCTAAGTGGAATTATTGTTCAAACTTTACTTTTGGCAATCATGATAGTCATATGTGATTGGGAAAAACAATGCACATGCAGTAGCCATGCCATTTTTTATTTTTTTTAAACTTTTAATGTTAAAAGCTTTATTTCTTTTTTTTTTCTTTATTCTTTTTTTTTTTAATTCTCAAATAACTCTTTAAAATCTCCTAAAATTCCGAAGTTCCAAATTTATTTATTTATTTATTCATGTATTTATTTTTTTTAAATACCATTTTCGAAATAATATTCTAAAATCTTATTTTAAATTTAGTTTACAAAACTTTAATTCTTGAAATTCAAATTTCCAAAACTCCAATTTTAAAATTTAATTCTTCAAAATTCAATTCTCGAAATAATTTTCTAAGACTCTGATTTTAAATTTAATTTTCCAAGATTCAAAATTTTAAATTTAATTTTCCAAAAATTCCAAAATTTCAAATTTAATTTTTAAAATGCCATCTTCAAATAAATTTTCGAAACTCCAATTTCTTTCAAATCTAATTTTCAAAATTTCCATTCTCAAATGATTTTCCAAAATTTCAATTTTTATATTTAATTTTTAAGAAATCTCATTCTCAAATAATTTTTCCAAATTCCAATTTTCATAATTTCCAGTTTCAAATTATATTTCAAAGATTCCAATTTTCATAATTTAATTTTCAAAACCCCAATTCTCAATTAATTTTCAAAAATCCAATTTCTTTCAAATTTAATTTTCAAAACTCCAATTCTCAAAATGATTTTCAAAATATTAATTTTCGAATTTAATTTCCAATTTCCAAAATTCCAATTTTCACATTTGTTTATTATTATTATTTTATTTATTTTTAAAATTCCATCTTCAAATAATTTCCAAGATTCCAATTTTCATAATTTAATTTTCAAAAATCCAATCCTTAATTAATTTTCAAAACTCCAATTTCTTTCAAATTTGATTTCCAAAACTCCAATTCATAATTCAATTTTCAAAACTCCAATTCTCAAATAATTTCCCAAAATTCCAATTTTCACATTTGTTTTATTATTATTATTATTATTATTATTATTATTATTATTATTATTTTATTTATTTTTAAAATTCCATCTTCAAATAATTTCCAAGATTCCAATTTTCATAATTTAAATTTCAAAACTCCAATTCTCAATTAATTTTCAAAACTCCAATTCCTTTCAAATTTAATTTCCAAAAACTCTAATTCATAATTAAATTTCCAAGACTCCAATGCTCAAATAATTTTCAAAATTTCAATTTCTTTCAAATTTAATTCCCAAAATTCCAATTATTGAATTTAATTTTCAAAACGCCAATTTTCAAATAATTTTCGAGCTTTCAATTTTTGAATAAATTTCAAAAATTTAGTTTTCTTTCAAATAATTTTAATTTCACTCCAGTTTTCAAATATTTCTTTAATTCTACCACTTTTTTTTATTTTTTATTTTTTATTTTTATTTTTTATCTTTCTTTAAGGTTCAGGGTCACTAAAAATCATGTTTTTAATAAACTTGTTGCCTTTTTCTTTCAGGCAAGCACCTTCATACATTTTTATTTGATTTTAAAATAATTTTTCTTTTTCTCTTGATTTTAAATAAGTATGAATGATTTTTTTATAATTCCAAAATAATGAAATTTGTAAGACTAAGGTGGTGTTTGTTTTTTTGGCTTTTAACTTAATGCAATTTCTTTTTAGAATTTAGGTTGTTTGTTTTTTTAAATTTTAATGACTTATTACTAAATTTTTAAAATTTTTGGCTAAATGAAAAAAGCCAAAATATTTGGCTTTTTCTAAATAGAAAAAGCCAGTTTTTGAAACCTCCCCTCAAAGCCCGACGCCCGACGCCCTACCTTAGCCCACCCATCCCCTCAAAGCTTTCTGCAATGGCATCCTCAACCCTCACCTCATCCCCAAAGCGGTAATTTCTTCATTCTCCTCCTCCATCGCTCTTCATCCGAGACTACATAGTTGGAAAGACGCTTCACTTTCAATCGACATTGTTGATCTGATTGAAGGTAACCCTCAACCCAAATTTATTTTGGATTTTCGGATTTTAATAGAGCAGTCGAGTCTCATTTCCCAGTGCTTCTCTCTCTAAAACTCTCATTCTCTATTCTGGTTCACATATGCAAGTGCTCTTTTTAGGGTTTTTGAGTTCACGTGTTGCAGGTCCTAAGATAATTTTAGGATTTCTAGGCTCTGTTAGAGGAGCTGTGTGGGTGTTTCTTTTGTTTGAGTTCATTTTTAAGAAAAGATTTATAGGCTATTGATTTTGTTTGAGATTACAAAGAATGTGGGTATCGGGTATTTGGGTTTTTTTGTCTCAACAAGACCAAATCAGGAGTATGCAATGGGTGGTTGGGAGTTTAATTTCTATCTTTTGCAACCCTTTTGAATTAGTTGTTCAAACTCTCTTACACCATTTCTCTGATTGGTATGTGGATGCTTTGTTTGCTGAATTTTACTTGGGTTCTGTTTATGCATCATGTCCTTGTGATCGACTTCTGAATTTTTGGCTTTGGTCCATGGGTATCCATCCTTTTAAACTCTCTAATGATCTGGCTGCAGTGAGACTGTAGACTCTTATAGCATGTGCCTATATTTTCATATATAATCTATGGAATGTTTCTTGGATTCTGTTAGATGGGTTTAACGAACAGGGTTATAAGCTGCCCTGTTTATGGGTATGGTTTCTATTCCATCTTTGTAAAGTTCACAGTGATGCACTGTTGTTGGATTTGTTTTGTTGAGGTTGGGCCGGAATTGATTCTATCTTAACTTTGAAGTAGAATTAATTCCATCTTTGTAAGTACTTCATAAGCCAAAAACTTTTAGACTCAACTGGCCCGTGTACATTTGCTTGAACTTGCCTTAGCATCTTTGCTGTTAAATGGCTGCAAATGCTGTTACATTGTATGCTTCAAAAATAGATATTTAATGATAGGAACTGACAATCTCTATACCAACATTTTTTTTTCTTTTCAAATGGTGAATATTGCTTGTCGTATTGGCTTTAGGAGTTACACTCTACACTCACAAATCAGATTTGGTGTCCTAAAACTGAGTTAAAGGGAGGTCTGTTATGCAGGTTGTAGCTATTTGAGGAAGAGATTAAGAAGATTTTAGCTGATTTAAGGTTAGCATACCTTTTCAAACTTTGTATCTGAGTTTACTCAGGGGAACACAATATGCTGTTATTGTGCATGAAATTAGTCCATGGGGTTGAAACCTCTTCTAAGGGGAAAATTAGGGGAATGGGAGGAGTCGAATTAACTGTGGGGTAACAAAGCTACCATAGTCATTAGAAGGTAAGTGAGCCCAATCTGTGAGAGATTACTAGCAACAAGTTCTTCACAATTATAGGAGTTTCTTATCCAACTATTATCATTGAGAAGATTCTCCACTTTGGCTTAAATCTGGTATAGAATAAAGCCTGCATGACTACATATTTTGGAGAACTGTTTGTGTGACATGCATGTAAACTGTCATGATGGTGGCTGGTGGTGCAATAGTCATTTAATAATATATAGGTGGTATTGATTAGGTTTTTTTCTATAGTGGATTACAGTTCCAAAGCAAAAAATACTGATCAAAACAATAATGATAAAAAAAAAAATTATAGGGAAGAAATGGGCATATGAAGAAGCCTTGTCTTTCACATTAAACGTTAAACAAAAGATATGGATTTGTTTGTCTATCTTTCATTCAAGTGTGGATGTTACAGTACCTAAGAAAATATGTAATGTAAAACTTGATTGCAAAAGAAAATCATGTTATATAGCATAATCTGAAAATATTTCCAAAGTGCAACCTGATCAGTGGTTTGGATAATGTAGATGAGAGTGTAAGTGGCCAATAATTTGGTTCTCTGTGTTTGTCCATTTCTGAATAGGTTCTGCAGTTTGGTTTGGGGGCTTGAAGTAGATTCATGTTAATTTCATTAACAGTGCTATTTTTATGCATTGAAAAAAATGCTAGAAATCATCCAAAGTAAGCACATTTACACACTTGCTCATGTGAACTCTCACCTACTTCACTTTGCTGCTCAGGAAATAATTATTTTTCTATTTGAACATTACTAGAATTTGATATTACCGTCAGTGGTTTGGATGTGAAACAGAGAAATAGATCAACAGGGGTCAAGAACATCAATGAGAAATAGAATTTGATATTATGTGTGATCATAAGTGCCTATAGAAATGTGTAGACTTTCCATAAGCATACTCCATGCAATTTCTTAAAATAATTCCATTCAGGAATAAACAAATCATGTATGTAGCAATATTGAAGTCCCTTATCAAGGTCCCAGTAAAACAACTAATGCAATCAGTCATATAATTGAATTACTTTGTATATGATGGTTTCATTTTCTTTGAATAAGATTTGTTAGGCATGGGTATAGCTCAAAATTGAATAGATAAATCCAAAATTGAGGTCTTAACTTTACAGTTTCAACCAGAATGGAATGGTTGAGGACCCATGACTCCAAACAGATGGCACAAAGGACTCAAAGCTTGTTCCTACTGTTCAGTTGTTTAGTCATATCTATTATTTGTTGTGCATGCTGAACCAATGACTTTGCTTCACTTATGACCATAGTTTCAACTCCTTAACCGACTTTTGTTCATACTCAAACTTTACATTCATGAAGATTTTTATTTTATTTTATTTTATTGTCTCTAATTGAAAATTGAAAATTAATCATTAATGTTAGTTGGTTTTTTGTACAGTAATGAGTCAAAATGTTGATATTAGTAGGGCAAATTGGAATGCATAGGGTATATGACTTATATGATGATTTTAATTTGGTACATTTGGTTTGTTTGTTTTGGGTATTTGATACATTTAAACTTTTCCAATTATAAGACTTTCTCTCTACATTTTATGGATATTTGTTTTGGATATTTATTACTCATACATTGTTATAACTATTTGATTATATTGTTATGCCTTTATTTCATAATTATTGTTTTTTTATAATAGATATTCTTATGGAGAATCTTTCACATCACTCAAATAGTTCAAGTTCATCATCATCAAGTGAAGATGAAGATACAAAGTTAGAAGTGACAAGACTTTTAAAAAAAAGATTGGTTGTGTTGTTGCTCAAATTATTAAGTGACTCATCCATTGATAAGGAACAAGTCTCTACTTCATCATTTACAGGTTCACTTTTCATTCAAGAGCTTTTAAATGGTTCATCTAGCACATGTTATGAACTAATGCGGATGGAAAAACATGGATTTATTTCTCTATGTCACATGTTTCGAGAAAAAGGATGGCTTGTTGACAGTAAACATTTGAATGTTGAAGAGAAAATGGCCATGTGTAGACCCCCCCGAGGAGCTGGAGCTCTTGGATTTTTTTTTTGTGGCTTTCTGAAAGCTCTCAAGTGGGCTGCTCTCGGGCAGCTAGATAGGATGGGAGGGTAGCCACCAGATGGGACGTGAGCAACAGGGAGGATGGCTTGCTGAGGAAGCTGAAAACAGAGAAAGAAGAGGAGAAAAAGGGGACCAGGAGAAAAAGGGGACCAGAAGGAAGGGGGGAAGGGGGGAAAGAAAGAAAAAAACAGAGCAACTCAAGGAACAGGGTCGATCTCGCTGGTGGAGAGGCAACTTGCAGGTTAGATCCCCAGACACTTCGTACTCCATCACTTTCTCATCATTCTGGCTATTAGATGTTAAACATCATTCAGTTATTTCCGTTGATTCCTGAATATTGTTTTTTTAAGTGATGTTTGAGGAGCCAAGTTTAACTCATATTTAAGCTCCTCTTGGTGTTTTTGGTTCCAGTTTGAGTATTGATTTGTTATTCTGGTGAAGGTAGACAAGGTCCATTATTCACTTTTGTTAAGCTTAACCCCCTGTATGCGTGTTCCAAACTGGGGTTTCCTTTAGTTTTGTGAGTACCCCTCGCTTTGAACCCATGAGTGTCACGTGAAAGAGAGGCATGTACAGTCATGCATTCCGTATCCTCATGCTTACAGCCCTGTATGCGATTCCACCCACCATGTCTCGCCTCTGGAAGCCGTGTACACGCCCATCATCCCTCATGCGCACCCCCTACATCTGTACCCCCCCACCAGCCTAGGGCGCGGCTCTGGAAACGGTGGCTTTCTTCTACAGCATTCCGACGAGCCCCATGCACATTCGCATAACGCCGTCGCCGTCAGCTTTCGCAGCAGCCTCGTCGTCCACTGGCGCCGGGTTCAAATCCTCCACGCGGCCTGCATGCTATAGGGGCTCCTTGGCGGCGACGTCGAAGGTGATGTCCGCCGACGACTCTCCATGCTCTCATGAAGGCTGCAGCAGCAGCCTCCACGCCGACACCAAGCTGCTGCAGCTAGACGTGCTCGACGGCGGAGGAGGCAGCGCGACACGGCGAGATGGCGCGGAGCGGCTGCAGTTTTGGACCATCTTCTAGGACCTCCGGCGATGCTTTTCCCGCCTCCGTTTTCTCCGTCATAGTCTTCTTGAGGTGAAGAAGAAGGTCACGTGGCTGCAGGTCAAGGAGACGATGAGTATTGGATTTGAGATTTAATGGTTTGGGCCCAAAAGAGAAGCCCAAGTTTGTGAAGGCTTTAATTGCCTTGGGCTTGCCCATTGACATCATTGGACTTGGGCTTGGATTGGAGTACTAGGCCCAAGTTGGTGATGGAGTTGTATTAGGCTTGCTCAATGAAGACATTGGACTTGGGCTTGAGTTAGAGCCCAGGCCCAGTTCGTGTGGATGAAGGGCTCTATGCCAATCCTTCAAAAATCATAAGTTTTAATTTAATTCTTGTTTAAATCTCATTTTCATAAATCAAATCATCATCCCGTATTATTGGTTATTCGAATTCTAATCCATTAAGAAAATCTCATGCCATAATTTAATTCTTCAAATGCTCTTTTAAATCTCATATTTATCAACTAGAATTATTATCTTATGTTCTCCTATTTTATTTATACCAATCATTCAAAAAAATCTCACGCTTTAATTTAATTCTTCAAATACTTGTTTAAATCTTGTTTTCATAAATCAAATCATCATCCCGTATTATTAGTTGTTCGAATTCTAATCCATTAAGAAAATCCCATTGTTATTATTACTATTATTATTATTATTATCATTATTAATTCAACTTTTATTATTATTACCATTATTAATCCAACTTTTAAAGTATTATTATTATTATTATTATTGTTAACGGATATTATCATAATTAACGAATATTATTATTAGCGAATATTATTATTAACGGATATCATCAATTATTAATTATTATTATTGTTATTATTATTATCACTTATTATTATTATTACCACTGTTATTATTATTATTCGTTCAATTTTTCGAATCTTATTATTATTATTATTATTATTATTGTTAATTCAACTTTTTCAAAATCCTATTATTATTATTATTACCATGGTCATTATTATTATTAATTCAATTTTTCGAACCTTATTATTGTTATTATTATTATTATTATTATTATTATTATTATTATTATCATTATTATATTTCTATTATTATTATTATTACCATTATTCCTATTGTCATTATTGTTATTATTATTATGATTGTCATTATTATCATTATTATCATTATCATTAAAATCTATATTGTCGCGGTTTAACCTCCTAAAGTTCATCTCTTATTATTATTATTTCAAACTCCCCAAAATCTTATTATTATTATTATCATTAATTCAAATTTTCAAAATCTTATTGTTATTATTAGTAATTCAACCTTTCGAAATCTTATTATTATTATTATTATTATCATCATTATCATTAATTATAACTCTCGAAATCTTATTAATATTATTATTATTATTATTCTTAATTCAAACTCTCAAGATCTTATTATCATTACTATTATTAATTCAACCTTTCAAAACCTTATTATTATTATTGCTATTAATTCAAACTTTTAAAATCTTATTTTTATTATTACTATTATTATTATTAATTCAACTTTTAAAATCTTATTATCATTATCAATTCAACTTTTAAAATCTTATTATCATTATTTCAAAACTTTATTATCATTATTATTATGATCATCATCATCATCATCGTCCTCACCCTAAGCCCTTCTAATTCACCCTAGGCCCCTCTGATTCCAAAGCCCAATTCGTGTATCCCCTGTCCTGAGCCCATTTCCCAATGCCCCAAGCCCATTTCCGTAGCCCTGCTCACCCTAGGCCCTTTTAGTCCCAAAGCCTTTTTAATCCCTTTCGTTTATCCATATTATTATTATTATCATTATTAAAAATCTATAGTCTAGCCGTTTAATTTCCTGAATTTCATTTATTGTTATTATTATAATTATTGTTATTATTATTATCATTAAAAATCTATATCCTCCTAACTTAATTTCCTAAAGTTCATTATATTATTATTATTATTATTAAAAATCTATACTATAGCCATTCTATTTCTTAAAGTTCATTTCTTATTATTGTTATTATTATTATTATTATTATCATTATCATTATTATTAGTATTATTATCAAAAATCTATACTCTCTTTCAGTTCAATTTCCTAATATTATTATTATTATTATTGTTATTATTAAAAACCTATATCCCCCAGTTTAATTTCCTAAAGTTCATTTATTATTATTATTAAAAATCTATATTTTAGTATTTCAATTTCCTGAAGTTCATTTATTATTATTATTATCATAATTAATATTATTGTTATTATTA
The DNA here is from genome assembly GCF_004353265.1 of Vitis riparia. Lineage (NCBI taxonomy): Eukaryota > Viridiplantae > Streptophyta > Magnoliopsida > Vitales > Vitaceae > Vitis > Vitis riparia. Next base: position 13,816,978 of record NC_048443.1, read on the forward strand.
CTATTATTAAAAATCTATATCCTCGCAGTTCAATTTCCCGAAGTTCATATTATCATCATTACAAATTCAATTTTCAAAATCTATACCCTTGTAGTTTAATTCCCTAAAGTTCATTTCTTATTTTCTCTGGAAAATTTCATTTTAATTATCGAAGCTCTAATCTTTTAAATTTAATTCCCAAGACTCCAATCTTCCAATAAGCTCCAAAAATCCAATTTTCACTCGAATAGTTAATTCCATTTCAATTCCTAAATAATCTTCTGTTCTTCTTGATTTTTACATAAGCAATAGTGAATTCTCCTTAATCCTAAAACACGGAATTTGTGAGACTAGTTCATGAGTAATAAATTGGGCTTTGGTGGGGGCCCTATGTTCGATCTCTTTCGATTTGTCAACTGTTGTGCTTAGTGTATTTTGCTTGAGCTTCGTTTTGCGCTCCGATATGCATGAGCTATATTTTGTATTCATCAATTGTGCACTAATTCTGTTTTTTTGATAGCGCATTATGGCTCATGGCCGAGGTACGCATCCACTCTCATCCTAGTCAATCTATATTGCGTGTTTTGATTCTCATGTTGTGCATGATTTAGGTGGGTATCCATTGACTTTTTCGTTGATTGCCATGATTGCTTCATTTTATTAGTAGAGACCCGACTTTAGGGACTTAGAGGGGTGCTACGGTCTCTATCGTACCTTCCCGATAAGTAACCTGACCTCCGAACCTGATCCGGTTTTTCATAGATCGCCTTTTCCAAAACCAGGAGTCGCACTTAGGGTTTTTCTTTCTTATTTTGTTTACCCTTTTAAAAATAAAACAAAAATAAGTGGCGACTCCAAGTCAGTTTTCATAATCAAATAAAATCAAAATTTCAAACAAAAATCGAGCTCGCCATTGAGTGGGAAACGCATGAGCCGAAATGCGGGGTCCACACCATGTTTCTTATGACTATTAGTCATAATCTTCGGAATCGATTGATTAAGAATAGATTCCAACACTCAAGTCAAACAATTCACAAATACTTCCATGAGGTTTTAGTGGCCATGGTGAATTTCTCAAAAGAGATGATTACTCCTCCATCATTCAATGATAGTTCAAATGGTATCTCCAATCGTCGACTAAGACAAAATTTTAAGGTATATTATTTTTTATTTCTAATTATTCATATCATATTTGTATTATTCTCATATAAAAATAATTATTTATATTTTAAAGAATTATTACCATGTAGGATGTTGTTGGTGCAATTGATGGAACTCTTATTCATGCATGTATTCCCACTAATCAACAAGTACCTTATCGAGGTCGTGGGAGAGGAGAATGTTTTCAAAATGTTATGGCAGTTTGTGATTTTGACATGATATTTAGGTTTGTTGTAGTTGGATGGGAAGGAACAGCTCATGATTCAAGAGTCTTGATAGAAACTATCCGTAACCCACAACATAATTTTCCAATGCCCCCATCAGGTAAATATTTTATTTTCATTTTATTTAATATAATTTGTATTTATTCATTATAATAATCAACTCAATCCTTTTTTTTTTTTTTCAGAAAAAATATTATTTAGTAGATGCAGCATACACACACACTCGAGGTTTTATGGCACCATATCGTAATGTGCGTTATTGGTTGAGTGATTTTCGTAGTGGTGGTAAAGCTATAGGAAAAGAGGAAATATTCAACCAATGTCATGCAAGATTGAGAAATGTCATTGAACGTGCTTTTGGTGTTGTTAAGGAGCGTTTGAAGAGAATGGCACCTTATTTGTTTACTACTCAAACAAAAATTGTCATGACATGCTTCTCCATTCACAATTTTCTTCGACAAATCTCAGTTGTGGATAGATTATTTTCTGAATATGACAATGAAGTGGAATTGGAAAGTGACAATGCAAATCAAAATCAAAACTCAACTACAAGCAGTTTTTTTGCAGCATCTGATCAAGAATTCATGCAACAGTTTCGAAACCAAATTGCAAATGAACTCTTTCAAGTGTTTAGTTAACTTGTCATTTTTAGCTTTTTACCATTGTACGAAATGCAATATTTAGATATTAGCATAAAATGTGATGTCTTCGGATATTTGAAAATATGTACTTGAATTGTTATGTTTTTTCTTTAATTTGATTTAGGTTTTATCAATCCATTATTTTTCATATTATTAAGTTTAAATATTTTATTTTAATTATATAAAAAATAAATATATTAATTATTTTTTGTAAGAATGATAATGATAAATTATTTATTATAACAATTTTATTATTTTGAACTTTTTAGAAATAATTTAAATTATATTTTTTTAATACATTAAAATATTAAGATATTGGTTTTCAGCATTTAAAAAAACAAACAGCTTAATACTTAATAGAAATAAAATTTTAAAAAAACAAACAACTTAATGCTTAATGCTATTAAGCATTATTTAGTATTAAGTTAAAAAAAAAGTTCTATTTAGAATTAAGCCAAAAAAACAAACGCCACCTAATTCATGCAAGATAAATTGGGTTTTGGTGGGAGCCTTACATATGAGTTTTCTCTTCTGATTGTCATCTGTTATACTTAATGAATATTGCTTGATCTTTGTCTTGCTTTTTAATGTGCATATAATGATTTTATACTTGAGTTAACATTGTTTCCATGATAGTGCACGATTAATTGCTACTAAGGTACGATCTCACTCCCACTTCACTTATTCTTATGCATGATTCGCTTTATTATTTGATTATTTCATTTTGGTATCCATTGATTTCCTTATCAATTGTCACACTTGCTTCACCTTATTTAGTAGAAACCTTATTATAGGGCTCAGATGAGTGCTATGGTCTTTTACCATACCTTCCCAATAAGTAACCTGACCCCTAGACCTAGACTTGGTTTTTCACAGACCTGTTTTTTTCCTTCAGGAGTCACTCTTAGGGTTTTTCTTTCTTATTTTGTTTTTTCCCTTAAAAAATAAAACAAAAATAAGTGAAGATTCCAAGTCTTTTTCTAAAAATCAAGCTTTCACCAAACAAATAAAAAAACGAGTTTTGTCATCAAGTGGGAATGCATCGAGCAAAATGTGAGGTCTACACTACAACTTTGACCATTTAAAAGAATTCAAAACCGTAGTCACCAACTACGACTTTAAACTTAAAGTTAAAGCTAAAAAAGAATTCAAAACCGTAGTTACCAATTGTGACTTTAAACTTAAAGTTAAAGCTGTAGTTTGTGACTATGGTTTAACCATTTTAGAAAAATAAAGCTGTAGTCACCAACTATGGTTTATGACATGAAAACTTATATGACACAGGCGCACTAAATTGGACATTATTTTGGAAACAAGTTTATGTTATGGATTTTTTTTTTCCATGTACTATTTTGGGTCAAAACTCCATTTTTTGACCAATAAGAAAAATATTGTAGGAAAAATGGATGTGGTTATGCTCCATATCCTTTGACTTTTATATAATTTTTTTTTTAATTCTCACCATTTTTCTCCCATTCTAATATTTTATGTGCATATTTTATTTCACTTTTTTAATTTCACATTCTAATATTTTATTTTTTATTTTTATTAAAAAAAATTTAAAAAGGAAAGCATGGCAAACATATTTTTGTTATATCTTTTTAATTTTTAATTTTTAAATTTAATTTAATTTTTATATTTTATAATCGAATAAGTTAAATTTTAAGTAAAACGAATAAATTTTATATTTTAAATTTATTTTAAGCTTTATTTTTATTTCCTATTTTAGTTTATTAATAATATTATAATATTTTAGTAAAGTTGATGAAAGTAATTAATAAAACTTTCATTAAAATTTAATATTAATAGTAGTATTTTTAAAATGTAAATTTCCTATTTTTAAAAGACTACAATAACTATTTTCTTTTTTTAAAAGATTTTTTTTGCATATATTTTAGAATTTTCATACTATATATATTGTTACTATATAAAATAAAAATCATGTTGAAATTATTTAAAAATAATTTTAATTTATATATTAAATAAACTTTTCAAATCAAGATTTTACTTTGCACATGAGATTAATTTATTTATTTTTATCATTTTAAAATATAAATCACTAGAGAATTAGAAGCCTATAGAAAAAAAAAAATAGGGTGCATGGTAGATTATATACAATATAATCACACAGAACAAATTCATTTTATATGATTTCCATATCTTTAAGTATTTTTGACATTACGAGAAAATCATACCCTTTAACTCAATTATAAATGTTTGTTAATCTTTGAACTAAATTTTATACCTTTTGTGGATCTTAACCTCATTATCAATTATAAATGTTTGTTAATCTTTGAATCGAATTTTATACCTTTTGTGGATTTTAACCTCATATTCGCCCCTAAAATATAATTGTTTTAATAAAAAATTTGAAAAAAAAAATGTATTTTAAAAGGAAGCAATCTCATGGACCTCACATTTAAGTTATCTTTACCACAACTAATTATAATATTTAACAAATTATTTTATAAAAGTTGTAAAATATTTAAAATTTTATAATAAAAAAATTGTCAAAATAAAAATTTTATGAAAGAAAAATTGCCACTTATTTTATGATATAAAGTTATAACACTAAAACGCTGTGAAAAAATCATTTATAAATAAATTAAAATAATTATTTATTGATTTTTAGGATTTCTTAATAATTTACTAGCAAGTATATGTCTACTTCATTGGTTTAAACATGATGTATGAAATTTCTCATTTGAATTTTATTCTCAGCATAAGACAAAGTGGATTCTCTTTGCAATGCTTCACAATAAAGTATATTTGAACAATATTTTTAAGGTATTTTTAATTTATGATTCCAATGGGTTTGGTGTTGTGTAGTCTTTAATAAATGGAGATTTACACATTGCTTGAATTTTTTTCTTTTTTAGCTTAATTATTGTATTTGGAAATTTGGAATTTTCCTCACTAGATTCTTTTGCTGAGTAATTAAAGATTGTGCATATTAGTTTTAGTTGTTTAACATCTAAAGGGTTTGGTTGAGTTGATTAATTAGGATTTTCATGAACCGGGAACAACTGATTTAGTTTGCTTAGTTTGCAGAAAAAGCTTGAACAAAATTTTGTAATATATCATGTTTAGGTTCTTCTACCTTCAAGTGTTCTTGCATGTCTAGAGGATATAGAGGAATTAGAGTATTGATCGTATACTAATCTGATTCCTTGATTTGCTAAATTATTTCGTTTGTTGATAGTAACTCTAAGTTCCAATGCTAGAAGGGGTAGTGTTTGTGTGGTATAATTGGGGGTTGATCAAATTTTGAACTCCAAAATTATGTCACAAAATTAGTCTTTTTGTGGGTCAAGAGTGGTATGTGAGTGTGCTAGTTAAGCCTTATAGAGTGTGTCATAGCTCTTTCTTCTCTTAAGTGCATTTAGAAGGTGTGTCACTTATGTTGGGGGAGGGTGTGCCAACTTCTCAAACCAAGGGTTTACCAACTTAATTGTCCTTGAGGTGTGCCACCCTTTATATCAAAGTTGTAGCACTTGAGTTCTTCTATGGTGCGCCACTCTTTTAAACTAAAGTTGCATCATGCCTTGCTTTCTTCACTTGGACAAGCGTGCCAAGTCCTCTTGGCCACTTGCATGGGCGCACACGAAGGATGCTTATCCTGCATTTTTCTCTCATTTCTTAGTTTATCCATGTATTTCGTTTTCCAATTTCCTTTAGAATTCCAAAAATCAATTAAATTATCTTGAAATATTCTCAAAAATACTTTCAGTCCAAAAAATAAGAGTTTTAAGACCTGTTTGACAACTGTTTTTTAGAACAGTTTTCTGGTTTCCAAAACAAAAAAAAAATTAAAAAACACGTTTGATAGTAAAAAAACTGTTTTCTGTTTTTTTGTTCTTTGAAAACAAAAAATAAGGTATTTTCAGATAACATCTTTTAATTTTTTTTCAGTTGTTTTCACTTATTTTTTTAGAAATGTTTTAAAAAATAATTATATAAACATGTATTATGATTAAAAATAAAGCCATAAGCATAAAAATTATTTTTAAAACATATTTAAAAATATTTAAAATAAGTTAAAAACATTTCAGGTTCCCAAACATACTTTTGTTTTATAAAATATCATAAAATAATTTTCAAAAACTATTCTTAAAAACTATTTTTAAAAACTGTTTTTAAAAACAGTTAACAAATAAGGTCTTAGCAACAATTTTTACTTGGGAATCAATTGTGAGATTCAAACTTATCAAGTCTAAATGATCCTATTAAGATGTCAAGTCTTGGATTTCAGCAAGGTGTAACGAGGAGCATTAGTGTCACAAGGATGCACTGAATCATGATATTTAATTAGACATAGACTAGTTCTCTTTATTAGTTGGTCTACTTTTATTTAACAATTAATGGGGCATTACTTACTTAAGCCAATAAATGGGTCTTTAGTCATCCAAGCCTAACCAATAGCCCCCTAGTAACTAAAGTTAGTTTATATCCTTACATAAATTCATTATGGGTTTAGGGTTAGACATAGGGTTAGACATCATGTCCAATTACAAAGAGTCCACCAATCAGATTTGCCAATCCCAAAGCTAAAATGTTCACTACAATAACAAAAGACAAATTTATGTCACAAACTGATTATATGCCATCTTATATAGTGAAAACAAAAGGAAAATAGTTGATCTGTTTTCCCCAAATCAAACAATAGATGAAAACTTCTATTACAAAGTATTTGAGATAAGTTAATTTCATTGCTAGCTGCAACCATATTACATCATAGATGCCATTGTTGACTGCTTTGATTTAATATAATTCAACTATAACTACACCTAACTATAAAACATTGTTCTTGGTATTACGTTAACGGAAGCTTTAATGCACCATGAGTGAATTCTATAATAACATAAGGATAAAATCATCAACACCATAGTTCGAAGAACCATACTTACATCTACGAGGGTGAGAATCATTCTACAATATCACAAATAATATTATAAAAAATAATCGTTAAGTCTATTCTATGCTCTCAATTGTAAGATCTTGTTATACCAGACATCTTTCATATTTTGTCGTATCTTTTATTTGTAGAGTATAAAATTTACATATATCTTTATTTTCATCTAAACTTTTTTTTTAATAACTTAGAATATTTGTAAAGACATTTTTAATAAGTTTTCTTACTTTTGTAAGGAAATCTAATATTACAATGATGTCAATATAGAAATATTCTATATAATATTCTTTGCAAAAAGCATTATACCAAATAAGAATTTGAAACATTCTCTAATACCTAAAAGAATAAAGTAATGGGATATATCTATTCAAAAACAAATCATGACTTTTAAGTAGGGGTGCAACTTGGAGAGGTTGGTCCGACCCAATTTGAATACAACCCGATGTTTGAGTAGGTTTGGACAAATATTTTCAATACTCTGGTTGAACTTGGTGTAGGCCCTCTCGAGAGAAGGTTTCCCATTTTTCTTACTACCCCGAGGATGATTCATTTTAGGCGGCTAGAGAGGACTGTGAATGAGCTGTTTTTGGGTGGCTAGATAAGATGGAATTAGGGAAGAAAAACAACTAATGGGTGAGTTGTTTCAAAAAGAAGAGACATAGTTGGGCAAAGAGGGGACATAACTGAGTAAAAAGGAAGCACGACTGGAATAGGAGGACGGGTAGCAGCTTGCATGAAAAGAAAGAGTTGACAAGAGAAAAAAACATCTAGATGGGAGCGAAAAATTGGAGAAAAAAAACGAAAGAAAATAGAGAGGTTTCGGAGAGAGAAATGGGCATTTTTTGGAGGCTGTGGGAGAGTGGGAGTGTGTTGGGTGATTTCTGCTGCTAGTTACAGAGAGAAGGGGATTTCCGTTGCTGTTATAGAGAAATATTTTAGTAGCTTGGTAGAGAGGACAAGGCGGGGGAAAAGGAAAATGAGCTGAGCAGAGGAAGTTAGTTTTGGGGAACTAAGCAAACTCAGTTTTGAGATAAGCATTACCTAGTAAGTTTATTTGTGTTCATAGTTCATTATGTCATCATACTTCTCTCGTCTCTTTTTCAAGTAATTACTTTGCATCGTTTGTGAGTTGACTTTGGTTTGGTTAATGTAATTTCATTCCATGCTTCTCCGTTTTTCACTCAAGGACAATTTAACTGTGTTTTGATTGTTTGTTTCACATTTGAGGACATCCTCATATTTCGTTGTTTTTTTAGACATTTTTCTGGTTTAATCCACCAATTTTTGAGCCCACAGATGAAGGAAAAATGAAATGGATCTCTTCATGTTCATTGGGTATTCGGTCCTCATCTACTCCTTTTTAAAGAAAGCTTCACCCCATCACATTCTCATACCCATCTTTCATGCCCCCTCATGCATATACCCATTTTCCATACCCATTGAACCACTTATCTCCCATCATCTCACTACATCATTTCATCTTTCTATACCTCCATCACCCACTTCCCTCACTATTTTCCTATCACCCCCACCATCTATCATTCATTTCCTACCTGTTTAGCTCCATTTCCTGCGTGCATGACGTCCAAAGCGCATGGCCACCTTCATTCTCTCTACATCCTCATACCCATAACCTTATATATAACCATACCCATCATGCCCAAGATGCCCTACCAGCTGCCCTACTGCTCATTTCTCACTCATGCATAGGAACCATGCATGCATGGCCGTCCTCACTTCTCTTATACCCACTGCCTTCTACCCATTCATCAAATTCACACACTACCCTTCAAACCATCATCTTCCAATACCCACCAATCCACTTCTACCACTACCCATTAATCGCATTCCTTTCCGTCGCGACCCCTTTGTGCACCTATGATGATGGCTCCTGCCATCTTTTGGACTATGGGAGGTAGAAATATAAGACGGGTCTCTTCGTCGTTCACAAACCACATCCCAAGTATGAGATTCACTCATTAAATATGCATAAAAAATGGGTTTGTGGTGTATGATAGATATATGCATTGGAAAATAGGATAGTGGTGTGGGTATGATATTATTGCAATATGAAAATGGGTTAGTTGCGTACTGGAGACAACACAATAAAGTTAGGAATAGGCTTGAACACAAGGATAAATGAATTTTGGGATGGGGCCCCACAAGCTTGATTTGAATTTGATATTATATATAAAGCATACGTTGGAGTGTTTGGCTATGCATGGCCGTCTTTCCTTAGGCCATGTGTCATCCTCTTAAATCGTCTTCTTATAAAAATTCCATTTTCAAAATAATTTTTCAAGATTCCAATTTTCAAAATTTAATTTTCCGAAATTTCATTCTCAAAATAATTTTTCAAGATCCCAATGTTCGAAATTTAATTTTCCGAAATCCCATTCTCATAATAAAATTTCAAGATTTCAATTTCTTTAATTTAATTCCCCGAAATTCCATTCTCAAAATAATTTCCCAAGATTCCAATCTTCAAAATTTGGTTTTCCAAAATACCGTTCTCAAATAATTCTTCAAAATTCCGATTTCCAAATTTAATTTTCAATTTTCAAAATTCCAATTTTCATATTTACTTATTTATCTAATCATTATTATTTTCGTTATTATTATTTTTCTATTTACTTATTTTTTAAAATTTCATCTTTAAGTAATTCTTCAAAATTCTGATTTCCAAATTTGATCATCGTTTTCCAAAATTCCAATTTTCATATTTATTTATTTAATCATTATTATTTTCATCATCATTATTTTATCTATTTATTCTATTTATTTTAAAAAAAATTCATCTTTAAATAATTCTTCAAAATTCCGATATCCAAACTTAATTCCCAATTTCCAAAATTCCAATTTTCATATTTATTTATTAATCATTATTATTTTCATTGTTGTTATTATTCTATTTGTTTATTTATTATTATTATAATTTTATTTATTTATTTTTAAATTCCATTCTCAAATAATTCTTTAAAATTCCATTTTCTTAAATTTAATTTTCAAACTTCCATTTTTAAATAATTCTTCAAAATTCCGATTTCCAAATTTAATTCCCAATTTGCAAAATTCCAATTTTCACATTTATTTATTTAATCATTGTTATTTTCGTTGTTATTATCATTCTATTTGTTTATTTATTTATTTATTTAAAAAAAATCCATCTTTAAATAACTTTTCAAAATTCCGATTTCCAAATTTAATTCCCAATTTGCAAAATTCCAATTTTCACATTTATTTATTTAATCATTGTTATTTTCGTTATTATTATTATTCTATTTATTTATTTATAAACAAAATTCCACTTTGCAATTGGTTTTGCAGCTAGTGTTTCAACTCACTTTTCAACTAAACCTACCACCTTGCACGTGAGCCCACACATTGCATGGCCATCTTGGCATGCAATCCATCACCACCACTCATCATTTTATTTATTTATTTATTTATTCCTTCATATTTTGATATTAAAGTTCAATTCTTCAAAATTCCTATTTCTAAATTCAATTTCCAATTTCCAAAATTCTAATTTTCCCATTTATTTATCTAATCATTATTATTATTCTATTTGTTTATTGTTAAAATTCCATCTTTAAATAATTTTTCAAAATTCCGATTTCCAAATTTGATTCCCAATTTCCAAAATTCCAATTTTCACATTTATTTATTTAATCATTATTATTTTCATTATTATTACTATTCTATTTATTTATTTGTTTATTTTTAAAATCACATCTTTAAATAATTCTTTAAAATTCCAATTCCCTAATTTAATTTCCAATTTCCAAAATTCCAATTTTCATATTTGTCTATTATTATTATTATTTTATTTATTTATCTATTTCTAAATACCATCTTCAAATAATTTCCTGAACTCCAATTCTCAAATAATTTTATAAATTCCAAGTTCTTTCAAATTTAATTCCCAAAATTCCAATTCTTAAATTTAATTTTCAAAACGCCAATTTTCAAATAATTTTCGAGCTTTTAATTTTCGAATAAATTTCAAAACTTTAGTTTTCTTTCAAATAATTTTGATTTCACTCCAGTTTTCAAATATTTCTTTAATTCTACGACTCTTCATCTTTCCTTAAGGTTCGGGGTCACCAAAAATCTTGTTTTTAGTATACTTGTTGTCTTTTTCTTTCAGGCAAGCACCTTCATAAATTTTTATTTGATTTTAAAATAATTTTTCTGTTCCTCTTGATTTTTAAATAAGCAAGAATGAATTTTTCACAATTCCAAAATAATGGAATTTGTGAAACTAATTCATGCAAGATAAATTGGGCTTTGGTGGGGGCCCTACACTTGAGTTTTCTCTCTTGATTGTCAGCTATTATGCTTAATGAATATTGCTTGATCTTTGTCTTACTCTTTGATATGCATGTGATGATTTTATACTTGAGCTAACCTTCTTTCCATGATAGCGCACTATTAATTGTTGTTAAGGTATGATCTCATTCCCACTTCGCTTATTCCGATGCATGATTCACTTTATTATTTGATTATTTCACCGGTATCCATTGATTTCCTCATCAATTGCCACATCTGCCTCACCTTATTTAGTAGAGACCCGTTTTTAAGGACTGAAGAGGGGTGCTATGGTCTTTATCGTACCTTCCTGATAAGTAACCTGACCATCGAACTTGTTTTTGGTTTCTCGCAAACTGTCTTTTCCAAATAAGGAGTCATATTTAGGGTTTTCTTTCTTATTTTGTTTACCCTTTAAAAATAAAACAAAAATAAGTGGCAACTCCAAGTCTTTCCTTAAAAAAAATCAAATTTTCACCAAATAAAAAAAAAAAAGCGAGTTTCGCCATCGAGTGGGAACACATCGAGCCAAAATACGGGTTCCACATTTGGGTTATGTTTTTTTAACTTGAACTCAATTTGGGTTGGGTTTTGACCAAAGTTTGAACAACTTGAGCCTAACTTGGACCCGATTTAATGTTTTTTTTTTTTTAATATTTATATCTTATATAATAATATTCATTTTCTTTTTAGATTTTTTAAAATATCAAATTATAATTATATCATATACTTTTTCAGTTTTAGAAAGATATATAAATTTATTTTTACTTTTTTATTATTGTTATCTTGAAATTTTGTCTTATTTACTATTTTGGTATAAATATATAGATTTTTTTTTTAACACTATAAATGGATTTTGAATCATGCAACTCAATCAACTCGACTAAGAGTCCGTTTGGTATTTTAGGAAATGCTTTTAACCTTTTAAAATTTTTTATCTTTTAAAACTTATAAATGCTAGAAATACTTCCTAAAATCACTACCAAATGCATTCTAACTCCAATCATCAACCCAAGTCTAACTCGATCAATTTGAGTTTAACCCGATCAACCCAAGTTCAACCCTAATTCAACTCGAGTTTAAAAAAATGAGGTTGAGTTGGACTTGGGTTGAGTATCTTGGGTTAGAGGTTGGGTTAGGTTGAGCTTGAATTTATTATTTCTAAATTTGGGTTGGGCATGGATTAACCATCAACCCAATCAACCCGTCCAAGTTGTAGCCTTACTTTTAAGAAGTTAAAGGTGGTAGGAAAAAATAATAGATGGGATTTTTTGTTGTACTAGTGTTTTATATATGGTGCATTAAGTACAAAAAAACTTACATGCGGTATAGCATCAACACCAGCTGCAGAGGTTACAATGTTGAGGCTTGTAATTGATTCTATTGAACCACCATACACAACGCTTTTTAGAATGTCCCATTTCTTTACAGGTACGCCTGGAAAAGGAGTAACTTGTGTGGTTAGAGAAGCTATTGGTTTAGGAATGTAATATCCATCACATATTTTTCCCTAACATGAGGCTGATTATTACTGTGAGAAGTTGGTGACATGCCCAAACCTTGTGGTGGTACCAAAGGCTCATCATGAGGATCTCCCATGGCCGCTGACCTCTTATCCTACATTGGGTAAATAGGCCTAAATTTAATCATAAGAATTGGAACACATTTTGATTATTATTTACATCATCTAATAGAAAGCGCAATTGAATACCAAATATAAATAAAGCAACCAATTATCATTTTCAGGTCTTGTCTGTACACCTAAAAGAGCAGGTTTAATATATGCTTCTTCTTCCATTTTTTTAATAGGAATCTAGCTCCTTGGTGACAAATGCAAAGACAAATTTCAAATATAAATAATATTCTATGATACGTTAAAGGAATAGGCCATTCATGATGTTTCACAGTCAATCAATTCCATCATATGACTAGTTTTGGAGAAGAGGGGGGGAGAAGAGGAAGAGAGACTTGACCATCGACTCAACTTGTAATGACCTGGTCCTAATTGTATAAATATTATCTACTCTAAAACTTTTAAAAGATGTCTACAAAGTTAAGAGAAGTTCAAAAACTCTTTCCCTTATTGAAGGTACAATATTACAATCATCACAGAAACTTGTTCAATGTAGGATATCACATAATCTCAATTACAGGAAAGAAAACAAATCTTTTATATATAAATACGTCATAATAAATAGAAATGATATATTAACCACCATTTTTATTTTTTATCAAAATCATTTAAAGAAATGTAATTGTAGTTTTTAGTTTTTATTAACCTTTGAATGAAAAATTAGTTCTTATAAATGAATAAAGTAGGGTTTATTAAATAAGAATTTTATTCTAAATGAAATTCAATTTTAGCAAAAATAATTAAAAATATATTTTGGCTTAATTTAATATAATTTTTATAAATCAATTAAAATGGTTTTTTATTTATAATTTTAATTTTATTACATGGAGAAAATGATGATTAAAAAAAAGATTTAAAATTAAACAAATTTATATTAAAAATATTCATTCCATAAAATGGATAAATATAAAATGCAAAAAATTATAATTTTTTTAAAAGAAAATCATTAGATAAAAATATTTATTCCATAAAAATGATAAATATGAAATGCAAAAAGTTGTAAAATTTTTAGAAGAATTTCATTAGAAGTAAATCCCATAGATCAACTATAGTAGATAATTTTTATAGTTTTGATTTTATTGTATTAAGGAAATAGTAATAAAAAGCATTAATTTAAAATAAATTAAGTTTTATTATTAAAAAGTTCAACAATAAAAATATTAAAGATGATAAAACCGGTTAGTCTAAAAGGTATAAAAACTTAGGCTAGTTCGTAGAAAGTTTGAAAAAAAATATAAGGGAAAGAAGGTAGAAAGGAAAAGTAAAAAAATATGAAGAAAAATTAAAAATAGATTTAAAATTAATACATTATTTTTATATACCACTTCAAACTCTTGTCACTTGTAAAGATTAAGGGTATGTTTCATAATTATTTTCGAAAACAATTCTAAAAAAATAGTTTTTAAGAATAGTTTTTAAAAATTGTTTTATAATATTTTGTAGAACCAAAGTTTGTATGAAAATTGAAAATGTTTTTAACTTGTTTTTAATATTTTTAAATATGTTTTAAAAATAATTTTTTATGTCTAGTGTTTTATGTTTAATCATTTTACATGTTTATATAATTATTTTTTAAAACAACCCTAAAAAACAATTAAAAATAACAAAAAAATAAAAAACAAAAAACAAAAATATGTTCTCTAAAAACACCCTATTTTTGTTCTTAAAAACAAAAAATAAAAAAGAAGTTTTTGTTGTCAAACTTTTTTTTTTTTGGAGAACATAATATTGTTATAAAAAATAGTTACCAAACAAACTTTAAATAATTTAAAAACATATGCATTTCTTATTAATTTTGATTATATTTTATTTTCTTTTACTTTTTTTTTATACTACATAAAAAATATTATTTTCCGAAAACCAAAGATAACCTTAATAATATTGAAATCTCTTCCCTATACTATATAATTTTAAAGGTTTAGGACTTATTATTATTGTATTCAATTCTTTCTCGAAAGTTTGTGGAGTAACGGTGTTGACAAGGTAGCAACAGTCTTAGTTATTATTAGGCAAGACTTTGGACCTATTATTGGAATCTCTATTCAATTCTTTCTTGAGAGTGTGGTGTAACGGTGTTGATAAGGTAGCAACGGTCTTAGTAATTAGCTGACAAGATTTTGGATCCATTTAACCCCTTGGAATCATCTATCCATCTATCTATATGTATAAATTACAAAGTTGACATTAACATGACTATACTTATACTAAATGAACATGCATAAATCAGGTTTCAATCTCTTATGCATGGTGATAAAATGACAGATCCTTCGTGAACATCATGCAAGTAAGTGACTTTAAGACAAGGATGGGAATGGGATAAAAGAGTACCTATGACAACCAGAAAGTTGCTACAGAATGTACATTCAAATGGTTTTGATGGCTCCTGGTCTCCACGACGAACGACATTAATATTTTCGATGCAAGCTTTACAATTAGGACAAAACTTGAGTTTTGGGTCAAAATGACCCATTTATTAAAAAAAAAAAAGAAAAAGAAAATAAGATCTAGTCACTTTTTGAAACTTACGTTCAAATTGACTTCTTTGGTGCAAATATATATTTTTTCATCATTTTAGTTAAAATCTCAATTGACAACTGAAACTTCATTTTTGAACTGAAGGTGTAGTTGGTAACTGAGGCTTCATTTTTAAACTGAAACCTCAATTGGCAACCGAGGCTTCATTTTTGAACTAAAGCCGCAGTTGCCAACTGAGACTTTATTTTTTTAACTAAAGTCGCAGTTGTCAACTGAGACTTTAGTTAATTTTTTTTTAAAATTTAAAATTTAATTAAAAATTATTAAATGACAATTTATGATTGAAATTTAAAAAATATACTTAAACAATAAATTATTTATATTTAAACTTAAGAATTTAGTATTACTTCAACAAACATAAATTGATAAATAAAAGATATTATAAATGAATATTTTATTTATTAATAAATTAATAATCTTAAAATAATAAATTTATATAACATATAAATAATATATAAAATTGCATAATTTATTAATTTAAGATATTTAATTTATCATTTTTTAAGATATGAATTTATTTGTATTATGACAAATTTATCTTTATCGAAATAATAGTATACTTTTAAGCCGTAGTTGCTAATTGAGATTTCAATTATAATTTTTTTTTACTTTCAAATTTAGTTAAAAACTATTAAATTACAATTTATTATTGAAATTAAAAATATATACTTTAATAATAAATTATTTATATTTAAACTTAAGAATCTAGTATTACTTCAACAAACATAAATTCATAAATATAAGATATTATAAATGAATATTTTATTTATTAATAATCTTAAAATAATAAACTTATATAACATATAAATAATATATAAAATTGTATAATTTATTAATTTAAGATATTTAATTTTTTGTTTTTTAAGATACTAATTTATTTGTATTATGACAAATTTATCTTTATTGAAATAATAGTATACTCTTAAGCCGCAATTGTCATATATAGATTTTTTGACAAAATTAGTTAATGAAATTAATTAGAAAAAGTCTACTACAAAATGTAATTTTTAGTAGTTTAATCAAAGTCTCAAAAAATATCCAATAAACATTAATATAGTGGAAAATAAAAAACATATATAATCTCACATGCCTCCACAAGGAGAGAACCTATGTGTAATTGGTACTTTCTTCCTTTTTGGACGTTTTTTTCTAACTGTAGCAAGCACTACATGTGACACATGAAGAACATCTGTCTATGATGGGGCTGGAGTTGGAAATAGAGGTGGTGGTGGAAGTAGTAATCTAGGTTGACGTAGGCCCCACCTACCCCTTGGAATGGCTGGTGGTAAATCTAGCTGAGTATATGTGTCAATTTGCATTGATGGTGGGTCTGAAGAGATAGGAGGTTGTAATGGAGGTAAGTCTAAAGAGGTAAGGGGTTGTACTGATGATGGGTTTGAAGAGGTAAAGGATTGTGCTGATGGTGGGTCTGAAGAAGTAAGGGCCTGAACTAAAGATAAGTTTAAAGAAATAGGGGGTTATACTGATGGTGGATCTAAAGAGGTAAGGGGTTGCACTGATGGTAGGTCTGAATAAGTAGGGTGTTGCATTGATGGTACGTCTGAAGATATGAGTGACTATACTAATCATGAGGATAAAAAGGTAGAGGGCTATAATGATGTTGATACTGACAATGTGATGAGCTGACAACTAATATATCTACCTCTCCCTCGAGATGTCGACCAACCTCGAACAAGTGGTAGTCGAGCAACTATTGACTGAGCTGGTGATCTACCTCCTCCATGCTCTACATGTGGGATACGATAATCCTCCTAAATAATGCACATAACATTAGTGGCCATACAAATAATATCAACAATACCAGTGTGACAAGCATCATTATCAGAGTCCTCCAATGGATGACCTCCTCGAGATATGATAGATGTCATAGTCTCAATCCGTCACATAAAATGATAAATAATTATTTGTTGGAATAAATATTATACATAATATGTACATAATATTAAAGTGATACAAACCAATAAGTGGGCAAATAAGGCAGTAGCCTGGTACTGCATAGGTCCAAAATCATCCATAGGTGTAATAAAACAACGTGTAATACGACGATACCATGTCATGTACGGAGCATGGTAGTCCATATGAGGCTCTATAGGCTCCGCAGTGACAATGTGGTCCCCCTAGCCTCCCATAATGCCATGTAGTGCTCATGATACAACCTCCAATCAAACTGAGGTCAACCACATCGATCTATGGAGTGAAGGTTAGAATCTACAGGGGATGTCGAAGGAATACCTTGTATGAGTCCAAACTGTCGCAACACACAGCTCAAGACGATGCCACTCAATAATATATAAAAAAAAAAAAGTGGTGACATCGTCCGCCAAATATCCTAATCAGCTAAACAAATGTCTAGAAGCAATACTAGTATATCATCTGTGTAAGGCTTCCATAATACCTGATATATTCAAATCTTAGTATGTATTTAATAAAGTTTAAATTATAATATTAATATTAATAATTTTGTTAAAGAATACTAATATTTAGCCCAAATCTGATTAGATCGTTGTCTATCAAACTCAACTCTGTATGTGACCAACACATGATGAGGAGTGTATGTATAGGATAAGGGAACTCTCCACCTACTCTCTAGTGCATCTAGAAGGAATCTCTCATCTATAGGCATTTGTGCATGAGGAAGTGATCTACTAGGATGACCCACATGTAATCGCTCCCATGACCATAATTAAAAATGAAACAAAATTATGTTTAAATACACATAATTATGATAAAATTACATAATTAATAAGACTTGTAGTTATACTTGCAACAACTGTAATGGTCCTGCAATGGTTTCTGCACTATCTAAGTTAGCTCGACATAACTTTCGATAAAGATGTGCTAGTGTTGCATTCCCCCAACTATATTGTGCAGTCTCACCAAAATCTCTTAACATGGGTATAATTACTAATTGGATGTAGTTTCCCTTCTTATCTAGAAATAATGAACCACTAACTAACAATAAAAGATATGTTCTAGCATGACTCTATAACGTGACCTCATCTACAACCCCTGGTGGTAAGTGGGAGAAATGGGTAGTAATAAAACAAACTCTAAGGAATGCTCCAAGAATATCAGTCTCTGTCGGTTGAACACCCAGTAACTCCTCACAAAGTGCATGTCAATCAATATCTGTAGAACTAGTGACAGGATGACAATGTACAAATAATCCAAATAAGATGGCTATGTCCTGCAATGTGATGGTAATCTCACCAATTGGCATGTGGAATGTATGTGTCTCTAGACGCTATCTCTCTACCAGTGCAATAATCAAAGGCCAATCAACCTTAACATGGCCCACTCGATGAAAGACATAAAATCTTGATTGTATAATGTATGGCCGAACATGATCATCCAAAACCCACTCTTGACGAAACCTATGTCGACAAGTCAAAACATTACCCATATTTGGATCAACACGAATGGTGGATGATCGATGTCGACGCTGAAGAGTAAGCACAGATGTATCCTCAGGGTCAGGACTAGTAGGAAACAACGGAGTTTCCATGTCTGTATGTACATCAATACATGATATAAACAAAATATGAATGAATTGACAAGAAACAATAATATCTAACAACATGAATTTCATGACTAAAATTGTAAAAATTTGAGCAGCATTTCCCCTAAACAACAGAGATTCAAAATTTTTCAATGTAACCTGATATAAGCAAAATATGAATGAATTGACAAAAAACAACAATTTCTAACAACATGAAATTCATGATTAAAATTTTAAAATTTTGAGTAGCATCTCCCCTAAACAATAGAGATTCAGTTTTTGTTCATGTAACCTGATATAAGCAAAATATGAATGAATTCACAACATTTTCTAACAATATGAATTTCATGATTAAAATTTTAAAAATTTGAGCAACATCTCCCTTAAACAATAGAGATTAATATTTTTTCCATGTAACCTGGTATAAGCAAAATAAGAATGAATTGACAAAAAATAACAATTTCAAACAAGCAAACATCAATAAGATGTTCAATAAGATAGTTTCTACATATATCTTAAAACGATTAAGGTCAATACTAGTAAATTAAAAAAAAAAAAATAGTACAATAAGATTTTCATGAAGTACATCAACTTCTCCTATCATTGGTTTCTCTATTAGGACAAAAACGTCGATTGTGACCCGATTGCTTGCAAAGCCCACATGTTTGTGGAGTTCTAGTTTCCCTTGCATCGATCTCATTATAAAAATGACTTGATTTTAGTCGACTATAAGTTAGCCGTTTCATTGAGTCTGAAGCTACAATTATTGATCCATTATATTGAGGCCACTCCAACTCATCAAATATGGGATAAAACAAGGGAGCCCATGTTGATAGGTAAACACAAGTAGTGTAATAACTTTGTACAAATTGTTGAAAATCAATTGCTCGACAATGACAAGTAGCAAGAATGTGTGAACATGGGAATCATAACAAAAGTGTTTTGTTACATGTGCAAGACCCCGTTTGAAGGGTAACATGATATGTGTGAGGTTTCCTATTACTGTTTCCAACAGAGTGTCTAGTTTTAACATGAAAACGTCCCACCACATGATCATACAAAACAACCTCATGTGAACCTGCCTTGACAACTTTAACCTTCATCTTGGCTTTAATATATGGAGTGAATTCTTCACCTGAAGTGAGTCGATTAGCACCATGCTCTCACCTAACTATGAAGTAACTGTTAACCCGATAGAAAGTTAACTGGACTAAAGCTGTTATTAGTAAGTTATGAGCACCCTTAAGGACACCATTAAAAACTCCAGACATGTTAGTTGTCATAATCCCATATCTCCGCCTACCATCATGTGAGAGTGCCTATTTTTAAAAAAGAATATGCTCCAACCAATTTCTAGCCTCGACATTTATTCAGCCAATTGTATCCATGTGAGAAATAAACTTTTTAACTTTACTCTCCATAGCAGCCCTACACATGAGATCTTTTAAAGTCTTATTTTTGAACTTTGTGTTGAAGTTACTTGCTAAATGACGCATACAAAATCTATATTAAGCATTTGGCTCAGTCCATCCTGAATATGTTTCATTCACAGTAGCTATAATGCCAGGATGACGATAAGAGATTAGACACAAGCCTTTCCTTTGTGTTACTCCAACTCTGAACCAACTCCAACTATCTGTATGCTCTCATTCTATAATGGAAAATGCAAGTGGGAACAATTGGTTATTACCATCACATCCCATAGCAATCAATAAAGTCCCTTTATATTTTCCATACAAATGTATCTCATCAATACTAAGAACTGGTCGACAGTGAGTAAACCCTTTAATAGATGGAGCGAAACCCAAAAAACACGTTGGAAAATTTCTTCATTTGGGTTGTTTCCAGGAACCATTTTGGAATACATAATACACCAAGGATTTGACTGCTCCAAAGCAAGGAAGAAGCGAGGCAACTCTGCATAAGACTTGTACCAATCACCAAATAATTGAGTCATTGCTTTCCTTTTAGCCTTCATTGCTTTTTGATAAGAAATTTGGTAACCAAATTGTTTGGAAACAACAACTTGAATTGTAGCAATTGTAATGGCTATTTATGTCTTCACCAATGTTTCAATATACTCAGATACAAAGCTAGAATACAATTGAGAATAATCCTGATTTATACATGGATTGATACATGTACGATGACCTTTGTACTTTGTGATTCTAAACATACCTGTATCTTTCACCCTCATTGCCCTTAATCTCCATTGGCATTCTGGTGCTTTTTTACATTTAAGAACTAACATACTTGCATTTGATCTATAAATAGTAAACTCTTGGTGCGACTTATGGAAAACATCTTCACAACATGTTGAAAATTTGATTTTGAGGAAAACATTTGGCCAATTGATAACTCCCCATTAAGATTTCCTAAAGTTGGGTTTTTCCACGGAGTCTAATCACTTACAACACAATTAATTGCCTCGTCCATATTAAAAAAATTTCGTGTATGTGGCATATGGTATGAAATGGGTGCAAATGTTGCCTCTAGGTTGTCATTAGAGATATTAACTTGGGTGCCATGTGGGAAGGCAACTGGTGATGTGTTTTCAACCTCAAACTCAACCTCGAGATTATTAGACCTATCACCAACTTCAAAGTTTACATATCTTATGCTTTCACATTCCATAACTTGTTGGACCATCACCAAATCAATATTTCATCTTTCACAACAATTTTCATCATCATTAGGTAAATGAATCTTATCTGTATTGATTGCATCATCTCTATCATCTTCCTCATCTCTTTCATTTTCGTCATCAACATCAGTATCACCTGCCGACAACCGTGTCAAATGATCCATTTCATTACTCAAATGATTGTAATTGGGATCTTGCTCGATGAATAATTAAATTGAAGACATTCCATACTTTGATGGCATCACTAGCATACGTGCAACTGTCCGATCATTCCTGACCACTAATGGTTTAAATTTGTTCATTTCAGTTGGATGTCGACATTTCAAGACCAACTGATAGTGTTTGTCAACACCAATGATATCATATGTCATGTTCAACAACACCACAAAGGTCATATGAATGGGAACATATATAGGCTCAATCTCTACATTATTTCCAATATATCTCAAATCCATTTTTGTCCTCAAAATTGTTCCATTCTAATAACATAACACTTCTACCGTGGAATTAGTCATAATTGCCTTCATATAGATAATAACAAATGGTTATTATATAAAAAATAATATTTATTCAAGTAAAAAGTAATACTTTACAGTCAATGATTCATAAAAGACAAGAATAAACCAAATAAATATTGGAATGTAATAAAGTTTCATGTCTAAATACCAAGTTCAACTCAAATGAAAGCAATTTATAAGCAAATAAGTGTATAAGTAAAGAGTAGGATGACATTATGAATTAATATGATAATATCAATAAATATTTCAAAATGAAGAACTCATAGAGATGAAGAACTCATGACAACAAATTAACATGTCATTTTATAGTAAAAAAATAAAATAAAATAAAATAGCATAGGGTTTAGGTTCAATTTCTTTTATTGATTTTTAAATAAAAAATCATGAGTATGTCTTAGATGGCCTAAATAATGGCAATAAATTGTAGCATTGGTCATAATACTAAACATCAGTATGGGCATTAGGACCCTTGTTTGGGGTGGTAGTATATTTGAAATGGATAAGAATTATTTCATCATTCCCTAAATACTAGTTTCTACCTAACGGTTTCTCCATTAACGATTTGTACAAACACATGAAACAAATAAAAATAAAAGGCAACTAAGGAAGTTCCCCGAGTTCCAATAACATATATCACATCTAAAAAGACTAGTCAACTAACTCTATTCTATAATTCTTAAAAATTGTTTAAAAAAAAACAAATTTATGTTCGAGAATTGAAATATGAAATACAATTTTCTCAACTTATTATTCATAAAATTACAACATACTTATATACAATACAAAAATTTATAAAATACTTTTAGAAAACTATCTAATGGTAATTTTCTTGTTTGGATGTTGAGAAACTGTTGAGCTTACTACTATGTCTATTATTGTGTAATTTGACGTACTTTATTTTATTTTATTTTTTTGTCCAATAAAATGTTTTACATGTGTTTGGGTTATAAACACGTTTAGTTTATTTTTCTAATTTGATAATTAGGATGAGATTAATTTTTAATATTTTATTGATAAAATGAAATTAATATTTTTATATTAAAAATTAAATTTTAAAATAAATATATGTTAAATATGTCAATTTTTTTGACAAAATGTACGTTGGGAACCGTGATTTAAAATTCTGTATGAACACCCTTAAAACATGAGTTTAACTTTCAATGATATAGACGTTAATGTTTAAGTAAGATTCAAGTTCTTTTCATGGGGCTTGAGTACCCTAACAGTATCGATTAATTGAGAACCAAAACAAGATCTAGCATCTAGTATTTTGTGAATATAGGATAGGATGCATCATACATTAAGAAGGATGTAACATTATAAGTTACAAGTTACAAGTAGGTTGGACAATAGCTTTTATAGAGTGGCTTCGATGCATATAACATGGAATAAACTTAAAAGCTTTTTCCTTCTTTGAGAACAGAGGGAAAAAATTCCCAATACTGAAAACTATGTTTTTCTGTATGTGGAGGTTCTGGGAATGGGACATGGTATATATCTAAATAGTCAATGGGAATATCATTCATTTTTTATTCTAGTTTGCTTACTCATTAGAAAGTTGTTGTTGTTTGTTTAAAAATAGGGAGGAAGAAAAGAATATTTTTTTGATGAAATTTACTAGCACTAATATTTACTCATTATTATTATTTTTTGGCTATTTCCTCCAACATCCAAGCATTTATTTTAGCTAGTGGTAAAGCAAACCTCGGGTGATATGGACTCATCCTTCTACGAAGGATTTGTCCCTTTTATCTTATAGAAGGGATAATGTTGGGAAGCATTTCTTGGTTAGTTTCTCACAAACCCATACATGAAAAGATCCAATTAGTAAGAAGTGATGAATGACATTTTTTTTTTCTTACTCTTCTTACTATGTCTAGGGCCCATCATGTCTCCAAATTTTCGTTGTGATCTCAATCCAACTACCGAATTGATTTGATACATATTGAAAAACACGACCAATCAAATCACATCGGGTCTATATATAGATTTTAATGTGTCAAAATAAATACAATTGATATTTTAATTATTAAATATTATTCATGTATTGTGTTGACTTGTCATAAAATTAAATAATATTATTTTTAAAAAAACAAGGTATTAAGTAAATTAGCAATTGAAAATATGAAAATAAAAATAAATAACAGTATATTTTATAAAGTTTATTTAAAAATGAAGTATTTAAATATGATATATTTATAAAAATGACTCTACTATGCCTTCAAATTTTAATTATTATATTCATTTATTCATTTAAATATCCAAATATATAAATATTTTATAAATTTAGTAATAATATTATCAAATTCACAAAAGTTAAAAACTTAACATTAAGCCCCTGAAAAATCCAAAAGCGAGTTTAGGATAGTAAAATATATTACAAATATATAGTAATTTTTTTTAATAAGTAATAATAAGTCTTTGATGTAGATGACATAAATTATATTATAAGTAGTGTTAATTTAATAATAATTGACCTAAAAGACCTAAAACCCTTAAACAAACCCTTTCTTTTGCTACTCGACGACTCAACTATAGCTTCAAGCTATCAGGCACTGTAATGGGCATCTTCAAGCTAAAAATCAATTAAGACTTAAAAACATTTTATTACCAACCAAAAAATGAAAAAAAAAAAAAAAAAAACTGAACTGATTCATCGGAGAAATCAAGATTGGAACATTTAAGTGCGTTGCAGATCTAGATCTAGAACTAGATGCTACAAAATCGAGCCCTATTTTTCCATGCAGGTTACCTTATATGATGTTTAAGCTAATAAGGCCGAAGCTGAAACCAACCCTCAAGACATTAATCTTCACAATATACAATTGTAGGCCCTGTGTGAGACACCAAGCTCACATGTATGTCTTAAGTTAGGATGCATTGGAAAGTAACTTTAAGGAATGATATAAAATCCATTATCCCAAAGTCCCAATAGAAAAGGGACAAAAAAAATAGACTAGAATAAATGCCAGATATTAGAATCATGGATTTGTCATTTTTCCCCAGAAAATTTCATTTTACCCAGAAATTTTGATTTCCCCCAAAAACTTCAACAAACGTTTGCATCTTAAAGAGATTCAATCTTTGGATGATAACAAACCATTTATATTAAAATAGCCATGAAGGACGTAAACAAAAGAGAAAACCAAAAGCAATGAGAATTTTTTTTTTTCTTCTGAAAACTGAGATTCCGAGATGGGAAAAAAAAAAGGAAAGTGGTAAAAACTTTACATAAAACAAGCCAAAAAGAAGATTGGGACCAACCTCAACCTTGATGCTTTGTAGCTCCAACAATGTCTCTCTTACAGTGGCCCATTGGTGGGGCTAGGGTTTTGAAGAAAAAAATTACACAGAGAATAGAGCACGGGATGGGAAGTTGGGAAAGTAAACAAAAATAGTATAAAAAAAAACTGAGTTTTATGCTTATGTGGATTGATGGGGGCTATTTTGAACATTAGTTTTGGAAGAAGCCCACTTTTAATATTAAGTTTCTGAATAAGCCATTTTGGCCCAAAACACGTATAACTTATGTGAACTCGGCTCCTCTAATATCCTCTCAAGTTTGAATTACCTATCTCCCTCACTTTCTTTTATTAAGTCAATACTTACATGTTCTATTGCCGCAGTCTCAGAAGACATGCTCTCACCTGCCACCATGAAACAGATAAACATTGCTTTTCAATTTAATCAAATGGCCACAAATTCTTTACAATTTTTTTTTTGGATTTTTTTTAGTTTATTTATTTTATAATTTATAATTTATTTATTTATTTTTAATTGAGTTTAATTATGTATTAAATTCTTCCAAAATAAATCCCTACAAACAAATCAATTCCAACATTCATACCACATTTTACACTTTATGAGAATTTAATATTTAAAACTAGAAAAAAATAGAAAAATATGAGAAAGAAATAAAAACAAATTAATTTACAGAATAAAAAAATGGATAAAAGAGAAAATAAAGAATAGACTTGCAGATAGAAAGATCCTACCACTACCATCTTCCACCTGAATCTTTTCTTCTGGCACTTTTAATTTGTTTTTCTTTTCGTTTTTGTATATATCTATTAATTAGTTAAATGGGATGTAATGATCCTTCGATTTGTGAATCTAACCCCTCTCATAGTTTTATTTAAAAAATAACTAATTTTTTTTATATAAATATCATTCACCATTTTAAGTATTTACATGTAGGTTTTAAAAGAGAGGGTTATTATTTTTACAAAAAAATAATAAAAGACATTTTTATCTAAATGAGACCAAAATAGAATAAATGATTAAATTTCATATTTTGGGTTTTTAATGATCCTTTTAATTAAATAACCCATTTAAAAAGTCGTGATTGAACACAGATGCTCATCCTCCAATTTCCAAATGAAAATTCAGAGATAACAAAGGCCCCTTCCCATCTTAGAGAAAGATCCATTTTTTTTTTTTTTTTGGAATATTTTAATTTTTTAGTTGTGAGGTTTGAATACAAATCAATATAAAAATTTCTTCAATTTTTTAAATTTTAGATTAAAATTAGATTTTTTATAAAAAAAAATATTATGCTAGACAAAAATATATAAAATAACAATTGAAAAAAATGAAACTCTTTTTCTTCTAAGGCTCATTTCTTGCAAGCCAGTACTTTGCTAACAAAAAAAAAAAAAAAGGCTTCAATAAGTAATCTTCATTGCCAAATCATTTTTCAAAATTCCTAAATCGGACCATAGACTTGAAATAATATAATTTTTTTAGTACACATCTTTACAATGAATTGACATTTGTCATCTTAGTCATAAAAAAATTAATTATGTGGTTTTAAAACAAATAATAATAATAATAATAAAATGGAACTTGATGTTGTACCAACACACTACTTTGACAAATATTTTTAACATAAGTTTAGATTGAGAATTAAAAATAAATAAATAAAAACATATTACTTTGATAAAAAAAAAAAAAACTCTCAAAAATATATATAAAAAAACACAAAGAGGATAATGCAAGACAATATTAATACCACGTGGCGTGAACAGTACGTTATTAATTTGTTTTTGCTCTATTTTGTAGATGTATTAGAGAAACGCATGTTTTTGTTTATTTTCGTATCAATGACACATGCTAAAAAAAATTTAAATTAAAAGTTTTTCTTCAAAAGACACTTTTCACCGGTTTCATATCAATGATAAATATTATAAAAAAATTGAATTTAAAATAAAGGTGTTTTTTGAAGAGATACATTCCACAATTTCAAAAAATTGAATTTATATATATTTTTATAATTTTTTTTATCGGTCAAACAGGTTAAAAATTTGAATTTATACTAAAGGTTTCTCTTGAAAAGACGTCTTCCAAAATTACACAAAATTGAATTCATATAAAAGGTGCCTTTTCAAAATATACCTTCCGTAATTTTCATATCCGTCATATAATAAAAAAATTAAATTTATACTAAAAGTATTTTTTTTCAAGAAACATCTTCCATAATTTCAAAAACACTTGAATACATGATTCTTATGTCACCTCTGAATGAAAGGGGTAATATCATATTTCTTGGTTTGTGAAGATGCCATGTGAGATGCTCCATTTATTTTTCACATTGTGGTTGAACCTAACCTCTACTAGAGTTTCGGATTCTCGCCTCATAATTCTCTATTTTTCCTTATTCTAATTGTTTGATTCCTAAGGGTTCAAATTCTATGTTTTTCCTCTCATGGAGGCATTAATAGTTTTGAATTCTCTTTTTCTCTCAGGAAAGGGTTGGTGCTCGATGCCCATTCTTTTTCGTAGTTATGATTTTTCTCTAAGGCTACCATATATAGCACCCAATGTTATTGATCCTCTTCATGAAGATTGATGTTGTAAAAGGATTAAAGATTGTATTATATTCATTATTAGAATTATATTAGATTAAAGATTGTATTTTCTTATTTTTAATATGGTATTGTGTCACAGAATTCATATTATTTAATAAATTAATTAATTATAAAATATTTATCAATAACTATGAAGCAAGGATACAATGGAAAGTCAAATTGATATTAATAAGAAAAAAAATTTCCTTTTAACAAATATTTATTATTTTTAAAATATCTAAAACCTATATGCTTTATATATATATATTCCAAAAGTAATTTAAATTAATTAGAAAAGTTGAAACCAATAAGATATGAGCAATAGAAATATTATTGATATTATATATATATTTGAAAGCAAATATTATATACTTTATAAATATTTTGTTTATTTATTAGATTTCATTACTATAAATTAATATATTTTTATATTAAAATAATTTAGTTGATTAATTATAAATATATTAGAATATCTTAACAAAATGTTTTAAAATAAAAAATATAATAAAAAATGAACAAATTCAATATAATAGTGAAATATATAATATATAACATAATAATATAGATTATTATTATTATCATCATCATTATCATATCGTGTAAATTGTAAAAGAAACGATATTATCCATTATAATGATATAATGATGATATACCGAATGAATTTCCCAATTAATTAGGATTGATATAATTTAATAATATAATATGAATTATAACTATTTATTAATATAATACAAATCATTAATAATTATTAAAAAAAATAATTAAAATTAATTCTCAAATATTAAATAATTGGATATTTCAAATTACTAAAATATATTTTAATTTAAACAATTTAGTTAAAATAAGATAAAATGTTAGATAATGACACGAAATAAATACATGTCTTATATATAATAAATATGTTATTTAGAAGTAAAAATTTTGATGATGAATATACACACTTAATATTGAAAAAAAATTAAATTAGGAGATCATCCATGTGCACTTTCACATGTATAGCATGTGTCGATCTGAGTATACATGCACTTTCACATGTATAGGATACGTTGATTTACTTAGTATATACAAGCCGAAAGCTGAAACAAATAAACGAAAACAAAAACAAATTAATAACGTACGGCTCAGGGCATCCTCCCATTTCTATTTTTTTTCATACATATTTTGAACATAAAAATATAGGGTGACGTGGTTTTTGCTACGTCACCTATCATTTAATATTTGTCATATTAGGGAGGGAGAGAGTCCAGTGAAGTGAAAAAGTACTGCGTGAGTTGTCATTATCAGTTGCCCTGGCAGTCAACGTCAACCCTCCTCCAATAATTATATATGTACTTCTTTCTTCCATCTCCGCCCACCAGATGACCAAATCCACCCCCTCACCTGACATGTTTTCCCTGATTAATTATATGTAAGCAAATCAAGTTGACCAGCTCAGCTTTGCCAGCTAAGCAATTGATTTGATTCAAGTCACTCTTTCACACCATCTTCCACATGAGACAATTTTTTTTTTTTTTTTTTAAAAACGACGACTTGCTTTGGATCTCTTTTGAAAATAGTATTCTATTCTTTACAATTTTAAAAATTATTTGATAGTTTTTTTTTTATTAAGGTTATGTTTGGTCTGAAGAAATATTAGAAAAAAAAAATCTTAGAACAAAATAGCTTTTTCATATTTAGTTTCACTAAAAAAATATTAAAAAAATTAAGTATAATTAAAATTATTTTAAAATTTATAAAATTTAAATTATTTAATATTATTATAATAAAAAAGTAAAATGAGTTTAAAGAAATATATAAAAATAATTTATTAAATTTAAATTTATTTTTTATTTTTCTTTTATTTTTTTCCTTATACTTTTTCTCACTATTTTCTTTCCTTCGCATTTTTTCTTAAATTTTTGGAGAATCGAATATAACTTAATAAGTTCTATGACAAGAAAAGTTAATAGTTAATTCCTTTCTCTACACAGAGCAAGAGAGGGACAAAAGAAGAAATGAAACAAATTTATAGGTGTTGTTTGTTTTTTAGCTAAAGGAAAAATCTAAAATTTTGTTTTTTTCTATTAAATTAAAATAACATATTGATATCAACCAACATAATTAAAATGAATCTATTGATAATAAGTTTACTTTAATTATATTAGTTGACATCAACAAATTACTTTTAACTTGAATAGAAAAAGTCAAACTATTCGACCAAAAATAAAACACCACTTAAATCATTATTAGCATTACTAGTCATTATTATATTTTTCAAACAAATTTAAGATACTTGAAGATGTCTTTTTTTTGTAAAATATTTTGAGAAAAAAATTGAAAATATAAAAAATAATTTGATAATTTATAAATTCATTAATTTTTTCTAAGTAAAATTTTGTTTATAAAATAATTAAAACCCATTTTTAAAAAGAGTTCTTAAAAATTATTTTTTAAAACTACTTTAAAAAGCCTTAAATATCTTAAAATTAACATAATAAATAATAATATTTTTTTTAATGACTATATCATCAAGTAAGACGACAAATGGCAATTCATTATAAAGATGTTTTTTGTAAAATATTTTCAGAAAAAAAGTTGCATTTTGTTCAATTGTTGTTTTAGATATTTTGTCTAGCATAAAAAAAAAAAAAAAAATCTAATTTTAATCTAAAATTTTAAAAATTGAAGAACTTTTTATAGTGATTTGTATTCAAACCTTACAACTGAAAATTAAAATATTCAAAAATATTTTCAAATTTCAAATTTTATCTAAAAATTATTGAAAGTGGTATTTAATTTTTTTTATTGACTTTCAAACTTATCTAATTTTTTTACTTGAAAGGTAATATAACATGTTTAAAAAAAAAAAATTAGTTTTTCATTTTTTAAATAAATAAGTATAAATATATTAAAAGAATTAAAGATAATCTTAGTAAAAAATTTGATAAATATGATTATAATTTTAAATATAGATTCATTTGGATAAAATTTCACAAAAAAAAAAAAAAAATAGTAGAAAGAAAGAACATTGCTAAAACTACAAAAACAAAATATACAATTACAAAAATTTGATGATGAAATTTAAAAATAAAATTTGAAACAATTCTTGAGTGAGAGAATTTGAGTGGGGAAAAAAATATTTGAATGGAAAAAAATGGGAAAGTTTTTTAAAATACCTTGAAATCCTTAACAAAAAGTAGTCTTGTACATCCTTGTATAATTAGTAAATTTGTCTTGTACAGTTAGTATAATATCCTTGTACAATAACTCAAATTTCATATATCATCTCATGAATATCTGATAATAGGTCGGTTAATCATGTTTGCATTGGTTTGGTTTTAAAAAAGAAGAAAAATTGTTGTATAATTTTGTTTTACAATCATCATAAGTAAGGTACCTATTCAAATGGCCATATACAAGTTAGATAAAGTGCATGATATGAATGTATACTTAACCAATGTGTGTAAGGAATGTCATTTATTATCAGTTAGGGGAAATAAATAAACAAGTTTTTCAGAATCACTTAAAATCTTTCACAAATAATAGTCTTGTACACCCTTGTACAGTTAGTATATTTGTCATGTACACTTAGTGTAAATACCTTGTATAGTGACTCAAATAAAATATTATTTTATTTTATTTTCAATGCAAAATGTAATTAAAAATAAGACAAAGAAATTACTTAAAAACTATTATTTAAGTCAAGTTTATTTATTTATTTCCTTTTATTTTTGGAAATAAAGAAAAAAGAATAAAAAATTTATTTAACCATGAGAAATATGAATATAAGATCAGTTGGAAAATTCCAAAATTTATTTATTTATTTCATTTTATTTTTGGAATTAAAGAAATAAAAAATAAAAAATTTATTTAATCATAAAAAATATTGATATAAGATATGTTAAAAAATAGAAATAACCCCAAATTTATTTACTTATTTCATTTTATTTATTTAAATTAGAAAGTAATTTATTTTAATAGATTAAAATGTGCACAATTCATTTATTACTTTGTTAATTATGGATATATTAAAATTTTCTATTAGACAAAAAATAAATAAAGAAAATAAAATTAAAAGGAGTAATAAATATATATAATTTAGTTATTTAATTATTTTTCATGTAAAAATAGTCCCATAAAAAACACAAAATCGATCAATTTCTTTGTTTAATTGTAAACATACTATATATATATATATTTTATTAAAATAACTAATGGAAAAAAATAAAAATGGATAATTAATGAATGAAATTTAATTCTTTCTATTATTTTCATATAAAAAATAGTATTAAACACGTTTTCAATTTTTATTTTTAAAAATAGTTTTCATTTTTTAATTAAATGTTTTTTCAAAAAGAAAATATAAATCATATTATTATTTTTTAGAAAGTATTTTTTAAAATAGTTTTTGAACATAATTTTTCTTTATTTATAATTTAAAATAGAAAATAATGTTGATTTTCAATTATTTATAAAATTTTTTTAAAAAACAATGAAAATCCCAAATTGTTAAAATAGAATTATTATGTTTGCATGAATAGTGGTGCAATAAAGACCAAAAAAGCTTATGTGAAAGGTCAGATGGTATTTTAGTTCATCACTATTTTATATCCTTAAAAGGTAATGTATAGAAATTTGAAGGATATATTGGTCTTTTAATATCTTATATCATTTCCATCAATTATGGAAGTTATATGGACCAAATATTAATTTTTGGGCCCAAAACACAATTCTCCCTATAATTAATTAGGGAAAGGAAAATTCTATGGTGCCGAGGGAGGTACCATGCCTCAGATTTTTTGTAGTCGTTGGATGAAAGATATTAAATATCAGCCATTCAAAAGAAAAAGAAAAAATGAAAAAAGAAAAACTGGCTACCTGTTGTCTCCCCCTCTCAGCCCCTCTTTTCCCGTTTTTCCCCTCTCTTCTTCTCCATAGCCGTGCGTCTTCTCCTCCATGGTTGGTTGTGTCTCGTGCTCTCATCTCCAGCCCGCCTCCACAATCATAACCCTCTCTCAATCTTGGCTCACAATCTCATCATCTTCCAAACCCACCTCAAACAACTCCGGAATAAACTCAAAACCAACCTAAAAACCAGAGTCTACTCCAGAAAAAAAAAAAAAAAATCCTATCTTCGGAAGAAACCTAAGAGGCAAATGCGAGACAATGAAGAAATGGGAGAAAGAAAACACTGAAGAAGGAGATAGAGACCCCTCTCACCATTAATCTTCAGTCGAGTTTTTGTTTTCTCCCTTTTTTACCGAGTTTCCCGATATTTTCCTCTCTTTTCCTCTCTTCTCCATACTCGGCTCTTCTCCAGGTACTTGTGTTTTCTACTCATCTCCATCGGCTGTTATTTTCTGGTGCTTTCAATTGTCTTCGTGTATTGTTGGATGTTTTTGTGTTATTGGGTGTTTTCGGGTGAGATATTGTAGCCGTTTCGGGGGGCATCTTTTCGAGTTCTGGCTTTTTTCGTATCCCCTCTGATTATGTCCATATTTAGTTTTCATATTTGGGGTTTTTTCGGGTTTTGAAGTAAAGAGTACGATATTCCCGCTCCCCCCTCCTATCCATAACCCTTGTATTTTCTTCATATTTTATATTTTGTTTAAGGGGTGTTTTCGGCTTTTAAATTTCGTGGTTTGAAGACCCGAATTGAAGGCATAGCTAGAAGAAGAAGAAAAAGACGTGTAGTACTAAGAGAAAGAAAACTAAAAAGGACACAATTTTTTGTTAATTGAAAGGCGGTTGTGTTGTAATTATTTGCCGAGTTCTATATCAAGGAAAAAAATTGTGAAATGTGTTTTACAATATTATAGCCATTATATTTCATGTTTTTTGTGAGATTTATGGATTGATGACATTAATGAAAATAATGTGGTTAGATCCATAATTGGAGATTGAAAATAATTGATATGCTAATTTTGTGACCATTTAAAATGTACATAGATTTAGGGAGGATTTTGTAGTGGTGGTGAAAGTATGTTTGATTTATTATATTTGAAATCATATTATAAAAATTGACTTAAATGATTTGATTTAATTTATAGGAGCGAACGCAATGTTGTTGAAGTTGTTCGAAATCCAAAGAGGCCTATTGGAGCTTGGATACATTACTAGTAAGGAAAAATAGAAACATGTAAAAGAATATGTTTTTTAATGTATTTTTTGTGGTTGTTATAGTTAAATTTGTTTGAAATTGTTTTGTAGTAACGATCAATTGGCCATGATCAAAGAGAAGGATAAAGGAGTTAAGATAAATGATGATGTAAGGAGTAATATTGTTGTATCTAATATAATTACATTTTAAAATTAGAATTTAAAGTATGTGACCAATTAATGTAGTTGAGGAAAAAATTGGGCAAGAAGTGGAATGAACTTTCAAAAGTAGAAAAAGAAGATTTCATGGCAAAGTCCAAAGAAAGTTCAAAACAATGTTCACTTCAAAAGGGTGTGGTTCCAAAGGTATTTTTTTTTGTAATGAATATTTAATTTCATTACTTATGTATTTGTTGGAAATTATATTAATTTAAACATGTTTGATGTTTGTGTATTTTTTTTCAGTTATATCTTTAGACTCAATGCTCACTCGAGCGAGTGATTAGAGTTATTGAAGAATTAAAACCAAAGCAAAGAGCAGTCATAGAAGAAATAGGTTTTGGTAGCCTCTTACAACTTCGATGTAGGAAAATTGATCATGGGTTATGTCTTTGGTTGATAAATAGTTTCAACCCGAACACTTATAAGTTAGAGTTGTATAATGCTTGTATCAAATTATCCTTCGTTGATGTTGAATTTATTATGGGATTGAGGGCAAGAGGGTTGAAGATTGGCATGAACAAAGATGTTAGCCATAACAATGATTTATGTAAAAAATATTGTGATAAGAATGGGCGATTGCCATTAGTGATGTTAGAAAATCAAATTAGGGAGGATAAAGAAGGTGGAAACAATTTCAAAGTTCGTTTTGTATTATTTGTGTTGGGTGCATTATTGTGCCCAACAATGAAGCTTTTTGTGAAACGTTTTTTCTTACATCTTGTGAAAGACATCAATTCAATAAAGAAGATGAATTGGGCTGAATTTGTGTTGTCTTATCTTATTCATGGGATTGAAGAGTTTAAGATGAAACAACAAAGTGGGGTTTGCGGTTGCTTATTGTTTTTAATGGTAATGTACTTGTAATTAATCGACATTATAGTGAATTTCGAATTTGTTAACTAACTATATATGTATGTCAAATATAATCGCAGTTATTCTACCACGAGCATATATCGTTCGAAGAGAAATTTTTACCATTATATACTCGACCTTGTCCTCGGATTACTGCTTGGGGAGATGATGAAGTACTGGACATGAAACGAAGATTGAAAAAAGTCGGTGGATATGCAAATGACAATGTAAGTTATAGTTTCAAAAGTCTTTTAATATTGGTTTAAGTTTTTAGTGATTTTTAATTTGATATGTGTTATATTTTGATGAATATATTGTAGGTCAAAATATGGGTGATACAAAATGAGATAAGGGATTGTGTTGATAGAAATGTGATGACAATGGAGAGGGAGAATGATGAGGAGTAGAAATTTGAAATCAATCCAAATAAAGATGTTATTAAACGAGTACGTTTTACAATATTCATCGTGAGTATCAATATTAGTAGTGAACCCTTGTATTATTATGTTATTAATGAAGTTCCTATATATCACTAGGAATACGATGGGAGCTTAATGGAGATGGATAAAACCTTTGAACAATTAAAGACACATCTAATTGATTTGTGTCATGGTGCAAGTAGTAGGTGTGAAAAAGTTTTGACTG
Organism: Vitis riparia; assembly: GCF_004353265.1. Taxonomy (NCBI): domain Eukaryota; kingdom Viridiplantae; phylum Streptophyta; class Magnoliopsida; order Vitales; family Vitaceae; genus Vitis; species Vitis riparia. The sequence goes on from NC_048443.1 coordinate 13,852,699, forward strand.
AATTTGAGGAGAAATATACTACATTGAAAGGTCTCTTCATTGGATCAAGCGGAAAACCTTTGAGAATGCACGACGAGGAAACGAAGAATGACATTCTCTCATGCAAGAGAAGTTTGGAAGATAAGGACAATAAGAATGGAAATGAACATTATGTTCGCACTTTGTCAATTGAGAAGTTATGCACTGAGGACTTGAATGGAAAGAATGAAGATGCATGTGCTACATCAATTGAAGTGCATATCATTCCAGACGAAAATGTAGATATTCTACCACTTCCAATCAAATGGAGTAGAAGAGATTATGGAAAGGTATGTATCATACAAAAGAAAAAAATATTTTCTTTACAACTACTTAACCATTACATAGTAAATAGATGTATATTAATGGTATTTTCCATATTAGGAACCATTACGAGCACTATGTGGTTATCCCGATCATGTCATGAAAACACGTACATCAAGGGAGAGGAAACCAAGTAAATTCAAGGTCTCCCCGTTTGTACACAATTTAAGGAAGATGGGAAAACGTCAAGCATCAGAGGTTTAATACAAATAGTTTAATATCATGTTCTTATTTTGGATACTCAACATATATAGGTAATAATTATGTCCTGTTTTCGATTTAGTCAATCCCCATGTCCATTCGTGAAGACGTGGTGGATGGTCAATCATTCAATGTACTTCAATCTCTTGTTGCTGATTATGTTTTCAATAAAGCATTGTCAAAAAGGTTTGTAGTGTCTAGAATATTAATAGATGTCTTGTTACAATTTTAGCCTTCATATGCTTCCAATTTAGTAAAGAATGTTTTAACATATTATTATTTTAGTGAGCTTCTTGTTGACTTTGATCATGAACATGGAGTTCATGGAGATTTTGAGTGCTTACGCCCTAGACAAAATTTGATGGATGTTGTAAGTACCTACTTAATTTATTTCAATTGCGTGCTAAATTAATTAAATTAATTTATTGAAGTTATTGTTTAACAACAGGTAATAAATCTAGAAGCCTCAAAGCTAAATTATTTTCAGAGGCAATTTATAGGCATTACAAGTATAAGATGCTATCTTCCCACGACATTTTCAATAAGCTCATATTTCTCTTCTTGTTTACTTACGTATTAAGTACAATATACTAATGTTTGTATTATTTTTATTATTAGCAAATGATTTTGTGCGAGACTCCTCATCCTTTTTTTGATAGAAAAACATCCATCGTGAGTAAGTACATTAGCGAATTGGATGATTGCGAGAAGGTTAGTAATTATTTCTAATGTTTAATTGCATATATGAAATTTAGAATATATATTGTTTTCACCTATAATATAGTAGATTTTTTGTGCCCCAACTCATATATATTGTTTTTCTAACTTTACAGCTATTTATTCCAATGCATGACGAATGCCCCGGTCATTGGTGGTATCTGTGCGTCATTGACTTCAAAAACTCTCATATCCAAATTTTGGATTCATTACGATCGAAGAATCAAGACAAGTTCCGGTTTTAGAGTGTCAAAACAGTGGTATGCTTTCATGTTTATATTTTTCTTTTATTCTATTTTTTTCTCTCTTCCATATTTATTAACACTTTCATAATAAATTAGGTTGAATTTTGTCAAACGTTCTTCAAACTGTATGACATAGGGAAAGATGTCTTCCAATTCTCCATTGATTGGGCTCCTTCGATTCCGACCTAAGAAAATGGGTTAGTATGAATACATAACTCACATTACTATTGTTTATCTGAGCTTTAATTATACAACCATTCAATAAGTTGTTTTTCTTTTCTTTTATTTTTCTTAGGTGGGACTGTGGAGTGCATGTCATTAAACATATGCAGACATTCAACAATGGTGATTCCATGATGGTCTCCGACTTATGTAATTCTGTTAAACTACGTCGGGAAATAGCAAGTGATTTAGTTTTACACGAAGGCAATAGAGAAAAACAAACCATTGTCGCTATTGTTTGTACAAAGACGTCGACATGAGCAATGAAAAAAATTATTATTATGATATTTGTTGTTTTTCTAATATTTATAATTTCCATCTCCACATATCGTCATGTTTATTAGGAAGTTGTTACCTTGGATGACCATACATTGTTCATCATTAAATCAGTTTTATTTTGATTTGCTATACTCTTCTTTCAATATGGTCGGCAAATTGAAATTGTAATATATAGGCATCATTCATGTTCGACATGTTTGATTTTCTACGATCTTTTAGATAATTAGATTTTTTTTTGTCCCTATATAGTTTGGGTTGCTTTTCAAATATATATATATATATATATATATATATATATATATATATATATATATATATATATATTCATGTATCTATGCTAAAAATTATATAGTTAGTACCTATAGGACTATAGGTTATGGTGTGAATTATAGGTACGACTTGTGAAGGTAGTGGAGACAGGTTGAGGAATTGTAACAACCGGGTGAGGAATTTTTTAACCAGTGGCAACCGGTTGAGGAATTAAGGAAACCGATTGACGGATTTTCTCAACCGGTTGAGGAATTTTTTGACCAGTGGCAACCGGTTGAGGAATTTTGTCAACCGGTTGAGGAATTTTGTCAACTGATTGAGGATTTTTTTAACTAGTGGCAACCGGTTGAGGAATTTGCTCAACCGATTGAGAATTTTTTTAACCAGTGGCAACCGGTTGAGAATTTGCTCAACCGGTTGAGGAATTTTTTATATTTGTGAGTGTGTGTGTGTGTGTGTGTGTGTGTGTGTGTTTTATCCATTTTAGTCAACATCTACTAACTTTTTCCTTTTTGTTTTCCTTTTTCATGGTCCCATTCACCCGTAAAACAAAATTTAAAACAATTTCTTCTTCTTTATAAATCAACATCATAAATATGGAGAGTTTCTATTCAATAGGATAGACACATTTTCAGGTTGTGAGGATTCATTGAACTCAAAGTGGACAATGTCCGCACAAAAGAGATTGAAAGGTTATAAATAATATCAAAATTGATTTCGCATCTTAGTATGAGACTTTGTCTAATCCATCAAGGTGTTTATGGGTTTAACCCTATAATCTTGTGAGACACAATTGGAGGGAAGATTATGAAATCGTACATTGGAAAAAGTTCCTAACCCAGGATACTATACTTGTTGGAATTCATCCAAGAAAAAATTGTTCATAAATTAATATGACATGTAAGCTTGGACATTAATGCTTAACATTAGTTAGTTTCTTTTAATTTAATTAAATATTATTTTAAGTTACAGTTTTGTTTGGTAGCCAAAGGGCATCACAACCATTGAAAAATGATCCTCATGGAACCATACGGTTATAATATGACTGGCTTTCTGGAAAGTGATACAAAACCCGCTTTATCTCTATGATAAACATGCGGTTACAACTACCTTCTAAACTCCCCTTCCAAGTCATCAAGTTTATTCTTAATTTGTTGTAGAAGTTGCTCCCGCTCCGGACTTACTTCAAGGAAATATAGGATTGGGCAAGTCCGCTACGCCTGATCTTTGACCACCCTTTACTTCCCAGAGTCTTAACTCCTAAGCCAATGAAATAAGTCAAATGCCATGTGTTGAGCATATAGCTATAGCTAACGTTTCTGCTTTGCTTGGAGATGGCCATGATGATGAAGATGACTATATGCCTAAGTGGTTGGAGCTTCTTTTCAAATTTGTCTAATGGATATTATGTACAAGATATTAAACATTGATGTCAAGCTTTTTGTAACTCAGCTTTCAAATCAATGTGCAACCTGTTTTTATAATGCTTTTAGTTATTTTATTTTATTTTTCTTTAAATTTTTTTTGTAGCTTCCATATTTTGAAAATCCAATTATACACTACGAGAAACATAAAATTCCCTAAGTAAATATTATATGTAGGATCCACAACATTCCATCCGCATTGAAATTTAGCCTTTCCATCACATACTTAAGTTAAAAGTACATATTATGCAAAGTGACAACGTACATTAATATATATACTGATTTAATACCTGCATCCCTTACTCCTTTAACGAATAATAAAAAGGTTGCATATCCTTCTCATTTGGATATTTGTTTGGATCCCCACCTTCCCATGGTGTTGTCATTGTTTGTCCATATTGCTAAAATCCTGTTATCTGCACATGCACATTCCATTGTAAAAATTCAAGTGTCCTATGTCATTCCAATTATTCCAACCAAATCATTAAATAATGCATAGATCAAATTCATCTCAAAAGTCTTTTTTTATTCCTAAGCTTACATTGCCAAATTCACCATAATCTATATATATGTCAGATTGGTCATTCGACAAATGCTCCCCTTGCATTCCCTGCATTTTCGACTAGTAAGTGTTGTCAATTCTTGTTGAATTTGATGTTATCAATGTTTGTGGTCTTATATAACAAGGCAATTATACATATAGGTAAGGTTGCAAACATGTCAACTGATGAATTTGTTGAAGGCATCATTTCCATTTGAATGTCACATTGAGAAGACAAATTGTTTTCCTACTACGTCCTCATAATGCCATGAAAACAATTATATTAGTCATTTATGTAAGTATAGCTAAACAGGTTCATCTTTGCGGCATTTTATTACTAAATCTGTCATACCATCTGACGCTGATGACTATTTTGAGGGATTCTAGGTTCTGTACACGTTCGAATTGTGTGACCCACTCTTTTACATCAACTACATCATCTTCCTTTTTGAAAATTTGTTGCAACTTTGCCTGGATTTCCTTTGGTCTTCACAATATTTGGATCACGAACTTGGTTTGGACTTGTTGCTCCATCTCCCGCTACTTTCTTCCTTTTCAAATTACTGTTATAGAGTTCCTCCATTCTCACCGTCAAATTTTCTATTTCATTTTTCACTTCTAGAAATGAAGATGACGTATCAGACGCATAGTAGGAGAGCTTGTTGCACATCAAACTCAATGAACCATATCGTACAAACCGATCCATGTCGTTATTCGTTTGATTCTCTGGTGCTGATCATGTATGCATCTTTGCTAACTTTGTCCACCTCTTCAAAATACATGAGTGAGGAATCTCTTCCAAATGCTTCACCTTCATAACAATAACCATGTGGCAACAAGGGATGCCAATTGACTCATACATCATGCACGAGCATTTTAATGTTACAATATTCGGGGAAAATTGGGCTTCCCATTTTAAGTTCGGGTGTCTAAACTTAGATAATGTGTATGCCCGCATTGAAACATCACTTACAAGGCCTACCACAAAGAATAACTCTACATTCTTCATCTCCTCCCGAAATTTAAGGAAAGATTCTTTTGTGTATACCGTCACAACATGATTTTCAAGTATGGATAGCTTGGTTGAAAGCATGGGTGAAGAATTGTTCGACTCGAAGTCCGTCTTTGCCTCGTTTTGCCGTATTCTCAATATTGCCCTATCAAATTGTTGTACAAACTCATACAGTCGCAAACGAATTTTTAAGAATCTATTTAAATATTCATTCATACTCTCACACCTTTGTGTGCTTCTCATCCCTGCAAAGAATTTTCCACGTAAATATGCTTCAACCCATCGTTTACGTTTCCCATAAATCTCGGTGACCCAACGATTCTCATTAAGACCCAAATTTTCAACCATTTGATGCCAAACCTTTTCAAATTCTTCTGCACTCCCATGCATGAACATGCACCTTGCAAAGATGCTTGTGAAGTCCTTAATATGCACATTCGTGAATGCATTTCGTTGCAAATTCCATGAACACAGGCGATGACACACATGGGGTAGTACTTTTTTAATTGCCTTACGCATAGCTTTATTTCCATTAGTTACTACAGATATGGGTTTCCTATTCATCATTGCAATAAGAAATGTCTCCAACACCCATTCATATGTACCAACACTTTCATCTATCAATAACGCACTACCAAAGACCACAGTTTGGTGGTGATGATTAACACCAACCAACACTACTAGAGGCTTTTTATAAACATTTGTCCTATACGTTGTATCAAATGCTAGGACATCCCCAAAACACGCATAATCCATTCGAGTAGTTGAATCAGCCCAAAACAAGTTTGTTAGTCAACTTTCTTCATCGACGTTGAATTTATAAAAAAAAAAATCAATTTATACCTTTCCACACAAGTAAGCCAACACAACTTCCGCATCACCGTCTTTAATTTCAATTCTACGCATTGCATCAACGTGATTGTACATATCTTTTTGTGTGAAACCAACGTGTTGATGTCCCCCTGATTGTTTGACCATATAGTCCATAATTTGTGTGGTTTTAACACCTACTTTACGCAAAACATCAACTTGTGCCTTATCTAGATTACTTATTGTTCGATGAGACCGAATGAATTGTGTGTTGATAGCATTGACCAAATTATGATTATGCTCTCCTATAAATTCCTTTACAATCCACTTTCCATCTTTCCTATTCAAGCCTATACGAAATGCAGCTTCACATCCAACTCTAGTCAATGATCGTGGCTCACGTTGTCGCTTGTCATTTTCAATAAACTTTGTCGCTCGCTGTTCTTCTCTAGAACACACCCACTTTCGAGATATTATATCTTCATTCTTGTCTCGCTTCAAATCATCTTTTCGAATACTAAATCCGGCTACTTTTGCTAACATGTTGTAAAATGTTTCAGCCTCATCTATGCAATCGAATTGCAATTTATATACTTCTTCATCTAAAATACCCTTCAACACCTTCTCTTTCAAACCGTTTCCACCCAGGTGGTAAGTGCCACCAGTATATGCATCGTCATTGACGACGTCCTCCTTTTTCACTTCAAGCTCCCGTTTGATTGTTTTCTCCTTCATTGATTGCATCAGCTACATTTCATAAATAACATTAAAAAGTGCCCCAATAATACTTTAACAAATTATCGTATCACTTTTGTATCAATTGATTGCATACTAGAAGATAAATCGAATTTGACAACGTCATCTATTCTCAATTTTGGATAAAAATTGAGAATTTGAGAAATTGTGTACACTGCAGACGTGATAATTTCCCCATGATTTTAAATTTAAAAGGTCATCTGTTGCAAAATTGATACTTGTCTGCTATAGACAATCATAAGCGAAACTTTTTAAAATCATTAAATATCACTTAGAAATCATTAGGTTGAGGAAATAACTTGTGAAAATGCAAATGTGACACCAATACCCTAAAAAGATGGCGTTAGACAATGATCGACGTCTGACATCTCTACAGAAACGCACCATAATTTAAATTGACCTTAGACAACCAAGTGAAGGAATAGTTAAAGTCAACTTGCTAGACATGGTTCTGCCATTGAGGCTAAGGTTGTAGTGCTTTTGGAGGTCCTTGTGCAAGAACAAGATTTCGGATTGTCCAACTTTTTAGTGGTAGGGGACGGTGTTGTTGGTCTTGATGAGCTAAAAAAAACAATCGGTTCAATTGTTTGGTTCCTCGTAAACTAAATCTATTCTCTTCCCTTGCTCTAAGCTATTATAATGTGGAAGAAAGGGGTTGACCTACAAATTAACCGGATGCATTTTGGTGCTGCTTAAAAAAATTGCCAGTGTCTATTGGTTGAGAAAATGTATCAACAGGTCTTATTTAACCGGTCGACCTCTACATGTTCACTGTTATAATTTGTTAACAGAGTAGCTAATTGTTTGTTTTCGTTGTTCATTTCATTAAGGCCTTCATTCCTTATCAGAACATTAGAATGTTGCCCTATTTAGGCATACTATGTTAACAAAAATTTCATCATTAAGCTTAGTTGCCATATTCAAGGAGTTTGGCGGTCACAATAATTAATACCTCTCATGCACATTCTTTAAAAACATGCAAAATCACTTTTATATAATTCTATCTAAAAGCATGGAAGATTTTGGGTACGCCTCCAAACTTATTCCAAACTTACCCCATATTGGGAGTCAATAATACACATTTCTTAAGGTTGATTCTCTCATTTTAAGTCAGTTGAATATGTATTACCCTATAATTTTGATGATAGTGTGATTTTTAAAGCCAATGTGAATCATTTATATTAAAAAAAATTAATGTCAACTTTTCTCCAATATGAGATAATAATGTCATTGTGATGGAATCATGTCTGATTGGGGGAAAGCCCATAAGAAAATTATTTAGAGCTCCGTTTTGGTAGTCTTGCCTTAATCTGCATAGCCTCAACATTAACTTTCTATACATCTCAAGTCAACCACACACATTTCCTAACTCCAATCTCATTAAAATCCATCCAATCATTTAAATAAATTATTAGCTTTAATTAAAAAAATCAATGTTTAAGAAAATTGTTCGGTGAAGTAACACCATTAATAAAAATTAAGTTTTCAAAAAAATTGTCAGTTTTTAAAAACAAATTTTACATAAATTATTTCTATTTTAATATTTACTATTTTATTTTTTTAAATAATTAATTCATGTTTTTATAAAGATATTTTTAATTCGAATTTTTTATTTTTTTTTATTTTAATGAATAATTGATATGATAATTTTGGAAGAAACAAATTATACGCAGGTAACAACTAGAGTTTGGTGGAAAAATAATTCCTTTTTAAAATGGAAAAAAAATTGTCACATCTAGGTTGTTTTTCAAAATATTTATCAATTTAATTTTTCAATCACATAAACTCCTATTTAATTTTATTAGTCTTAAAACTATAATTGATAATTGTAATTTTAATCTTAAAGCTAAAACCACAGTTGGTAATTGTGGTTTTTATTGGCATATGATTAATAATATTTTTTTTACTAACTTCTTTCGTGTAAATAGTTAGTGTATTTGTAATAAGGTATGTTCAAGTGATTTTTTTAGGCACATCCCATCGAAGTTTAGGATAGTTTTTAGAAGGGTTATGACTTTTTTAGAGAGCTTAATTTATATATGAAATTAATATTTTGTGGTTTTTTTTTTATTATAGTATAGTTGTAACGTTTTATATGCCTCTTTAAGACTTTAAATGAGCCCACAATTAGCCTTACAAATAATAACTTACGAACATAAAATTAAGTGTTTATATTCACCGATTAGTTTTGTTGTGATGATTAGGAATATTTATTACTTACACAATGAATATGGATACTATCATAATAGTCCTTTGCCCGTTGCCCGTTTAATACTCAAATAAGAAATGAATTTATGTGTAAATGGATATGGGTCCCATAGTTTTAAAACCAAGAAAAATTAAATGAAAAAAAAGAAAAGAAAATGGTACGTACATATTACTTTCACAAATATTTTTTTTTTCAACGTGTTTAGATCGATTTTTTTTTTTTTTAAATGTTACTTTTGCCTCAAACTCTAAAAACCATTCTAAATTCCAAAGAGCACAATTTTATTACCAGCTCTACCTAACAATTTTTTGGAAAACGAGAAGGTCTGGGCCTGACAATGGGAAGGTCCCACGGTTTTATGAAAAACAGAACATGGAAAGTGTGTGTTAAAATATATGAGAAGGAAAGGTAGGTTGACGCCGACAACACTGATGACAGAAAAACTACATTTTCTACCATTTAATACTGTGAGATCAGGTCTGGACAAAGCCCGTTAAGACGGGTGGGAAGTGAATGCCCATTATTCATTGCTCTGCTCCCAAGTCAAAATCAACGTCTACCCTCCACTTATTATTATTATTTTATATTATATTTTTCGTACTTGTTGCTTCCGTCTCCACGTATCACCCACACCTACCACTGGTAAGATGACCTTAATCATCCAGTGATCCGCACATTTTGGACTCGTTAATATTTTTAAAAGATTGCATATCAAAGGCATAATCTCATCCAATGGGTATTTTCTCTCTAATTAATTCTAAAAAAGCAAGTCAACTTCACTAACTGATCTTTCCCACTCGTCTCTTTCACACCACCTTCTAACTACACAAATTTTTGTAGCACCCAACTCAAAATTGTTCCTTTTTTGTGTTCATATCAACTCCTCTCGGCTAAGAAAGTGTTTGTTTTTTTTCTTGAATATAAAAAATTAAAATATTTAATTTTTTTTATCTAATTAAAAATACCTTATTAATATCGTTTAATATAATTAAAATGAATTTATTATAAAAAAACAAATAACACTTAAATATTAACATCAAATTTCTTATTATCGAGCCCACCCTTAATATAAAGGAATTGCTAGACGATTCCTCAACTAATTCATACTTTTTAATAAATTAATTCTTTAATTTTTAGCTCAAATTAAAAAAAAAAATTGAAAGAAGTTTTTTTATTGATCTTTGTTTCAATCTCACAACTGAAATTAATAAAATCATTAAAAAAAAAAAAGGAAAAGAAATTTGAAATGTATGTTTCTCTTAAAAAGATGTGAATGGTCCCGCGTCCCTTTGAACTTTTAGGTGGAGTATGAGCATTTTGCAGGCTCTGTCACCGGTCACCAGTCGCGACTTTAAATATGGATAAAGACAAAACAAAAACAAAAACAAAAACAAATCAATAGGAGGAAGAGAGGCACGGGCACGTGAAATGAGTGAATGTGAAGGCAGCAGTAATTAAAATAAGGGAGAATTGTGTTTTGCGCCCATGGACCCAAAAATTAATATTTGGTCCATATAACTTCCGTAATTGATGGAAATGATATAAGATGTTAAAAGACCAATTATGGACCCCGCATTTCGGGCTCATGCGTTTCCTACTCTATGGCGAGCTCGATTTTCATTTTATTTGATGAGAATTCGATTTTTAGAAAAAAACTTGGAGTCGCCACTTATTTTTATTTTATTTTTAAAAGGGTAACAAAATAAGAAAGAAAACTCTAAGTGCGACTCCTTATTTTGGAAAAGGTGATCTGCGAAAAACCGGATCGGGCTCAGGGGTCAGGTTACTTATCGGGAAGGCACGGTGAAGACCATAGCACCCCTCTAAGTCCCTAAAGTCGGGTCTCTATTAATAAAATAAAGCTGACTTGGCAATTGATGAGTAAATCAATGGATATCCTAAATGATCATGCACACATAAGAATCGAGACATGCATAGACAACGATTAGAGGGAAGATGGGTACATACCTGGGCCATGAGCCACCATGCGCTATCAATAGAGAGGGTTAGTACACCATATAGAGCACAAAACATATCACATGCATCACTAAACAGGGATTAAAATTGTTCGAAGGAAAGCTGGATTTCTGAAATTCATTTGAAAATTTATTCGAAAATTAGAGCTTTAAAATTTATCTGAAAATTGGATTCGTAGAAATTAGATGTAAGAATGAGAATTTTGGAAATTAAATTTGAAAGAGATTGGGATTTTGAGGGATTATTTGAAAGTTCGGGATCTTTGAGGAAAACTAAGTTGCGAAAATCGGGGCTTTGGGAATTAAATTTTGAAAGAAAACAGAATTGTGAGTTATTTGAGAAGTAGAGATTATGAGAGTCTATTTATAAAAAGTTGGTAATCTTGAAAATCGTTTGAAGGCAAAATTTATAGAAATAATGAATAAAACAATAGTGACAATGATAATGATAAGTAGCGGAATAAATACGGGAATTGGAGCACGAGAAACTGAAAATGAAGTTCGGAGATAGGACAATTGGAATTTCGAATAGCTAAACTTAGGAATCGGAATTTTGAAGAATTAAACTTTAATCATTGAAATTTATAAGAGAAATAAATGGGTAAGCATGGAATAATGTTACTAATTAATCAAAACGATATTTAGACGGATGAATAGTGAATAGTGGGATTTTGAAAATTAATTTCGAAAGTCGGACCTTTGAATAATTGAACTCTAATTATTGGAATTTTTAGAAGAAAGAAACGAGTAAACGTGGAATTTATAATAATGATAACAAAGATGATATTTAAATGAATAAAAGTGAATGATGGAAAATTTTTTTAGTCTAAAGGTTAAATTTGGAAATCCGGTTTTGAAGAGTTGAATTTTAATGATTGAAATAAATAAATGAACAAATATGCAAACGAATAAAATAGTGGAATTTTTATAATTGAAAATTTGAATTTAGGGTGTTGGATTTTTAAAGGATTAGGCTTTGAATAAATAGGTATGTACGAGATCATAATACTAATTAACGAGAATAATATTTAGGCGAATAATGGAATTTCTGGGATCGAAAATTGACTTAAAACAGGGGGTTTTCAAAAGATTGGACTTGGAATAGATATGGAATAATGATTCTAATGGGTGAGGATAAAATTTAGACGAATTATAGAATTTTTAGGATTGAAAAATTAAATTAAGACATGAGATTTTTGAAGAACTAGGTTTTAAATAAATAAATGAGTATGAGATAATAATCCTGATCGACGAAAATAAGATTTAAACGAATTATTGAGAAACTAAGTTAAGACAGGGGATTTTTGAGGGATTAGACTTTGAATAACTAAATAAATATAGGATAATAATTCGATTTATGAAAATATGATTTAAACAAGTATTTGAAGAATTAAATTAAAAACGTGGGATTTTTGAAGGGTTAGGCTAGATAAATAAATGAATGTATAAGGTAATAATTCCCATTGATGGACATAAGATTTAAACGAGTATTTGAAGAGTTAAATTACAGCATGGGATTTTCTTTATGGACTAGACTTCGAACAACTAATAATACGTGGGGTGATGATTCGATTTATGAGAATGAAATTTAAACATGTACTTGAAGAATTAAATTAAAGCATGAGATTTTTGGAGGATTGGTATAGATAATTAAATGAATAATATAGGATAATAATTCTAGTTGATAAATGTGTGATTTAAAAGAGTATTTGAAGAATTAAATTAAAACATATGAACTTGATTTTCTTTTATAGATTGAACTTTGAATAAATAATAAACACGGGAATAATAATTCGAATTATGAAAATATGATTTGAGCAAATATTTTGAAATATTAAATTAAACCTAGGATTTTTGAGGGATTGACATGGATAGATAAGAGAATAGAAGATAATAATTCTAGTTGATAAATATAAGATTTAAAAGAGTATTTGAAGAATTAAATTAAAAAATGTGAACTTGATTTTCTTGGACTTTGAATAAATAACCAATATGGGAATAATAATTCGAATTATGAAAATATGATTTAAGCAAATATTTTGAAATATTAAATTAAACCTAGGATTTTTGAGGGATTGACATGGATAGATAAGAGAATATAAGATAATAATTCTAGTTGATAAATATAAGATTTAAAAGAGTATTTGAAGAATTAAATTAAAAAATGTGAACTTGATTTCCTTGGACTTTGAATAAATAATAATACGGGGTAATGATTCGATTTATGAAAATATGATTTAAACAAATATTTTGAAGAATTAGAATTAGGTTTTAGCGAATGAGATTTTAAAATGTGATATATAGATACATACGGGATAATAATAATAATTAATAATCATAATATTTAAGCTGGTGAAGTTGAATAGTATAAATTTCGAGATAAAAATATAATTAATAATTTGCCTTTAAGTTTGAGCTAACTAAATTGGTGAAAAAAAAAGAAAGAAAAAAAAAAGCATGAATAAATGAATAACTTACTAAAGCTAAAGATTTAGTTAGGACATGAGGTAGTTATATGGGTTCACTTATCATGGACCTAGGCTGGGCTCCAAAAACAAACCCTTATATGATGCTATGGGCAAGCCCAATGGGCCAGCTGGATCTCAAACTTGGGCTTGGTGCTCCAACCCAAGCCCGAGTCCAATGCTAGCATGGGTGGGTTCAAAACTCATCTTCCAATAGCATTTTAATTTTAAAAAAAAACCAAAACTATCAGCTTGAAACTGAAAAACTCATAGGGCACCCATCCAAACATGGGAGTGGAGCCAAAGATGACCCGTAACTTTCACCACCACGGCATGCTTCAACCCAGGACTTCATTCTGCGATGTGAAGAGTGAAGACGACGAGAAGAAGAGAGGCTTGGAGCACTTACGGCAGCTTCAGAGGAGATAGGTGCGGAAGATGGCGGCCGTTGTGCTGAAGCGAGTGGTTGCTCACACTTCCCTGGACGAGACTCGGTCTCTGAGCGGAGTATCTCGTGGCATGGGAACTTGAGGTGTTGCCGCTGCTGCAACTGTCGCCGACGTCGGAGTTGGGAGGAGGCAGAGCACCGGAGATGGCGACGGAGTCGAAGTCGCCGACCGCGGAGAGGGAGAGATGAGATGGATAGGTGAATGATGGGCGGGGTGGAGTAAGAGATGACTAACGAGGTGCGCCAATAACAGGATGCGGGGAGAGGTGGACCGGTTGAAGAGATTCAAGATGATAGGTATGTGAGATGGAGATGTTGGCATGTGGTGGTAATGGAAAAATGGGTATCAACATGGATACGTGCATGGAGATAATGGGATGAAGTTGAAAGTGATGGATATGGTAGATAGGGACATCCGTGGTGGACGAGAATGGTGATGGGGTTGAGGATGGAAAGTTATGATCACTTTTATTCTGTTATGAATCCACCCAGTTGCCCAAAGCTCTCGCATTCCTGGACACAGGCTCATATGAAAACCAATAACCATGCCAACCAAAACCTTATTTTCAGCCCAAATAAATTCGAATGACCATCATATTCCAGATTGGGAGCAGCCAAGGTTTTCTCAAAGGGTGATGCTCAGTCCAGGGCATTATCACAGTTAAGCACATGAGCATAAACGTATAAGGGGATAAAAAAAGCTAAAACAGAGTAAAGATGAGAGACTCAAGAAACTATCAGGCACTATTTTGTTTTATGAGTGATGAACGAAATGTCAGTTGGTGGAACGAGCAGCAAGCTTTTAGATATTTGATCAAACATCAGGCTCAAAGGAAGCAAACCATATCTCAGTTATTTAAGAGAGAATACAGAGAAAACAGAGAAAATACAAAGCAAAGCAAATATATTAACAATACCTATCAAACCATGCCTAATGTGGACAATGCCAAGCGAGGGAAAAGTCGAAAAAATACAGGGCGAAGAGCACTCATAATGGCCATACCTGAGTCTCCAAGCGAAGATCCTTCAACTCGCTTTCTGCTCCTCTGCCCGACACTCCTTTCTTCCTTCCTCTTCCTTTTTTTTTTTCCCCCGTATCTTCTTCAACAAGCCACTACTTGTTTCCTTTTTTCTATTCACCTGTCAGCAGCATGGGTTCCTCCACCTACTCGCCTGGCTGCCCACATCTCCTGCTGTTTATGAAGCTGTCCTCCTTTTTCAAAAGGGGTCCCCCCATTCGACCAAAAAAAGAAAAAATCCCCTCTCTCGGGTGGTGGCAGCCAAAACATGCAAGGAGGGGTCTACAAATATGCCCCTCTTCGGTAGAGCTCATGAGTGTAAAGAATGTGAACACTCCAATATATCATTCAAATTTTTATACATTACCTTTTAAGGATATAAAATAGTGATGGACTAAAATACCCTCTGACCTTTCACATAAGCTTTTTTTGTCTTTATTACACCATTATTCATGCAACTTTTGGGCCCAACTGGCCCAAAACACAATTCTCCCTTAATTATATGTAAGCAAATCAAGTTGACCAGCTCAGCTTTGCCAGCTAAGCAATTGATTTGATTCAAGTCACTCTTTCACACCATCTTCCACATGAGACAATTTTTTTTTTATTAAAAACGACGACTTGCTTTGGATCTCTTTTGAAAATAGTATTCTATTCTTTACAATTTTAAAAATTATTTGATAATTTTTTATTAAGGTTATGTTTGGTTTGGAGAAATATTAAAAAAAAAAAAATTAGAAGAAAATAGCTTTTTTATAATTAGTTTCATTATAAAAATATAAAAAAATTAAATATAATTAAAATTATTTTAAAATTTATAATTTTTAAATTATTTAATATTGTTATAATAAAAAAAGTAAAATGAGTTTAAAGAAATATATAAAAATAATTTATCAAATTTAAATTATTTTTTATTCTTTTTTTACTTTTTATTTCCTTCTTTTTTTTTTTACTATTTTCTTCCTTCGCATTTTTTCTTAAACTTTTCGAGAATCGAATATAGCTTAACAAGTTATATGGCGAGAAAAGTTAATAGTTAATTCCTTTCTCTATACATATAACAAGAGAGGGACAAAAGAAGAAATGAAATAAATTTATAGGTGTTGTTTGTTTTTTTGGCTAAATAAAAAAATCTAAAATTTTGTTTTTTTTATTAAGTTAAAAGTAACATATTGATATCAATTAATATAATTAAACTGAACCTATTGATAATAAGTTTACTTTAGTTATATTAGTTGACATCAACAAATTACTTTTAACTTGAATAGAAAAAGTCAAACTATTCGACCAAAAACTAAACACCACTTAAATCATTCTTAGCATTACTAGTCATTATTATATTTTTCAAACAAATTTAAGATACTTGAAGATGTCTTTTTTTTGTAAAATATTTTGAGAAAAAAATTAAAAATATAAAAAATAATTTGATAATTTATAAATTCATTAATTTTTTCTAAGTAAAATTTTGTTTATAAAATAATTAAAACCCATTTTTAAAAAGAGTTCTTAAAAATTATTTTTTTAAACTACTTTAAAAAGCCTTAAATATCTTAAAATTAACATAATAAATAATAATATTTTTTTTTAATGACTAATTCATCAAGTAAGATGACAAATGGCAATTCATTATAAAGATGTTTTTTGTAAAATATTTTCAGAAAAAAAGTTGCATTTTGTTCAATTGTTGTTTTAGATATTTTGTCTAGCATAAAATAAAAAATAAAAAAAAATCTAATTTTAATCTAAAATTTTAAAAATTGAAGAACTTTTTATAGTGATTTGTATTCAAACCTTACAACTGAAAATTAAAATATTCAAAAAATAAAAAATAAAATAAAATAAAAAAGTGAGAATGGATCTTTCTGTGAGAAGATTGGAATTGGCCCTGTCCCCCTGAATTAATTTTCATTTGGAAAACGGAGGATGAGCTCCCACGTTCAGTCACGACTTTATATGTATATATAAACGAAAAAAAAAAAAATTAATAGCGGGAGCAGAGGAGCACATGTGAAACGCGTGGAGTGTGAACGCTCTCCTCCTCGTCAACCGTCGGCTTATTTTTATTAGATGAGATAGGGGAAGAAGCGTTAACAGTGACTTCCTCTATATATAGGAAGATGATGAGGAGAGTAATGCCATAGCAGCTGAGAGAGAGAGAGAGAGAGAGGAAGAAATAATGGCACAAGTGATGAAGCCAGTGGGGGAAGAGATCAAGGCGGCGGATGGTAGTGGTAAGATTTCTCTAAAGTCTTTTGTTCTGGATTTGTGGATTTGGGACAAAGAGAGAAGAAAAGCAAGATTTTTTTTTTTTTTAAATAAATTCATTGTGTTTGATCTTTTATACAAGTTTGGATAATTAAACAAAGATTTGAAAAAAAAAAATGCAAAAAAATTGAAAAGAAATAGTGTCCATTTGACTAAATTGAAAAGCTGAGTTTCTTTGTTTCATGGTGGCAGGTGGGAGCGGATCTTCGGACGCTGCGGGGATAGGACATATAACCATTGACTTAATAAAAAAAACTGACGGAGATACAGATTTCAAACTTGGGAGGTTCTTGGAGGAGCCGGATTCACATAAGTTCCGCTGTCCTCATTGCAATGCTTGCATCGAAAATATTAATGTCGTTCGTCGGGGAGAACCGGGGCCAATAATAACAACTCCTGGTGATCCTCGGGGGCCAATAACAACATATCCTGGTGATCCTCGGGGGCCAATAACTACAAATCCTGGTGATCCTCTGGGGCCAATACCAACAAATCCTGGTGATCCTCGGGGGCCAATAACAACATATCCTGGTGATCCTCAGGGGCCAATAACAACAAATCCTGGTGATCCTCTGGGGCCAATACCAACAAATCCTGGTGATCCTCGGGGGCCAATAACAACATATCCTGGTGATCCTCTGGGGCCAATACCAACAAATCCTGGTGATCCTCGGGAGCCAATAATATGCGCCTCCTGCAGCAGCTTTCTGGTTTTCATAGGTATTCTTTTATCCCATCCTTGTCTTATGGTTGCTCTTGCTTCCGCTTATCTTAGGGAATCATGTAAACATGCAGTATTTACAAAATACAAATGAAAAGAAAATTAAAAATAAAAATAAAAATTCATAGGTATTATTTTGAAGAAAATAATTATAATTCCCATTTCATACATCGAAAATACCTTATATTGTATATGAGTTTCCACTCATACCAACTTAAATCACATGAGGATGGTACATTATCTTATCAATAAAGATACTTTAAGCCCAAAAATAGTGTTATTTTAAAACCAAAACATATATAAGACATTTTCCCGATAATATGAGGTAGACACTATTCCCGAGCATAAAATGTTAATTATTTATCCTAAAATGGACTTTTTTGAATTCTTTTTTTATCCATATTTTATAAATAATGCATGTTTACATAATACTTCTTATTTTATTTGCATGATCATGATGTTTATGAAGAGTTGAGATTGAAACTTGATTTATGCACCTTCTTTTCTTTCACATATATTCAAATTAATTAATTAATTAATATAGGGTTATGTTTGGTTCTTGAAAAATTATATATATATATATATATATATATATATATATATATATATATATATATATATATATATATATATATAAGAGTAATAAAATAAAGAGAAAAATTAGAAAAAAATAAAATTAATAAATTATTTTTTATATGTTAACTTTAAATAATTTAAAAATATATAAAATTTTAATTATTATATATTTTATTTTTATATATAATAAATGAATCAAACCTAACTCCGGGTAGGTATGTTAACGTGCACTTTATGATATTCCCACAGTACTAGGGAGTTGACTTGTCTTTCTTTGTTATGATCACGTTGACAAGTCCATGGGCTGAAGTGGTGGTGCAGAGTTGCATAATATGCATGCAAATGTATATGAGTCCAAGGGTAAAATGGGTACAAAGTCTTGCCGGCTAATCACTTAGACCGTTGCTACCTTATCAACAACATTACACCATAAACTCTCAAGAAAGTATTGAATAGGATAATAACAAGTCCAAAACCTTTAAAATTGTGGGGAGATTTCAATATTATTATTATTAGCACGTCTAGAAGCGTTTTTAATGGTAGTGTTTTTTAAGAAGTGTTTTTAGGAGAATCATATATTAAATGCTTATTAAGATGTGATTTTTAAATATTATAAATAATTTTTAAAAATTTAAAAATATTTTCTAAATTTTACCAAATACAAAATATTTTTTCAAAAATTTTTTAGATTAAAAACGTTTTTTAAAATTAGTGTCAAACAGACTCTAAAAATATGTTTATTAGTAATTTTAAGAAATGTTTCTACTCATTATAACATATAAAAAAATAATCTTCAAACATTAGAAGATTAAAAATACTTTCTAAAATCACTGTGAAATATTCTTTAAAAGTGTATATAATAATGTTTTTACTAATAATGTTTTTAATGAAAGTGTTTTTTTTTTTTTAAATATTTTTACGAGAATTACCTATCAAATTTTTTTTCTAGAAAATATTATAAATGATTTTTTAATACTATAAGTGAATTTTAAAATTTTAAAAAATATTTTTAAAATTTTATCAAATACATATCTTTTTTCAAAAACATTTTTTAAACTAAAATTACTTCCTAAAATCACCGAAAAATGGACTCTAAGTTCTCCAAAACAAGTCAAAGGGTTTGTGGGAAGTGTCCAGGATGAAATGGGTTGGATGGTAATACACCTCTTAAGGTTGATTGACCCCCATAGAGCAAGCAGGAGAAATGCAAAGGAGCAAGATTTAAGGTGTTGGATAAAACAACTAATCATTCAAAGAAGAAAAGATAGTCGATTTTACTTCCATTTGATAACAAAAATTTTAAATCATTTAAAATTTAAAATTACTTACATTGAATCTATTTAGTAATAAAGATTTGACTAAACATTAATAGCAAAACATGATCAATAATTTATAAATTTTTGGAAGTTTTTGACAAATCATCTTTATCATTTTTAATAAAATAAAGATTTTTATTGTTGAATATTTTTCAATAATCAAATTTAATTTCTTTTAAATTAAACCTTTTTATTATTATTTCCTTAATAAAATAAAATGAAAACTATAAAATTTACATTATAATTTATTTTCATGGATTTTCTTATTATATATTAGTTAATACTATATTTGGATGTTAGAAAATTTGAAGTGAAGAAATTAGAAAGAAAAACATAGAAGAAAAGAAAATATTGAATAAAAATTTTAATTTATTGTCCATGAAAATTAACTTGTTAACAAATATATTTTTAATTTTTTAAATTTCTTTTTGAGGAGAATATTAAAGAAAATATTTTAAAATTTTTGAAAATACTTTTTTTTTCCTTTTTCTATTATTCTTATTTTTTATTTTATTTTCTATATCATCCAATTAGACGATTTCCTATCTTACTATTTTCCCCCTTTTCTACTATGTTCCAAGTACCCAAATATTTTAAATAATTTTGGTTAAAAGAAAAAAAAAAGATAATGGCAAAGAAATTTGAATAATTCACCATTTACTATTATTATTAACTATTTATGAGATAATTTTGGTATAGAGTTAAATTATTAACATAAATATACATATAATTCATTTATTATTTATAATTAAATTAATTTAATTGAGATGTAAAATATAGTAATAAAAGTTAGGAATTTATGAGAACAATATATATGAATTCTTTTTGAAATTAAAAATTGAATTTATTTTAAAATAGAATCTTTACTATATAAAACAAAATTGTAATTATAAATAAAAAAATTATTTAATTAATTTTATTCTTAGAATTAAAACTTTAAAATTAGGAAATAGTATTGGATGAAGGATTGATATCTACTCTTTTCATGATAGAAAGGTAACCATATGACCTTTTATATGGCTTGCATGCATGCATGCATGAGAATTGGAATTTCCAAGTCCTTCATTTCTTTGATTAATTATTATAATTAGGACTCTTCTTATGGGCACTAAGTCTAACTCTTTTCCTCAATCCAACAGGGGATAAACTCACCGCTATGTGTAACCCGCAGCGGCACCCGGAGCCTGAGCCTGGTAATATATCTTATCCAATTCTTAAATCTGTTGAAGTTTGTATCAATGTTCTTTTCAACAAGTACTTATTGAAATAAAAAGTGAAAAGTTATGGCTTCATCATTATGTTTAGGAAGTCTGTTTTAATATGAAGCATTGCTTACATTTTGTTTAATTTTTTTTTTTTTTTTGCTACTATCATTAGCTTCTTTACTTTGCATGGGAAGGAAGGAACAAATTACGAGAGTATTTGGTAAATTAACTTAATAACTTAATATGATTTAATATCTTAATTTAGGCTATTAAATAAATTAAACATAATGGGTAAATTAATTTAATATTACAACTTAGTGGGTGTTTGGTACACTAACTTAATGAGTTAAAATAACTTAATAACTTAATTTAAGTTACTAAGTTAAGTATGTTTAATAAAATAATTTAATGGTATGATTTAAAGTTAAAAACAATTTTAAGTAATAAGTAAAAATAATTAACTTATTTTTAAATTCGTAAATTTATTTTACCTTTTTATCCTTATTTGTCTTAATTACCTTTACGATCCCCTTTGCTATTTTACGACCTCAATTATTATTAGACTTTGTTTATCTTAGTTATAATTTATGATAATAAATATGTCAATTTGATGATTTAAAGTAAATTTTAAATTAATTTTATCAAACAACCTTAATACTTATAATAAGAATTAAATAAGTTTTAAATCAATAATTTAAATATAATTTGACTTAAAACTAACTTAAGTCATTAAGTAATAAGTATTAAGTTTTACCAAATAATCCTTTAGTATTTTTTTTTTTTTCATTTAGCTATGTTTAGTGAGTTTTATAACTATATATACATTGAATGCATTGTATTATGTGATGCATATTGCGTTCCTAACCACACAAGTTACTCCTCTTCCAGGCGTACCTGCAAAGAAATGGGACATTCTAAAAAGCATTGTGTATGGTGGTTTACTAGAATCAATTGCAAGCCTCACCGTTGTAACATCTGCAGCCGGTGCTGATGCTACCGCATGTAAGTTTTTATGCATTTCACACACCATATCTAAAACACTGTATAACTGGGGGTGGTAATTCGTGATGGTGGGTTGTTTTCATATCATGTCAAAGTTTAGGTATTCTTTTACATAACTCAACCTAAACTTGACACAGATAATAATAATGTAAAAAAATATAAACCCAAATATTATCTAATTATTAAATAGGTAACACGTCGTGTATTCCATTTTACCTATTTAATAATCAAATTTTTTTATTTAATAATTAGATTAAGTTAGATATTGTATATATCTATATGATTAATGTTTCAATTAATATGTTTATGACTCAATCAATATATTTATTTAAAAATAAATTTATAATGAGCTAAATATGGGTTGAATAATTTAAAGATGTAATTAAATTAATATCGAGATTATAGATGGGTCAATTCGGATCAAATTCATGTTACGCAGGTTGACCTAAAATTACTTATTTATTAAATGATTTATGCAAGTCGACACAAATTTGATCAAAACCTATTTATACTCAACCAAAACCTACGAAAAATATGTTGAGTTCGTATCGTATTGACAAATTGTGTTAAACTTTGCTACTCTAGGTATAGCCAAAATCCCATCTATTATTATTTTTTCTTGCCACCTTTAATTTATTTGTTTTTGAATAGTTACATCCCGTGGACAATATGTCATCATCAACTTTCTTCTTTTAACTATTAGAAAGTGTTTTAAATTTTTATTTGGTATATTCCTTTTTAAAGAATATTGTAATAAATATTTATAATTTCTTTATAAAAATATCTTTATAAATATTATAGGTTATTAGAAAAAATTGATTATGAGATAAAAATGAAGATATAGAGTTTACACTAAATAGATAGAGAGATGAGAAAATATGAAAGATATCCAATAAAATGGAGGCTTATAATTCAGAGATGAAATAAACTTAATAATTATCCTTTGTAATATTATTTGTGTCTATGTGTTGATGAATTTATTTATATCTTATTACGAAATTAACTTGTGGCATTAAAGCTTTCGCTAACACAATACGAAGAAAAATGTTTTATATGTAGGTATAGTGATAGTGGAATCATGTTAAATCAAAGCATTCAACATGACATGAATGATGTAATATGGTTATAGTCCATGTACCTGGAATTGGTCTCACTAGCAATGAAATTAGCTTATGTAACAAAAGTTTTCATCTATTGTTTGATTAGGGGAAAATCCATCAACTATTTCCATTTTTGTTTTCACTATATAAGATGGTACATAATCAGTTTGGGACATATTGCAGTGAAAATTTTAGCTTTGGGATTGGCGAATGTGATTGGTGGACTCTTTGTGATTGGACATAATGTAAGTCTTTTCCATTTCAATAATTTGGCTTACAATCAATACTACAACACTTCGTTTGTGAACATAAATAATGATATGATTTTCACTCTCATCTTAAAAATTTCTTGCATCTTACTTTGATGTAACCTTACAGCTTATGGAACTTAGAAATGAATCAAATGATCAATCTGGAGGGCCTAGTACTGCTAATGAAGAAACGGGTCGTTATCACCGAGAACTGGGTCTAAAAGAGAATTTCATACGTCATGCAACAGTGGCCGTTTTGTCATTTCTCCTTTTCGGCTTAGTGGCTCCTGTGACTTACAGCTTCTCATTTCTTAAGAGCGGCAACAAGGATCTCAAGCTCGTAGCAGTTGCAGCAGCTTCTCTGGTGTGCATCACTGTGCTTGCTATTGGAAAAGCTTACACCCAAAAGGCATCCGGTTTTTTTGGGTACATCAAAACCGTGTCGTCTTTTGTTATTCCCGGGTTTATGGCATCAGGAGTGTCTTACGTAGTTGGTGATCTAATCGAGAAGCTCTTGGAGAAGCTGGGTTTGTTTGAGTCAAGTTCAGCTTTCGCCCTGTCCCTTCCTGGGACTGCAACACCAGAGTCCGGATGGGGATTCTATTGAGGAGTGCTGCAAGTTGACTGTTAAATCTAGAGGATCCAACCAATAAATTAATGATTGGGACTGGTGGTAAGATATATTTGCCTTGCGATACTAGTATCGGTAGTATTGCTTTAGCTTTTTTACGTCTAGATTTTGTTAGCTTGTGATTTATTTGTTTAGATGGACGAGAAACATGAGCAAACCTGGATGCTAGTGATTTAATTTTTTTGCTGAAAATTTGCTATTTTTCTTTTAATTCTTCAACTCCATGTGCTACAAGCCTGGATGATCTTCGTTCCCTGATGCTAAAACCTACATAAGATGAATGCCATATCCACAACATTATTGTTGATGGTTTACAACTCAATGTGGAAATTTGTTCTTTCTAGTCTTTGTGGCAAAGAAATCAACAAGTTCAAATTTACAAGATGGAGTTGTAAACTAAGAGACTATCTTATAAGGAAAAAGAGAGGAAAAACCCATGTTCGATTTGGTTTCTGGGAAAGCAGAGGAAAAGACTATGATACTATAGCAACCATTTCAATCTGACAAATGTTGAGATTCCAGATTTTCTTCCCTTTTCAAAATGACAGAAGCTTCAGGACCAAAGAAAAAGAAGAAAAAGTATATATTGGAGCATCTAATTTCACTTGATATTTAAAAAGAAATAGGTGACAAAGGAGACTAAAATGCCTTCCTCTGGAACGGTTTCCTATTCTCTTTGGGAGGTTGTGTTAGCATGAGCTGTTAACAGGAAATCGAATAGTCTTTTATAGGAAACCTTTAATTGTAAAATCCCTTCCTTCAAGGGTCTTCCATGATTTTAGCCTAGACAATGTATAGCCTAGAATAGCTCCCTAAACTTTCTCTCTGTATCCATATATTTTTGTACTCGGTTCTGCAGAAAGGATATAGAAAAAAGACCAGTTTAACATGGTATTAGAGCACGATCCTAAGATCTCTGATCCACCCACCCATTGACCAGAAAAAAATCATTGACTACTTGGACTCCATGAGGGAATTCACCGACTTGACTGCGTTCATTCTTGAGAACTGGACAATCAAGATGACAGAAGCTTTGAACAAAGCCCAGACCTCATCCACCCATTAGATTCTCCCGCTGCCCCAATTGGCATTAAGTTGGATGGCTCCAACTATGCCTTATGGTCCCAGGTTGTTGAGATGTATATCTCTGGCAAAGATAAGTTAGGATACATCAATGGAGACTCTCCCCAGCCTCCAGAAACCACTACAAGAAAACTTATTTTTCCTGACAAAAATTTAGGGGCGAATTGTAATTTTGTCGCTAAAAATAACTTTTACCGATGAAATTTTAGATATCGTTGCTAATGTCAAATTTCTAAAAACTTTTTGTAACTAATTTGAATTTTTCGTTGCCAAAAGATATGGCGGGAAAATTTGGCGGCTTTTTTTTGGCGTAAACGCTATTATAATGAAAAAAAAGACTATTTACCAACGAAAATATTTGTTACTAAATACAATTTTTTTGTGACGAAAATAATTTCCTTACTAAAAGTTACAAATTTTTATCTATATTTGCTTACAAAATAGTTTCATCAGTAAATATATTATTTTCTGACAAAATGAGTAATTTTGTCACTGAATAGTATTGCTAAATTGTAATAGTAATAAGTCATATTGACAAATAGATAAAAGGTTTATGCTATAAAATAATATAATACATATTTTTTGAGACTTGATATTTAAATTATAATATTTTATTTATATATATAATAATAATACTAATTAAAGATTCATAAAATTAAATACTAGAATATAGATTTATAGAAATTTAAATGTTTTTTATGTAATAATAGTATTGTTATGAAATAATAAAAAGGTAAATTATTTAAGCAATTAATTTTTATAGTGTAATATATATGTTATATTTTTTTTATATAGATAATAACAAATAATCCAAGATATAATATAAATTTATTTAAATTTCAATATTATTATATGATGTTAACCAAACATAAATAATTTTAAATCTTTTTTATTATACAATGTAAAAGTTATTTTTGCAAGTTTAATATAGTAGTATTGAACTTAAATTAGCTATGAATAAGTAATGATCCTCTAATTTGTTCTCATTCAAAATCATGTCGTCTGAAGTAAATTTATACTAATATTTAACTACCTAGTTTAAATTAATAGATTTTTATAATTATTACTTGGTTTTTAAATAGTTTTTCATAATTGAAATTATCAAATAAATTACCTAATGTCTATAAAGACATTATATTTGCATAGAATTTCAAATAATACTTGTGTGTATAAAAAATATCATATATTATCAATACATATATGATTGCAATTAAATATTATATGATATGATATATGGCATTATATGCCTAACTACTATAATATTAATAACAAAATAAAAAATGTGTCATATATATATATATACACATATTATAATGGGTATATGAAGAAATTAATATATGAATGATATAAATTGTAACATTTTATAATAATCAACAGTATTTGAAAGCATATTTAATGTTAAAATGATAATTTATTTACTTTATAATATGTGAATAATTATTATATTTTTATTTCATTCATGATTTTTGTGCTTTCAATAATAAATTAAATGGAAAATAAAATTAAACATTTAAAATTAATAGACTTATTAAAACTTTATCTTAATATTTTAATATTTAAAATGTATATAAAATTTAGGTGTAAACATAATTATATATAATGTAGGCACTTTAATAACTCAAATGAATGACTATCCTAGTGGTGTATAGTTAACTTTGTAAGCTTGGGAAGTCTGAACACTTTATTGATCTCATTATAAATTTTTATTTTTAATTGTTAAATATTAATTTATCATAAATGATTACTTATTAAAAATAAAATCATAAATTATATCACAAAATAGTAAATGTTGTACACTAACTTGTAAAGAAGTTTTTATATTTGTATACAATTTTTTAATAAAACATGTAAAACAAATATAGTTATAAAAATAATTGTAACATATCATAAAATAGTATATCATTTATATTTATAGTGTTTTATTGCATTTGATATTTTTGTTTGAAATATAAGAGAAAGAAAATGAAAAAAGATAAAGATGACTTGTTGACACGAATTGTTGCACTTAGGCTTATTCACTTTGAAAGTAAATTTATACTAATATTTAATTACCTAGATTAACCTAATAAAAATATTTTTTTAATTATTGTTTAGTTTTTAAATAATTGTTAATATTAGAAATTATCAAATAATAACCTAATTTTTGTCAAGATATTCTATTGACGTAAATTCCAAATATGGTTTATGTTTATAAAGATATCATATATCATTAATGAATATATGATTGTAAGTTAAATATCATATGATACAATACATTGTACCATATGCATAACTACTATATTATTATTTTAGAAAATAAAAAATGCATTATATATTAGTAATATATTATATACATAAAAAAAAAATTGTAAGGTATCTAACCACTTCTTAATTAACAATTGATTAGTTTAATTTTTAAATAATTTTATGATGTATTAATGATCTTTAGCTTAACTACTAAAATAAGATAATAAATTATGCCACAAAAGTAGCAATTATTATAGCTACTAATTTGTTAAGGATTGTTTTACACTTTTATATGTTTTTTAATAAAATATTTAATCTATGATTTTTATTCCTTACTTTAAATTTCAATTTTTATTTTACTCTAATTTCTAATATATAAATTCTGATTTAAAAATTTTTAATTTTAAATTTTAAATAATACAAAACTCATAAATCTTACATTTTATTTTTAGTCAAATTTGTAATTTATAAATTCTAATTTTTTTTTTTTTTATTTTCTAAATTTTAAATAATAAATAGTCCCAATAATAGGCAAATAATAAAGTTTCAATTTTATTTTTAATCTAATTTTTAATTTATATTTTTAATTTTAAAATTTTAATTCTAAATTTTAAATAATATAAAACATATAACATCATGAAATGCATTAAATGCGCCGAGTTGTAGCAGCATGCTACTGAGATTTGGTTGTAGAGACGACACAATGGATGGTGTGGAGTATTGGTTGGGAAATGAAATGAAAAGAAAGTGAAATAAAAAAGAAAAAAACAAATCTCCCAAGCACCCACGTAGCACTGGGACTTTGAAAAGTGAGAAGACTTTCTCACCAACTCTCCATCATTTGCCTGCAACT
The DNA here is from genome assembly GCF_004353265.1 of Vitis riparia. Classification (NCBI taxonomy): domain Eukaryota; kingdom Viridiplantae; phylum Streptophyta; class Magnoliopsida; order Vitales; family Vitaceae; genus Vitis; species Vitis riparia. The sequence goes on from NC_048443.1 coordinate 13,880,864, forward strand.
TTGAAAATGAAAAGAGCATCACTTCCCACCACATCTCTAACATCTACCATAACCTCCTGAACCTTCCACCATTTTCACCATCTCATCTACCTTCTTAAAAAATCGTTTCCCACTTGCAAGCCATATCCACCATTCTCCACCAAAGTTTACCGAGCGGCAAAGCTTCTTATCTGCATTTTCATAGGTCTGTTATACTACAGAAATCTACCACCGGTATGTTCCCTTATAATTTTTATTGGTTTTTTTATTTGTTTACATGTTTGTTAATACTTGATTATTCTCTTTATTTCACTTAAAATGTTGAAATAATTTGTGTTTAAATTTAATAAGTATTTATTTTTCTTTCTCTCCAATGGACTTAATTTCTTAACAAAATTTTCTAATAATTTGGTTTGAGTTGAGCTAAAAATAATTTGAAATTGAAAATGTAAACTAATGTAAAAATAATTTTAGTTAAAATTCAGGTTTTTAGAGTAGAATAAAATTTTTGACTAGTGGAAACAAGCAAATTATATAGAAAAATCTAGATGTGAGAGAATATAAATTAGGTTATTAAAAATTAGTTTATAGAAAATTAGTTAAAATAATGCTAGTTTATGGTAGTTTAAAAAAATGAAATAATTTTGTGAGTTAATCCAAACATTATATTAATAAATAAATAGTCATCATTTGAATTAATTTATTTAGTTTCACTTTATTAGTAAAATAATAAAAATAATAAAGTAGTTATTAGGGAAGGGTAATTTTTGCATGGATTAAGTAATTTCAATGAAAAAAAGACTATTAAAAAATGAAATAATTTTTGTGAGTTAATCCAAACATTATATTAATAAATAAAAGTCATCATTTTAATTAATTTATTTAATTTCACTTTATTAGTAAAATAATACGAAATAATAAAGTAGTTATTAGGGAGGAGTAATTTTTGCATGGATTAAGTAATTTCAATCAAAAGAATAATATTTAAAATAAAATTGTTATTTTTTTAAAGTTAATTTAATTAAGGAAAATACATTTTGATAAGAAAATAGAATTTTAAGCTAATAAATAAAATCTGATTTGTTACCTTTGACCTATCCATTTCAATATATTAGATATTATATAATGGATTAATATTATATATCATCTATATGTTCTATCAATTAAATTTATAAATGACATGTTTATATAATTTTATTTATTTGTGCTTTACCACATTGTTGCCTAGATTTGCTTCAAGGATTAGGTAAAAATGTAGTGCTTTTCATTTACATTTTTATTATCACAAAATGAATTATTTAGAGTTTCAACAACTTATGTTAAAATGGTACATTACATAATTCCCTTTATAATTTGTAATTAAAAAAATCATTTTTAATTATTTTATTTATTATGTATTATATCTTGGAATGTTAATTATACCATTATTTTTATCTTGTAATTATAATTTTTTTTTTCATATTAAGACAATATAAGTTAGAAGAACTAAACTTGATAAAATAAGTTTAGGAAAAACAACAAACATCTTTTTATTAATAATGAAACTACATGCATGAAACCTTAGATATCTCGTTCAAGTATTAGTGTAGGACAAGTGTATCTTATCATATACTTAAAGACAAATAAGTTGTAAAATTATGAAAATGACTCTCTTTGAGCCAAATTCAAGTTGACAACTTATATGTCTAGCATATGATTAGTGATTTGTCTTTAAATGATGTTTGAATTGTCCATTTGGACAGTTTAGGAATGCATAATATTTATTCAATCACTTATTGGTGCTTTGTCCATATTGAAAGATTATGACAGTTATTCCTATTATTCTCTGGGTACATATTTGGACAAGGTGACATATTATTAGTTGCTTAATTAAGCTAACTAATAGTTTGTTTGTGCCTTGACCAAGTCGTGTACTTGGAGAACTATGGTGAAATGCTGCCGATTTTTTCTCAAAATGGATCTAAGCAACTTGGTGATTGACTCTTAGATATTATGCAATCCTAAATGGGATAGGAACCACCACCTAATTTATGTAGGAAGTACAACTCATGCATTAGATTTTAACATTTACATGTATATAACAAAATATGTAAGGTGAGTTAGAGTTTTATGTTGGTTAAGCCCAAGTTTCCATCTTATTCAAAACAAGCCAATGAGTTGGGTAATTGAATTTTAGTGCAATATTGGGGAAAATGACATTTCATGGAATTCAATATTGGGCATATGAAATAATATGAGAAAAACAATGTAAGATTGAGAAATAGAAATCAATATTTTATCTTTATTGAATATGAGATTCATTTTTAATTTACAGGATAATAAGAATGGATAGGGATTGGATGTGGTTGCCAAATAGGTTATCTAGAGATTATGTTGAAGGGGTCAAGTCATTCATTCAAGTTGCAAAAGAACACTTGCGATGGGATAACAAGACACGTTGTCCATGTCGAGATTGTCAAAATGCACGATTCAATGATTTGTTGACAATTGAACGTCATTTGATTAGGTTTGGGTTTTCTAGAAGTTATCAAAAATGGATTTTTCATGGGGAAGAACATGAATCTCAACCTAATGAGCAAAATGATATTGGTGTTGATACAGAAATTGTTGACGCTACTGATGCTGATATCCTTAATGAAGTTGTGGATGCATTAAATGATGCATGTGGACACATAGACAATGATATTAACTTAGAGGAATCCACTACTCATGGAAAATTTGATTACTTACTTGGTGAAGCTAATAAAGAATTGTATCCGGGTTGTAAAAAGTTTTCTGCTTTGACATTCCTTGTGAAGTTAATGCATATTAAAGTCCTCAATCGTTGGAGTGACAAGTCTTTTGACATGTTACTCCAAGTTTTAGTTGATGCTTTTCCAAAAGATCAAACATTCCAAAGACATACTATGATGCTAAGAAGATGTTAAGAGATTTGGGCTTAGGATATGATTCAATCCATGCATGCAAGTATGATTGTGCATTGTTTTGGAAGGAGAATGAGACTCTTGATAAATGTCCAGTGTGTGATGAGCCACGATATAAGTTCTGTAATGGAAAAGGTAAAAAAATTCCTCAAAAAGTATTGCGTCATTTTCCACTAAAATCAAGGCTACAAAGGTTATTCATGTCAAGGCATACAACATCAGATATGAGGTGGCATAAAGAAAAACGAATCAGTGAGGAGGGAGTCCTAAGGCATCCAGCAGATTCTGAAGCTTGGAAGGATATGGACACCCAATTCCCTTGGTTTTCGCAAGAACCTCGAAATGTTCGATTAGGGCTTGCAACAGATGGTTTCAATCCATTTGGGAGCATGAGTAATAGTTATAGCATGTGGCCAATTGTTCTTGTGCCATACAATATGGCACCATGGAGATGTATGAAAGAGATGTTTTTCATGTTATCATTACTAATTCCAGGCCCACAAGCCCCAGGGAGAGATATTGATGTATACCTACGTCCTTTGATAGAAGAATTAAAAGAGTTATGGCATGAAGGTGTTCAAACATTTGACGTGTCAACAGGAGAAAACTTTCGCATGCATGCATGTGTTTTATGGACAATAAATGACTTTCCTGCTTATGGGAACTTGGCTGGGTGGAGCACAAAAGGATATAAAGCATGTCCAGTTTGTAATGAAGACACATCGTCACTAGGTATTAGAAGTAAAATATGTTACATGGGCCATCGACGTTTTTTACCTCTTGATCATGGATGGCGAAGGAGTAGACAACACGATGGTAAGCCGGAGTTTCGACCACCCCCAAGAATGTTCTCTAGTGATGAAATATTGCAACAATTGTGTTGTCTTAAACATCGAAAGCCTGGTAAGCATCCAAACAACGTTGATAGAAAGCGAAAGCGGGTGCCTGAAGAATTAAATTGGACAAAAAAGAGTATTTTCTTTGAGTTGGAGTACTGGTCAAAGTTGAAGTTGAGACATAATATTGATGTTATGCATGTTGAAAAGAATGTATGTGATAGTGTTGTGGGAACTTTGTTAAATATTGTAGGAAAAACAAAAGATACAAACAAAGCTCGCTTAGATTTGGCTGATATGAATATAAGGAAAGAATTGCATTTGCAAATACAAGGGAACAAATTGGTAAAACCCCATGCATGCTACACATTGACTGTAGAGGAAAGGAAAGAGTTCTGTAAGTTTCTAAAGTCTGTTAAATTTCCAGATGGTTATGCTGCAAATTTATCTAGAAATGTTAGCATCAATGATGGGAAGATCTCAGGGTTAAAGAGTCATGATTGTCATGTTTTGCTGCAAAAATTACTCCCTATCGCTATTCGTCCATATTTTAATAAAGATTTGTGTACAACACTGGTTGAGTTGTGTAGTTTTTTCCAAAAGTTATGTGCAAAGACCTTGTACGTGAATGATTTGGAAAAATTAGAAGAAGGATTGTCTTAATATTGTGTAAGCTTGAGAGGATATTCCCACCGGCTTTCTTTGATGTCATGGTTCACTTGATGGTACATTTACCACGTGAGGCCAAACTTGCTGGACCAGTTAGCTATCGATGGATGTATCCATTTGAGAGGTACATTTTTACCTTTTTTGTTTATTAATATTCTCATCTAACTATGTTACACAATACATGTGTTAAGGCTTATTTATTTACACTATTTCTATTTAGGAACTTAGGAACATTGAAAAGATATGTGAGAAATAAAGCTCGACCAGAAGGTTCAATTGCAGAGGCATACATCGTGAATGAAGCTTTAATGTTTTGTTCAATGTATCTTACTGGAATTGAAACACGTTTTAATCGAAGTGAAAGGAATGAAGATCGATTTGAACATCGAGTACAAGGATGTCTTTCCATATTTTCACAGCAGGCTCGACCATTAGGCAGTCGACAACATCTCCAATTTTCGAAGGAAGAGTTAACTAAGGCACATTGGTATATCATGAATAATTGCCCAGAGTTGAGACCATACTTAGAGTAAGTTTTAGAATCAACATTAAAGATATTTCTTTAGTACCTCGTTACTTAATATCTATTTAATGATGTAGTGAACATACAAAAGAATTGGAGAGGACAAGTTCACATAACTTAGAGAAACGACAAGAACAAGAGTTTCCTAAGTGGCTTGCAGATCGTGTAAGTTTTATTTGTGTAATTTGCTTGCTACAATATAGTTGTAATGAACTAATATAATTTTAATAAGATTTGATATTAAACTATAAATAATTATGTATATCTATATTGTAGATGAAAGCTTTGCGTGTTAAACAATCACCAGAAGCAACTGATGAACTATACTCATTAGCATGTGGACCAGATAATCGAGTCCACACATACATGGGTTGTATTGTTAATGGAGTTCGCTTCCATACAAAAGATCGTGATGATCGGCGTATCACCCAAAATAGTGGGATATGTGTTTCTGGGAGCATGATGGTGAGGAGATTGATTTCTATGGTGTTTTATCAAATGTGGTTGTTTTGAACTATGTCTTGGGGTATAAGGTTATTCTTTTCAAGTGCACATGGTTCGACACAAACCAAAAGAAGAAGAGAATAAAACATGACTATAATTTTACCACAATCCAAGTTACCTCCACCTGGTATGACAATGATCCTTTTATACTTGCTACACAAGCACAACAAGTTTTCTACCTAGATGACTACAAAAATGGTCATAATTGGAAAGTAGTACAAAAAGTGAATCATAGACACATGTGGGATGTACTGAAAGGGATACTAATATAGAAATCGATGAAGAAGTGTGCGGGGGAAGTGATGAAGAAGCTTACCAAGATAATGAATCTCATGAGCTTAACTGGTTCGTAGAGCAAGATGATGGATTTGAATTTCAATGATCTGACCGCTTAAACATTGATCCAGAAGTTGTTAATGATAATGTTTTGATTTAGAGAACATGAATGACAATGATGATAACTTCAGATGTGATGACATTGAGGAAGAAGATGAAACACTAGATGATTATGCTAATGAGAATGAAATGTGGCTTTCAAGTGATAGTGAAAGTGAAAGTGATTAAAGAGACTAGTAAGCTACATTTTATTTACTTTATTATATGTTAAATAACATAATGTAATCTAGGTCTAATTCTTTAAATTTATGTTATGTGTTGTGATATTCCTTTTGTATTATTATTTATTTGTCTTTATTGTTATTTTATTATAGATGGCTCCTGGACGAAAGCGGTCACCTTCTGAGTTAACTCAACCACCCACAACAACACCCATGACTCCTTTTTATGTTGATGTTCCAATGCACACATCCAATGAGGGCACTAGTAGTTGTAAGAAACTTCTTACATTTATATATTTTACTTATTATAATTTTGTAAGATATTTTATTTTATTTTTTTAATTTTAAATTGTAATGAGATGTAATTTATTTTTAGTCTTTTTATTAACTCTTATTAATTGTTAAAGTTTAATCAATAATTTCATGGTAGCACCTAATAAAAGAAATGTAAGAGGCAAAACTAGAGGTGTCATTCTTGACAAACTTATTGAAGCTAATGGGGGCAAACCTCTTCCGATCACAATCAAGCCATCAGATGGGAAGCAAACAGGAAAATATTGTGAGAAATTGTCAAATGAGATTGGGTTAACAGTGAGACAACATGCACCTGTTAGAGTGGAAAAATGGAAGCAAATGCCTCAAGCTGAGATCAATACAATGCTTGATCGAATCAAAGTAAAGTTGCTTGAAATTTTTATTTTTTTTAGCTTGTAATTATAACTAATTGTTGGTTATCTCTAAACTTACTTTACCTCATATTAGTTCTTCCCTTGTTTGACTATGAAGGAAAAGTTTGCCCTAGATTTGACATAAGAGCATGTGAAGAAAAGTTTAGAAAAACAATTATCTAACCGCTTTAGAAATTGGAGATGCGATTTGCACAAGCACTTCAAAAAGTTCCCAACTGTGGTGGAGGCTAAGCGAAATCCTCATGAATCTGTGTCAAATCAGGAAGATTGGGACTATCTTTGTGATAGATTTTCAAGTGAAGAATTTAAGGTAAAGTTTTCAATGAATAATCATTCAAACCTATTTCTTATTGAATATTCTACTAACTATATTTATATTATTTTCAATAATAACTATTATTACAGCATCATTCAGCAATCAATTCAGTAAATAGATCAAAGATGCCTTTTCATCATTGAGGAGGCTCTCATTCATTTATCCAACATGGTCTACAAGTGGTAAAATATAAAACTAAGGTTCTTTAGTTATTCATATAACTTATAATTCTTAATATTAATGCATAATACTTGACAGTCAACAGAGAATGGAGAGATGGTTGGCCAAATTGAACTATTCAAACTAGTTCATTGGAAAAGTCAAGATGGATGGATAAATCAAGAGGCTAGAGATTATTATGTAAGATTATTTTGATAGCTTTCTATGTTTAAATCATGTTTGGGATTATGAATCTTTGTGGAAGTGTCATCGTGATAGTTTATTTACCATGTGATGATAAATAAGGCACTTCCTTGGTAGTTTTCATAAATCTTTAAATTTTGATTTGGTTATTGATTGCTTGGGTGTTCAATGTTGTTAAATTGATTAATAGCAGGGAAAATTTGGCAAAGTCTAAAAATTAGGGGAGACTATGCCAAAATTTCTATTGAAATTTATCTCACCAACTTATTATTATAACTTTTCTTACTCAAAATTACATTTAAGATTATTAGTACTTGTAAAGTATTATTATATCAACTTGTATACTAGATTCTTATTTCAATTTTTATATTATTTAGTGTGTGATTACAAGCTAATTAGGTTCTTCTTAGGTAGAATCCTTGAAGTAAACTTTTGTTTGGGCATTAACTAATCATAAATCTTTATTGTTAAATATTTGATTATGTGGTTGGTAAAAATTTGTGGAAATAGTAAAGAATTAAAGAGGGATTAATATATTATTAACTTGAATATATAATAGGTCAAATTTTGGAAAAAAAACTAAGAAATATAAGAGAATATGCCAAAATTTAAATAGGATTTTTAACTTGTTAACTTCTTGTTATAATTTTCTTTGCTTAAAATTAAGTTGAGATTCTAAGTACTTTTCAATTTTTACCATTTTATTATGTATATAAGAATCTTGTTTATGTGATAACAAGTTTAGATACTTTTTTTAGCCATTTCTTTGCTTAAAATGAAGTTTAGGATTATATGTGCTTGTGGGGTGTTACAATATTTGTATAAAAAATATCATATCCTTATTTGAAATCTAATATTAAGGGACTATTCCAAAATTTAATTAGGATTTTTAACTTATTAACTTCTTGTTGTAATTTTCTTTACTTATAATTAAGTTGAGATTCTAACTACTTTTCAATTTTTATCATTTTAGTATGTATATATGAATCTTGTTTATGTGATAACAAGTTTAGATACTTTTTTAGGCATTTCTTTGCTTAAAATGAAGTTTAGGATTATATGTGCTTGTGGGGTGTTATAATATTTGTATAAAAATATCATATCCTTATTTGAAATCTAATATTAAGGGACTATTCCAAAATTTAATTAGGATTTTTAACTTGTCAGCTTCTTGTTATAATTTTCTTTACCTATAATTAAGTTGAGATTCTAACTACTTTTCAATTTTTATCATTTTAGTATGTATATAAGAATCTTGTTTATGTGATAACAAGTTTAGATACTTTTTTAGGCATTTCTTTGCTTAAAATTAAGTTTAGGATTATGTGTGCTTGTAGGGTGTTACAATGTTTGTATAAAAATACCACATTCTTATTTGAAATCTAATATTAAGGGACTATGCCAAAATTTAAATAGGATTTTTAACTTTATAACTACTTGTTATAATTTTCTTTACTTATAATTAAGTTGAGATTCTAACTAATTTTCAATTTTTACCATTTTAGTATGTATATGGGAATCTTGTTTATGTGATAACAAGTTTAGATAATTTTTTAGGCATTTCTTTGCTTAAAATTAAGTTTAGGATTATGTGTGTTTATGAGGTGTTACAATGTTTGTATAAAAATACCATATTCTTGTTTGAAATATAATATTAAGGGACTATGCTGAAATTTAAATAGGATTTTTAACTTACTAACTTCTTGTTATAATTTTCTTTACTTAAAATTAAGTTAAGATTCTAACTACTTTTGAATTTTCACCATTTTAGTATGTATATAGTATTCTTGTTTATGTGATAACATATTTATAAACACTTTTTTAGGTAGTTTAGGATTATGTGTGCTTATGGGATGTTACAATGTTTGTATAAAAAATACTATATTTTTGTTTGAAATCTACTATTATTTGCCATATAATAACAAATTAAGACACTTGGATGTTTTGTTGTGCTAAAAATCAATTTGATTATTAACTAATTTGAAATTCCAATGCTTATATTTATTATATATAGTAGGTATAATTTAAAAAATATCTACTAAATATGGGAGATCATGCCCAAATTTAATGGAAATTTTAATTTACTAACTTATTAATTATGTTTTGGTTCTTTTTTTTTTTTTTGTTTTATTTTTTATTTTGCATATATAGGAGAAGATGTTGGAGCTCCAATGCCAGCCTATTGCAGAAGAAGTTGTGGCTATGACTGAGGCAGAAATTTGTGAGAAAGTTTTGGGACAAAAATCAGGATATGTCAAGGGTCTTGGTTTTGGCCCTAAACCAATCTCATTTTCTAAATCTAGACCATCATCTTCTGAGCGTGAAATTGAGTTGGAGCATAGACTTGCTGAGACTCAACTACTTGTGGAGACTCAACAACAACAACTTGAGACTCAACAAGATCGAATTGACCAATTGGAGGCCTTGGTACAAAAACAAAACCAACAACATCATCAACAATTTGAAGAAATATTGCGTCATCTACGATCAAGCCAAGGGTCCTCATGATCCATTTTTTTATGATGTGCATATGATGGACGTTCATTTCTTTTTTTTTTTGCCTATGCTAATATAGTTGTTTTGTGATAGACACTTTGTTAAACTAATACTTTATTTGTTATGTAGTTATATTAGCATAGATATTATACTACTATGATCACATGTTATGGTTACATATATTAATTACCAATGAAGTTATGTGATATATATTTTGATTTTTGTAAGCAGGTTTCAGAATTAACTTTTCTATTATAATTAATGTTTTAAATACCAAATACCATACATTTGTAATATGAAAAATAAAAAATGTAAATACATTTCCTGACAAAAAAAAAAAAAAATTATTACTAAAGATATTTCCTAATGAAATATTTTTGTTGTTGAAGATTGTTGTATCATCCACAACTAATTTATAATTCACTGGCATATGTTTTAGGGACGAAATCATTTTGTAAATAAAAGGATTTAGCAACGAAATGAATTTTTCAGTATTAATGATAAATATTTTAGTTGAAAAAAAATCCTTTAGCAATGAAATATCTATTTCATCAAGAAAAACTTTTAGTGACAAAATGGAACTTTTATTGGGATTGCAAAGCCTAGGGAGACGAAATTAAATTGTTACAAAAAATATTTGGCAGCAAAATAAATTCGTCAGCACTAAATATTGACGACTTTGAGGACAAAAATTTATATTTTTTAGTGGCAAAAATTCTTACTTTTGTTAATGAAAAATTTCGTTGGGGAAAATATTTAGTAACAAAATTTTCATTTCATCAGGGAAAATATTGGGCGACGAAATATGATTTTTTTCGGGATACTTTTAGCGACGGGTCTAAGGCGACAAATGTGACACGAAACATTTTTCGTTGGGAAATATTTTTGTAGACGAAATTTAGACTTTTAGTGACAAAATATTTTATCACTGAAAGTCAATTTTCTTGTAGTGAACATATCCATCTTTTCGAAAATGGCGAACCAAGAATGTTGTTGTCAAGGGATGGCTGATCAACTCTATGGATCCTACCTTGATAGGTAACTTTATTCGCTTCCCAACAACAAAATAGGTATGAGATTCTATTGCTATAACTTATTTTGATGGGACTTGATATGTCTCAAGTGTATGATCGATCTCTGGCGTCATGTGACTCGCACGAGACAAGCTGGCGGACCAATTGAAATATATTATAATGATCTTCAAGGGTATGTGGTGCAAAATTAATTTTTGTTGTCCTAACCTAATGAAATGTGTTGCTGATATCAAGCAGTATAATTCAATCCCACAAGAAGATAGAGTTTACATCTTTCTCGATGGATTGGATGACTGACTGGATAAGGATCGGAGTGATTTGCTGTAATTACAACCATTTCCTACAGTTAAACATGCTTATGCTCATGTTTGAAGAGAAGATATCAGACAGGCTGTAATGATTTTTGGTGCAGATCCTATCCTTGGTGTTGTTATGGCATCTAAAGGATTCAAGACTGGTGGAAAGACGAACCCACTCTCTAAGCCTAAGGTCCAATCTGATGGTGGAAAATGTACTCACTGTGGGAGCACCAAACATACTCGAGAAAGCTTGCTTCAAACTAATCGAGTATCCAGATTGGTGGAATGATTTTCAGTCATAGAAAAAACGTGATGATGTTGCTATTGCTGAAAGCACGAGTCACACTGCTGTGGTGAATGCTGAACCTCAGTTATCTTTTCTCTCCCAATTAAAGTTACCAAATGATCCCACGTCTCCACACAATCAAGGTAACTGTGGGCATGTACTTCTTAGCTCTACTCCGCATGATGATGGTGTTTGGATTATTGATTCTAGGGTTATAGACCACATGACATTTGACTCCAATGATTTCTCCCATATCACTCAACCAAGAACATGTATTTCAAATGCTAATGGGGTCATATATCCAATTATAAGGGCTGGAACAGTGACTATATCACCCTTTCTCACATTATTTCACACTCTACTTGTTCCTTCCCTATCAAACATATTGATGTATGTAAGTCAAGTTACTATAAATCTCAACTGTGCGGTGTTAATTTATCCTACATTTTGTTTTCTTTAGGATATTCTCACCAAGAATATCACTAGGCGTGGTACTAAGAGGGGAGGATTATACTACATGGATGACTTCAGCGCAGGCGAGTTAACCACATGCACCACACAACCATTGACAACGAGAGACAAATTTAGCTATTGTACCGTCGCTTGGGGCACCCATCATTTGGCTATTTGAAACATTTAGTTCCCATATCTGTTTTCAAATTTACAGTCCTCTTACTTTAAGTGTAATACTTTCATTTTAGCTAAAAGTCATAGAGTTCTTTATCCAGTGAGTCTGAAAAAAAGTGATGTCTCTTTTGCTCTAATTCATTCTGATGTGTAGGGCCCTTCCCCAATGACTACTTCGTTTAGTCCTAGGTGGTTTATGTTGTTTATCAATGATTGCACTCGAATGACATGACTTTATTTGCTGAAACGTAAAGGTGATGTGTTTGGCGTGTTCCAAGCCTTTCATGTCATGGTTCAAACACAATTTTCAGCTAAGATTTAGATCCTTTATACTGACAATGGTGGTAAATATGTCAACAAGCAATTTCAGGCCTACTTCCAGCGTATTTGTCTTCTTCATGAGACCTCGTGCTCTCAGACTCCACAATAAAATGGCATTGCTAAGAGAAAGAATCGACTTATCTTAGAAACTGCATGAGCATTATTGATTGGAGCATTATTGATTGGGGCACATGTGCTCGGTCGCTATTGGGATGATGTCGTCTCTACGTTTGTACATTTCCTGAATCATATGCCTTCAAAAGTCTTAAATTTTAAGACTCCTTTGTAGGTTCTTTCTACACATGTTCCCCTAGCCCACTTTTTTTATGATTTCTCCCCAGATTTTTGGTTGTGTTGCATTTGTTCATCTTCATAAGAATCAATGCACCAAGTTGGACCTGTGTGTTGTCCGTTGCCTTTTTTTGGGGTATGCTTTACATACAAAAGGGTATCGGTGTTATGACCTCATCACTAAACAAACCTACGTTACTATGGATGTTACTTTCCTAGAGTCAGGCACGTTTTTCCCATTACAGGTATCCAATTCTTCTCTTTAGGGGGTGCTCCGAGATGAAGAGCCAAATTGGCTTAATGTTCAGTGGCCAGAACTAGAATTTGATCAAGATAACTCAATACAACAAAGGGTTGGAAATGAAATAATAGAGTCAGAGCCAAACGTTGAGATTTCTTTAAGAGGTGAGATGTCTCCAAGAACCGAACCTACATCAATGGAATCTAAAATGTGGAGCTTAATGAATCCTCTTACTCCTTTGTACCTGAAGCACCTCTTCCTGAGAATATTCCTGAGGTAAGCTCTCCTACCACACCTACACATAATAATGCCTTGGATACTTCTGCGAGTTATGTTTTACCTTTCAGACAAAACCATGGCAAACCACCAAATTAGTACTCTCCGGACGTAGGAGAAAAAAGATCCAAGTACTCAATTGCTAACTATATGTCTACTCAAAGATTATTTGAACCTTTCAAGGCATTTGTGCATTAGTTATCCTCGTGTCATATTCCCAGGAGCATTGAGGAGGCCTTATTAGATCCAAGATGGGTTCAAGCAATAAAAGAAGAATTGGATGCTCTGTAGAAAAACATCACTTGGATGTTAGTCGCACTACCTGAAGGAAAGAAGACAGTAGGATGCAAATGGGTATTCTCCATTAAATACAATGCTGATGGGTCCATTGATCGATATATAAGGCGAGACTCGTGGCAAAAGGATATACATAGACATATGGCATAGACTACCAAGAAACTTTCTCACCGGTGGCCAGACTAAACTCTGTTAGAGTTTTGTTATCTATTGTAGAAAATTTAGATTGGCCATTGCATCAGTTTGATGTAAAGAATGCCTTCCTCCATGGCGATCTTGAAGAGGAGGTTTATATGGATATTCCACCAAGGTACACCACATCTTCGGAGGAGAAAATGGCATGTAAGCTGCAACGAACTCTGTATGGATTGAAACAATCACCTCGAGCATGGTTTGGTTGATTCGGATTGGCTATGAGAAAATATGGCTTCCAAAAAAGCAACTTAGATCGCACTTTCTTCCTAAAACATCGTTCAACAAAAGTATCAGCTCTAATAATTTATGTAGATGACATCATTATTACAGGTGACGATGTGAAAGAGATCTCCAGACTATAAGAGCAAATGTCAACTGAATTTGAAATGAAGAACCTAGGAGGACTTAAGTACTTTCTGGGAATTGAAATATCCAAATCAAGACAAGGCATATTTCTTTTGCAAAGACAATATGTATTGGACTTGTTGTCCGAAGTGGGATTGTTGAAGTGTAAGCCAGCTGATACTCTAATTGTTTAGAATCATAAACTTGGAGAACATACAGATCAGGTGCCAGCTGATAAAGAAATGTACCAGAAGCTAGTTGGTAAGCTCATTTATTTATCTCATCCTTGCCCGAATATCGCTTATGCAATAGGTGTAGTGAGTTAATTTATGCACTATCCTAGTGAAGAGCATATGGATGCAGTAATTCGGATTCTCTGCTACTTAAAGTCCTTTCCTCGAAAAGGGCTTATGTTCTCCAAGAATAATCATCTGAATGTTGATGGCTATATAGACGTTGATTGGGCAAGAAACATTTTAGATAGGAAATCCACTTCTGGCTACTTTACGTTTATAGGAGGCAACTTAGTTACATGGAAAAGCAAGAAGCAAAAGGTAGTAGCATTATCCAGCACTGAAGCAAAATTCCGAGGAATGGCTAAAGATCTATGCGAACTACTTTGGCTAAGAAGGTTGTTGACTAAAATCGGCTTTGCTTCTAGCTTCGTAATGAACTTGTTTTGCTATAACAAGGCGACCATCGACATCTCCCATAATCTTGTTCAACATGATCGTACCAAGAATGTTGAGGTCGACAGATACTTTATCAAACAGAACCTTCAAGAAAAAATTATTCAGTTCCTGTTTGTCAAGCCATAAGACCAATTGGCAGACATACTCACGAAAACAGTGTCCAACAAAGACTTCTACAACTCACTTGACAAGTTGGGCATTAGAGATATCTACGCACCAACTTGAGGGGGAATGTTGGTGTGAGCTATTAACAAGAAACCGAATAGAGTCTTTTATAGGAAACCTTTAATTGTAAAATCCCTTCATTCAAGGGTCTTCCATGATTTTAGCCTTAGACAATGTATAGCTTAGAATAGCTCCCTAAACTTTATCTCTGTATCTATATATTTTTGTACTCGGTTCTACAGAAAGGATATTAAAAAAAAAACTAGTTTAATAGGTTGGAGATATGAGTATATAATAAGTAACTACATTCCTGATGTGGGTTTCCAAGTGTACTTTTTTTTATGTATATATTCACTGAGATTGTTAATTAGTTGGATCTCATCCATTGTTCATATACCTCTCGTAAACAAATTCCTTCTTACCACAAAGATTTGGATAATTTGATCTTATCATATTGCCTAGGTTATTTTGGCTCTTAAAGGTATGCAACATAGTAATCCCGATATTCCATTCAAATTGTTTGATCAGGCTCTGGTGTTGCTAGTTTAAGAGAGACACACCATGATGACTCGACTCACAATCATCTTCCACAAGGTAGTGTGGGAAACCTCTTGGGAAAAACATAATGGAGGCTCTATTCAATTGAACTTGTGTGTATTACCATATGTTTAACCCTGAACCCATAATGAATTTATATAAAGATATAAACCGACTTTAGTTACTAAGGGGCCATTGGTTAGGCTTGGATGACTAAAAACCCATTAATTGGCTTAAGTAAGTAATGCCCCATTAATTAGGTATAAGTTAAATAAAAGCAACACAACTAATAAATAGAACTAGTCCATGTCTAATTAAATATCATGATTTGGTGCATCCTTGTGACACTAGTGCACCTCATTACACCCTATTGATATTCGAGACTTGACATCTTAATAGGATAAATTAGACTTGATAAGCTTGAATCTCACAATTGATTCCCAACTGGAAATTGTTAACGGTGGCACAGTTAAGGGCAATTAGGTTAGTGCACCTTTGGTTTGAGAAGGTGACGCACCCTTCCCCATCATAAGTGGTGCACTTTCTAAATGCACTTAAGAGAAGAAAGAGTTATGGTGTCAATCTTAAGAATACCTTTTGCCACTTGCCTTAATCAATAGTGACCCAATTTGTAAGGAATCTATGATTACCTTAAAGTCTCACCCATAAATAAAAACCATTGAAATGACCACCTAATAACCACTGTCATAATTCATCATAAGTCTTATTCAATGTGTAATTATATATGCATATTAGTGCACTTACCATGGAAAACTTATCTTGATATCCAAGACAAGTCATCCTTCTAGTTAGAAAGTAGTGCAATACAATCTCAAATTGATTGCTTAAATCCATGAACTAGTTATGAACAACTCATCAATTTGCAAGAAATATATGATTTGGATCTTCTGTGATTACTCTTAATGCATCTAAGTCATCTACAATGAAAATGATATAGGCTTGAATGCTCAAGTAAACCTTAATGTAATTAATGGATAAAAAGTGGAAAGTCGTGGCTAAGTTTGTTACATTATATCTTGCTTTTTAAAATTATATCTTAACAAACTCCTACGAATTCTAAAAGTAGATTGAGTGAAGAGACTCTAAACTTAACAATTTCATGAGAATAATTTGTCCTATTTTATTAGGGTTAGACCTTCATCTTTTTTCCTTTAGAGTCTATTTAACAATGATTCTAGTGGAAGTGTTTTTATTGGGAATATTTTTTTTTTCTAAAATGTTTGTGTGAAAAATATTTTTATGAGAATAAAAAGAAGTGACTCTAATACTATTTTTGATAATATGTTGCATAAGTATAAAAAACATTTTTAATATTAATAAATTACTACAAAATACATACAGTTTAATTACAAAAAGGAAATAATATGATAAACCAAAAGCTTTTCACTACAATAGAATATATAAACATCTATCTTAAAAGAATATCTAAACATTTATATTGTTAAAAAAACTAAAAATAATCATTTTTATGATTACATTAAAATTTTGAAAAAATGTTTACAAAAAAATTGTATTAATAAATAAATATCAATCATGATATAACAACTTTTCAAAATAAAACAAATTATTTGATTATGTATTATCTTAAAAATAATATTTTCTAGATTACTTTAATAAAATTTTGAAAAATATTTACAAAACATCTAAATCAATAAAAAGAATATTGAATAAAATATAATTTTTCATATTTCACAGTAAAACAATATATGATTACATATTAGTTTCTCCAAAAACAATACATACATACATACATACATACATATATACATATATATATATATATATATACCAATATGAGAAATATAAATATTATTGATATAAATAAAATATTATTTTATATATATTTGAAAGCAAAGATTATATACCTTAAATATTTCTTTATTTATTAGATTAGATTACAATAAAGAAATATATTTTTATATCAAAATAATTTAGTTGATTAATTATAAATATATTAGAATATTTTAACAAAATGTTTTAAAATAAAAAATATAGTAAAAAATTAAAAATAATGAACAAATGCAATATAATATTAAGGTATATAATATATATAATATAATAATATAGATCATTATGATTATTATTATTGTCAATATTATTATTATTATTATTATCATTATCATCATCACATTGTGTATATTGTAAAAGATGTGATATTATTCATTATAATAATGGATCTCATAATATTACATATAAACTATACAAATTTTGGTTCTTTTTTTTTTTCACAAGTTTTTATATTAAGGAAAGCTTAATCAAACAAGATTTTATAAATTTATTTTTTAAAAACAATCTTTTTACTTTTCATAATCAAACATATTTTTAAGAAAGGAAAAAAACATAATTGAAAACTAAAATGAAAATAGAAAATGAAAACTAGAAAAATAGTTTTTAAGCCAAACACAACTTAATAATTAAAATTAATTTTTAAACATTATAATATTAATGATATTAAACATATCTAAAATTTATTGTAAAAACTGCAATTTATCTATTAATTTAATAAAAATTGGATAATGTATTTGATATGATATGTACATTAAAATATCATGATTAATATAATTTATATTATGCTATTTTATATATTATCTTAATTAGTTTAAATTATTTATAAATGTTTCAAAGGAAATAACTTGTCTAGCCCACTCCACCTAAATGATGACATACCGATTGAATTTCTCAATCAATTAGGAATGATATAATTTAATAATATAATATCAATCATAACTAATTATTATTTCAACTAATTATTAAAAATAATAATTAAAATTAATTTTTAAACATTAAATAATTATATAATTTAAATAATATAATACGAAACATTAGTAATTATTAAAAATGATAATTAAAATTAATTCTCAAATATTAAATAATTTGATATCTAAAATTACCGGAATATATTTTAATTTAAACAATTTAATTAAAATAATGATCAAATAAAATGCTAAATGATGATGAAAAAAAATAAGTACATGTTCCTTTTATGTAATAAATATATTATTTAGAAGTAAAAATTTTGATGATAAATGTATATGTTTAATATTAAAAAAAAAAAAAATTAGGACATCATCTACGTGCACTTTCACATGCATAACATGTAATGATTTACTTAGTAATTATAAGCAAAATAAAAATCAAATAAACAAAAACAAAAACAAATTAATAACGTAAGGCTCCGGCCCATGTGCTATTAATATTGTCTTGCAACTTGCATCATCCCCTTTCTATTTTCCCTTTATACATATTTTCAATATAAAATTGTAGGGTGACGTAGGAGAAACTACGTCAGCTATCAATTAAAAGTTGTCATATTAGGCAGGGAGAAAGCCCCACGAAGATGGTCAGAAGTGGAGATATATTGCATGACTGCTCTCACAATCAACGTCAGCCCTCCTCCAATTATTATTATTATTCCTAATGACCTAGTCTGCCCTCTCGGGCTGCATGTGATGGCATAGTATCGCATGATGGATCGTTTTTCTCTAATTAATAAGCAAGTCAACTTGACCAGCTCAGCTTTGCCAGGTAAGCAATTAATCTGATTCCAGTCACTCTCACACCATCTTCCAGATCTGACACAATTTTTTTTTTTATTAAAAACAACGACTTGCTTTGGATCTCTTTTGAAAATAGTATTCTATTCTTTATAATTTTTAAAAAATATTTCATAACTTTTTGTTAAAAAGTTCTTTAAGTTGACATTTACTTTCTTCCTTGTGCATAAAGCAAGGGAGACTGATCAGGAAGAAATGGAACAAATTTAAGTCATTATTAACATTAATGGTCATTATTATATTTTTCAAAACAAATTTAGTTAAAAATATAAATAATAATTTAATAATTTATTAATTATATTATTATTTTTTAGAGTGCTGTTTGTTTTTTGAATGAATAAAAAAAACTCAAATAATTTATTGATATCAATTAACATAATTAAAATGAATTTATTATAAATAGACTCGATTTAGTTATATTAATTGATATTAATACTATATTTTTAATTAAATAAAAAAATTAAATATTCTATCTTTTTCTATCCAATTAAAAAGTAAATATAATTAAAGTAAAATTTTGTTTATAAAATAATTAAAGTCTATTTTTAAAACAGTTTTAATTTTTGTTTTAAACTACGTTAAAAAGCCTCAAATATATATATATATATATATATATATATATATATTTTAAAAAATATCTAGTTTTAAACTAGAATTAAAAAAAATTGAAGAAATTTATACAGTGATTTGTTTTCAAACCTTACAACTGAAAATTAAAATATTCAAAAGATAAAAAAAAAATTAAAAAAAAAACTGAAATGGATCTTTCTCTGGGAAGATGGGAACACTTCCCCTTGGAGTATGAGCTCCCACGTTCAGTCAGGGCCAAATTAATAGAGGGAGGAGAGGAGCACATGTGAAATGCGTGAAGTGTGAAGGCAGAAAGGATCAAAATTAAATATGCCGCTCTCTTCCTCGTCAACCTTTGGTCTATATTTGTATGAGATGAGATATGGGAAGAAGCATTAACAGTGACGAAGATGATGATGGAGGCGAATAATGCCATAGCAGCTGAAAGAGAGAGAGAAGAAATGGAACAAGTGAGGCTATTGGAGTACGAGATTAAGGTGGAGGATGGTAGTGGTAAGATCTCTCTATCTTTTTAAGTCTTCCTTCATTTTTGTTCTGGGTTTGTGGATTTGGGAGAAAGAGAAAAGCAAGAATTCTTTACATAAATTCATTGTATTCGATCTTTTATACAAGTTTGGATAATTAAACAAAGATTTGAAAAAAGCTGTGTTTCTTTGTTTCATGGTGGCAGGTGGGAGCGGATCTTCCGACACTGCGGGGATAGGACAAGCAACTATTGACTTAATAAAAGAAACTGATGGAGATACAGAATTCAAACTTGAGAAGTTGTTAGAGGAGCCGGATTCACATACGTTCTTCTGTCTGAATTGTAAAGCTTGCATCGAAAATATTAATGTCGTTCGTCGGGAAGAACTGAATCCAATACAATACGCATTCGTCTCCAACTTTCTGATCCCTCCAGGTAGAGTCTTGTATCCCATTCCCATCCTTGTCTAAAAGTTACTGTACCTTCCGCTTATCTTATTTGCATGATCATGAAGAATCTGTCCTTTTATCACATATATAAAAGATTGAAACTTCACAGATACTCAATCTAATTATAATATAGGGCTTTGGTTTTCGAAACATTTAAGAAAAAATGTCAAGGAAATAAGATAGAAAGGAAAATTGGAAAAAAAAAAATTAAAGTTAATAAATTATTTTTAATATGTTGACTTATTATAACTCTTTAATATAAAAATTAAATAATTTAAAAATACATATATTTTCAATTGATTTTAATTATATTTTATTTTTTTATTTTTTATAATTTAATCAAAATTAAAAAATTATTTTCCTCATATATATATATATATTTTTAAAAGCACATTGTAGGAACCAAATATAACCCGGTTGTAAGTATGTTAACATGGACTTTGTGATATTCCTAGAGTATGGCTCAGTTAACTCATCTTTCTTTGTTAAATTAAAAAATTATTTTCCTAATCAATTTTTTTTTTAAGCATGTTTTAGGAACCAAATATAATCCGGTGTAAGTATGTTAACATGGACTTTGTGATATTCCCAGAGTATGACTCACTTAAGTCATCTTTCTTTTGACAAACCATTTTTATCATTTTTAATAAGATAAAGATTTTTATTGTTGAATTTTTTTAATAATAAAATTTAATTTCTTTTAAATTAAATATTTTTATTATTAATTCCTTAATGAAATAAAATCAAAACTATAAAAATTATCTATTTTAATTGATCTATGGGATTCACTTCTAGTGAATTTCTTTTAAAAATTTTATAACCTTTTGCATTTCATATTTATCATTGCTATAGAATAAATATTTTTATTTTAAAATTTGTTTTCTTCGAAATCAAATTTTTTAATTGATTTATAAAAATTATATTAAACTAAAATCTATTTTTAATTGATTTTTATCGAAATAAAATTAAAAATTAAAATAACATCTACTTCATTCATTTATAAGAATTACGTTTTCATTAAATGGTTGATAAAAACTAAAAAGTATACCATATTTGTTTAAATGATTTTGATAAAAAAATAAAAATGATGGTTAATATATCATTTCTATTTATTATCAACTATTTATGTATTTAAGATTTCTTTTCTTTTCTTTTTTTTCTTTCCTATTGTAATCTTTTACATTATAATTTATTTTCATAGATTTTCTTATTATATATTACTTAATACTATATCTGGAAGTTAGAAAATTTGAACCGAAGAAATTAGAAAGAAAAAATAGAAGAAAAGAAAATATTAAATAAAATTTCTTTTAATTTATTATCCATAAAAATTAATTTGTTAACAAGTATATTTTTCATTTTTTTAAAATTTTATTTGAGGAAAATATTAAAGAAAATATTTTCAAAATTTTCATAATACTTTTTTTTTTCTTTTCTATTATTCTTATTTTTTAATTCATAATAAAAGTTATGAATTTATGAGAACAATATGAATTCTTTTTAAAATTTAAAATTGAATTTATTTTAAAATAGAATCTTTACTATATAAAGCAAAATTGTAATTGTAATTGTAAATAAAAATTTATTTAATTAATTTTATTCTTATTGAAAATTTGAAATTAAGATACATTATTAGATGAAATGTAATTGAGATGCAAAATATGGTAACAAAAGAAATGGATTTATGACTTATGAGAATAATATTGAATCCTTTTTAAAATTAAAAATTGTGTTTATTTTAAAATGGGATCTTTGCTATATAAAATAAAATTGAAATTATCAATAAAAATTTATTTAATTAATTTTATTCTTATAATTAAAAATTAAAAACTAAAAAAGAGTATTGGATGATATAAAATAAAATTCCAATTATTAATAAAAATCTAATTAATTTTATTCTTGTAATTAAAAATTTAAAAATAGGAAATAGTATTGGATGAAGGATTATCATAATAGAAGGTAACTGTATGCATGACCTTCTATATGGCCTGCATGTATGCATGCATGAGTATTGGAATTTCCAAGTCCTTCATTTCTTTGATTAATTAAGTATTATAATTAGGGCACTAAGATGGTGTTTGTTTTTTTACTTAATTCTAAATATAACATTAATGCTTAATAGTATTAAATATTATGTTGTTTGTTTTTGTAGTATTTTATTTCTATTAAGTATTAAAAAGTAAAAAAAAAAAATCAATATGTTATTTTTTCTATTTAGAAAAAATTACATATTTTGACTTTTTCTATTTAGTAAAAAATTTATAATAAGTCATGAAAAAGTAGAAAAACAAATAACCTAAATTCTGAAAACAAATTACTTTCAACAAAAAGCCAAAAAACAAAGTCTAACTCTTTTCCTCAATTCAACAGTGCATCGATATGCCATGGAATGTAGCACGGCCCCGGCGCAGCCCGGTAATATATCTTATCCAATTCTTAAATCTGTTAAAGTTTGTATCAATGTTCTTTTCAACAAGTGCTTACTGAAATAAAAAGTGGAAAGTGATGGCTTCATCATTTTGTTTAGGAAGTTTGTTTTAATTTGTAGCATTGCTTACATTTTGTTTATTTCTTTTGCTACTACCATTAACTTCTTTACTTTGCACGGGAAGAAAATGATTACGAGAATATTTGGTAAATCAATTTAATAACTTAATATGATTTAATATCTTAATTTAAGTTATTAAATAAATTAAGTATGTTTGATAAAATAATATCATATTACAACTTAAAGTTTTCTAACAATGTTTGTTGGGTATTCTTTGAAAACAATTTTTAAAAATAAAATGAAATAGGTAATAATTTTAAAGAAAAAGTAGTTATTTTCACTTGTTTTTAAAAATAAAACGAAAAATTAGGAGTCCATTTAGTCATATTTAAAACTTGTTTTTAAAAAGTATTTTTAAGTGAAAGCATAAAAAACAATTTTTAAAAACAAGTTTCAAAAAACATAGTTAAATGGCCCCTTAGTATCTCTTTTACCTCATTTACCTATAATTAGTGAAAGAATGTTTTATAACTATATATATATATACATTGAATGCATATTGCGTTCCTAACCACACAAGTTACTCCTCTTCCAGTTCCAGGCGTACCTGAAAAGAAATGGGACATTCTAGAAAGCATTGTGTATGGTGGTTTACTAGAATCAATTGCAAGCCTCAACATTGTAACATCTGCAGCCGGTGCTGATGCTACCGCTTGTAAGGTTTTTTTGTATTTAACGCACCATATATAGAAACCTAGCACAGCCACCTTTAATTTCCTTGTTTTTGAATAGTTATATCCCATCGATGATATGTCATCATCAACTTTTGTGTCTTGTTATTGCAGTGAAAATTTTAGCTTTGGGATTGGCGAATCTGATTGGTGGACTCTTTGTGATTGGACATAATGTAAGTCTTATAATCACTACAACAGTTCCAGGTTGATGAACGTAAATAATGATATAATTTTCACTCTCAAATATAGTATAGGATCTTTGTTCTGGACATACATGTCATAATTCTACCTTAGCGATATTCTTAGTTTCAACATGTACCTTCAAAATTTCTTGCATCTTACTTTGATGTCGCCTTACAGCTTATGCAACTTAGAAATGATCAATCTGGAGAGTTTAGTGCTGATCAAATAAACGAAGAAACGAGTCGTTATCACCGAGAGCTGGGTCCAAGAGAGAATTTCAAACTTCATACAATAGTGATCGTGTTATCATTTCTCCTTTTCGGCTTAGTGGCTCCTGTGACTTACAGCTTCTCATTTCTTAAGAGCGGCAACAAGGATCTCAAACTCGCAGCAGTTGCAGCAGCTTCTCTGGTGTGCATCACTGTGCTTGCTATTGGAAAAGCTTACACCCAAAAGGCATCCCGTTTTTTTAGGTACGTCAAAACCGTATTGTCTTTTGTTATTCCCGGGTTTATGGCATCAGGAGTGTCTTACGTAGTTGGTCATCTAATCAAGAAGCTCTTGGAGAAGCTGGGTTTGTTTGAGTCAAGTTCAGCTTTCACTCTGTCCCTTCCTGGGACTGCAACACCAGAATCCGGATGGGGATTCTATTGAGGAGTGCTGGAAGTTGACCTTTAAATCTAGAGGATCCAACCAATAAATTAATGATTGGGACTGATGGTAGTTTCTTCTCAGTTTCCACCTACTTTTCACTTGGCTTATTGTAAGACATATTTGCCTTGCGATATTGGTATCGGTAGTATTGCTTTAGCTTTTTTATGTTTACATTTTATTAGCTTGTGATTATTTGTTTAGAGGACGAGAAAGATGAGCAACCCTGGATGCTAGTGATTTAGTTTTTGCTGCAAATTTTCTATTTCTCTTTCAACTCTTCAATTTCATGTGCTAAAACACTGGATGATCTTGGTTCCTTGATGCTTAAAACCTACATAAGGTGATGCCATATCCACAACATTGTTGTTAATTGGTGGTTTAATTACAACTCAATACGGAATTTGTTCTTTCTAGTTTGTGGCAAAGATATTAGGAAGTTCAAATTTACAAGATGGAGTTGTAAACCAAGAGACTAATCATATAAAGGAAAAAGAGAGCAGAGAAACCATATTGTATTTGACAGATCCATTGGGGAAAACTCTTACGAATAAAATTGAGCAAGATGGATTAGCTTTTGCTTGTCAAAAGCAACAAAAGAATCACTAGGATTTAAGCAAACCACACAAATAATCAACTCAGTGTTTACCTTAATGAAACAACTATTAAGCTCTTGAAGTTGCATATCTATAATAGCATAGAATAACTCGACTTAATAATAATAAAAAAATTTAATTTCATGAGCTTTACATCATGGTTGCCCTCAAGTTAGAAATGTTTCATCCATGTTTGGAATATCAATATTATGTTTTCCACAAAACCAAAAAACTTGATCAAATAAAAAACCCCAACCACTCTCTCATCATTTACAATTATTGCTAACATACTTTGACCAAAGTCATGACATTAACAATGTTTTGATTTTTCCTCTATAATGCTTATGACAATTCACTTGTGATTCCCAATATACCTCTCATCAAATGTAAACTGAGGGCAAAGTTAAATGATTGCATCAACTCTAACAAGTTAGTTGTTTCATATCTTTGCTTGAAATTTGAAATATCCTCCATAATAATCTCAAGTACTTCGATTAAAGAAGAGAACATGTTAATTAATCTGAGTAAATTAAGTACCATACTATAAGCCCCAGTATGGAAGCACATTTAAGAGTGGCTTCCTGGTTTAACCTTTGCCCACTACAAAGATTGTCATGATTAAGTGATTCAACTACTGTAACTTCCTTATTATGAAGGATATCACGATGTTTAAATGAGGTACCAACAACATTAACCACATTAACAACTAGATTGAATAAAAAGAAAATTTGAATATGATTCTTTGTCACGGTCACAAGAGCTAATTGAAGTTGATGAGTCAAACAATGAACATCAAAGGGACATTTGTTCTCTTTTATAATAAGTGTTTTAAGACCACTGAACGCCCCATTGCATATTACTTGCCCCATCATAACCTTGACCATGAAACCTACACACACTTAATCTATGCCTAGAAAATAAACCATCAATAGTTGCCTTAAGTGAAAGAACATTAGTTCTAGTAGCATGCTCAATACCAATAAAACACTCAATTATATACCCTTTTATCCACATAACGCAATACAATGTCCATTTGCTTCTTTCTTGAGTGGTCATGGGATTCATTAACTAAAAGAGAGAAAAGTAAATCTCCTAGCTGGATCTCTAATAATAATACTAATGGTTTCAATTGCAGTAGCTCCATGGCACGACTTCTTGTTTTTCATGAATGCGTCTCCCCTTCTGCTTATGTGAGTTTAACCCGCCTTTGACTCTGCTTACTTCTAACTCCCTATGAGCCATTTTGTGACCTGACTTTTTCAAAGGGTTTGCGGGACATGGGAGCCTTAGCTCATGCATTGGTTTACCAAAATCACTTCCGCTATCCCACTTCTTTCCATTCAAAAGGCGAGCAACTCTTAAACTAAAAGGCCTAAGAAGGCTTTTCTTTATATACTACATAAGCCCTAAAGTAGGTAACCCCAAAAGTCAAAACTCAGCAACTTTACTTGTTAGGTTTTGGCTTGTCCCATTCAATTTTTTAGTAAGATAACCCAATGTCTTTTTGAATTTCATGTGCCATTAATTTAAAAATTTTAGGAGCACTTTTCAAAGCAACTGCTTTAATATCCTTATTATGATCAACAAGAAATTTCAAAAGTTGCAAAAGGTTTCCTTGGTTACTAGAATCTTCGTATTTATCATGACCACGAAATGCAATCCCTTGTCTTAAAAGAAACCGAACACAATCAGCAGATGCAGTCAAATGAATTCCATACTAACTTTGAGTTTGGTTTAATTGTTTGGAGAAATTGTTTCAATATGTGCCTTTGGTTTAATAAGGCTTCACATTTACTTCAAGCGTGATTATGGGCAATAAAAGGGACTTCAACATGAATATTAAGTTTTTCTTTCTTTTTCCAATTTGAGAACTCTTCACTAACAAAGGAATCACCGCTTGCTTGTTCTCTAATATCCAGTTTGAAAGGATAACAACATAAACAAAATACAACACCTTCTACTATGCTATATTATAACCAATTAGCATATTCACTAAACCAAGTAGGATTGAATCATCATAATGTTTCCCAAAATTTTTTAAAGAAGAAGTTATATTTTAACAAGGACCCTTTTTCAAATATGCTCTTCGAACTTGATCTCAAACATTAGGATTGTAATCCAAAATCTATATTCATAACCCAAGATCTACAAGAAGATCCTCTAAGTTGATTTCAATTCAACTTTGTTTTAAATCTCCACTATTTCTTTTTGAAGGGGCCAACAATTCGAATTATGATTTTCTTTTAAAGTATTTCTTCATAACCGTTCAAGATTTGATTTATATATAATTAATGATATTGTCAAACTTAAAAAAATAATAATACTAAAAAAAATAAAAACTTGTTAATATAGTATTTATTTTCACAAGTATTTAGCATTCACATAAAAGTTAACTAATGAATTTTACCAACAAATTTTAATAATATGTTTATAACATTAATCCAGCAACAACAAATTTAATAATAAAACTCTCCACATAATGTGTTTTTTTTAATGCAATACTATTTTTGCATATTCATCATTATATTATACAAAAATTATATAAACTAAATAAATAATATTAATTAAATAAAAAGATAAATATCAATAAACTTTTCGATAACAATATATTTTATTTCAGAACAAATTCTCATGGTATTAATCTAATATGAATAAAAAATGTAAAATGTCAATATAAATTTCAACAAAAATATATTTTATTCCACAATAAGCTTTCGAGGTATTAATATGATATGAATAAAAAATATAAAATGTTAATACAAATTTCAACAAAAATATATTCTAAAAATTCATTATCATAGCATATTAAAAAAATTATATAAACCAAAGGATATAATATTAACATATTAACATCAAATTTCAACAAGTTTCATTTTTTCAATAACAAATTTAACATTAAATACTAATGATTAATATTAACAATAAACTCTAATTTTTTTTTAAAAAAAAAAACATAAATTTATGATTTATTTATAGGATATTTGAATAAAATTTCAGAGATATGTAAATGAAATAAAACTTTAATTTTTTCTCTCTATCTTCTATAGTGCTATTCTACCCGTTTTTCCCCCTTCTCTCTCCCTAAAAACACTATTTGGAATATGAAGTGATTGATACTTGGGAGGCAGAAGGCATGAGGCTATGAATTGTATTTTTTTTTTTTTTTTTCTTCTGGAAATACATTTACTACCTATACAAGTTTTGTTAAATCAAACTAACTTTTGGCTTTAGCCTAATGGTCACGTTTTCACACCCCGAGCGCCTTGGGCCCTAGTTGGCTCCAATCCCCTTTTAGAGGTTGGGGATATGAGTAGAAGAACTCTACTCTAATATAATAAGTAACCGCATCCCTCATATTATTAGGGAATTTGTTTCCTTTTGTTGTATTTATTCATTGAGATTGTTAATTAGTTGGATCTCATCCATTGTTCATATACCCCTTGTAAACAAAGTCTTTCTTGCCACAAAGAATTTAATCGTTTGATCTTATCATAATGACTTCCTCCCCCCTGGCCCATCGAGCCCTAGTTGGCTCCATTCTTCTTTGGGAGGTTGGGGATATGAGTAGAGGAACTTTACTCTAATATAATTAGTGAATGTGTCCCTAAGATTATTGAGGAATTTGTTTCCTTATGTTGTATTTATTCACTGAGATTGTTAATTAGTTAGATTTCATCCATTGTTCATATACCTCTTGTAAACAGAGTCTTTCTTGCCACAAAGATTTGAATCATTTGATCTTATCATATTGACTAGGTCTTCTGGCTCTTAAAGGCCTGTAACATAGTTATCTCGACATTCCATTCAAATTGCTTGATCAAGCTCCAGTTATGGTTGTTAGTTTCAGAGAGGATGCATAGCAGACTACACAATAAAAATTTAAATTTTTAGATCTTTAAAGGTTTTTGAAAAATACCTAAACTTGAATATTTTCAAGTATGATGCCAATCGATGAAGGGAAAATCTCAATAACCACTAATTTTTCACCATGATGACTCAAACCACAATTATCTTGCACAAGATAGTGTGGGCAACCTCTTGAGAAAGAAGACAATGGAGGAAGAGAGACAAAATAAAGGCTCTCAATTGAAAGTGTGTGCATATGCTTAACCCTAAACCTATAATGAATTTATATAAAGATATAAATTGGCTTTAGTTGTTAGGGGTCCATTGGTTAGGCTTAGATGACTAAAGACCCATTAGTCAACGTACGTAACTAATATCCCATTAGTTTGAGTATAAGTTAAATAAAAGCAGACTAACTAATAAATAAAACTAGTCCTTGTCTAATTAAATTTCATGCTTTGGTGCATCCTTATGAAACCAGTGCACCCTATTACACTTTGATGAGATCTCAAATTAACTTGACATCTGGATAGGATTAATTGGACCTATCTTAATGAGTTTGAAGTCTCACAACTAATATCTAATTGGAAAATGTTGTTATGACCCTTATTTTTTGGATTGAAAGTATTTTTAAATATATTTCAGGATAATTTAATTGATTTATGGAGTTTTGAAGGAAAGTAGAAAAGAAATATGGGGATAAACTAAGATAAAGGAGAAAAGTGCTCGAGCAAGTGGGTGCACTCCTCTAATGTGCCAAGAGGATTTGGCACACCTATCTAAGTGAAGAAAGCAAGGCATGACAAATTTTTAGTTTAAAAGAATGGTGCATCTCAAGAGAACTTAAGTGATTAAAGGGTGGCACAACTCAAAGACAATTAAGTTGGCACACCCTTGGTTTGAGAAGGTGACACACCCTTCCTTGACATAAGTGGCTCACCTTCTAAATGCACTTAAGAGAAGAAAGAGCTACAACACCTCTATAGGGCTTAACTGGAACACCCACTTAGTGCTCTAGACTTATAAAAAACTAAGTGAACTAATGAACCTTTTTTTCCCCTCCATGAACAAATATAAAGTCCTAGTACATACGCCAAACCTCAATGCTCTTAAAGCCATCATTATTTGACTACCACAATGTTTTCTATCATAACCTTTTCATGGGAATGCAAGCCAACAATAAAGAGTGTTGTAACAATTCAAATAAAAGAAAGGAATTCCTACATGCTAATTAGTAGATATGGTGAAGCCATCAACCCTCTAACTTGTTTCTTGACATGTATGTTAGGTGATTCAATATCTGTTTAGGGCTTAAAAGTGCATGCATCTAAGATCCTAGGTATAATGGAAGCTATAAAAAACTAAACTTTAGCTCCTTAGGATGTGTTGAAATTATACCTGGGGTTTGACTATTCTTAAATCCAAATTCACCTACAATCGAGATTTTAAAACCTTGTGATCTTTCATCCAATGACTCTCTCCTGAAACTAGGCACTAGAGAAAGGTGGGTTTCTCTCTATAGGGATGGGGGCTAAGGCTTCCTCTATTTGGAAGATAAAATAGCTAAAAGATACAAACCTTAAACCCTAAAGGGGTTTATATAGGCTTACCTATGAGCTTAAGTAACAAGCTCATCTTAGGTTTGGATCACTTAATCTAACTTGCTAGCTCCTAATTAATTAATTACCTTTATTAGGCTTGAATTAATTAATTAGCCTAATTTAGCAAGCCCATTCATAAACTCATGTGTAAGCTTATGTTTTTACCAAAATGTCGTAATGCACACTTTTGAATAAAAATATTGAGCTCGTGCCAAAGTTTGCAGTGACATTGACCTACGAGTGAGACCCTAAGATGGTCATATATTCCCTATGGATTAGGTTACTATTGATGGAATCCAGTGACAATATGTATTCTTAAATAAAGACACCATGATATCTTATGGAGATTGAGATAGTTTGTCTCCTTGGGTGATTATAAGGAAAAGTGTTCAAGAAATCAATGATCTTTGTAGTTCCTTAACTAGAACAAGACACAAACTCTTTGAGAGTTGGAGTATGTCGGTTGATCAAATAATAGGAGGACCTAAACTCAAGGATTATCAAGGTAATCTTAAGAGTTTAATAGCGTTCACTTTTTTAGATTATGAACAACAATTCATAAGATGCTTGCATACAGTGGATTACTGGTCACGAACTCAAGCACTTAATATACCTTGTTGTCATATACGTAGGATATTGGAGTGCAGTTAACTCTATATAATAGGATGTTGATTCAACTTTAAAATTAGATTTTGAGAGAGTCAATATTTGCCAATAGGTCCCAATTGTTCCTCCTAGAACTCATATTCCTTGATAACACAATTTATGAGAGTTATTTGGATTCTTTATTCACTTATGTGCATAAGAGAGTTTTGGTAAATACACAAGGTTGCACAAGAGCTAGTGAATTGTCTCTCTAGGTAGGGCTAAATGATTAACTAGTGCCTAATTGGGTTAATTAATCAATTAGGACCTAAGTTAGTTTAAGTGACCCAAACTCAAGACGACCTTAAGTCACTTAAGCCTATTGGAAGCTTACAAATACATTATAAAAATGTTAAGACTTCAGTCTTTTGATAGTTTTCTTATTCATATATATATAGAAAGAGAAAGAGAGCTCTAGCCACAGTGGGTTCATGAGATCTACTATTTTGCACTATCTACTGTGTTTTACATCAACTCTTCACCAACTAGATTAGATTTGGGAATATCCAAATCTCAGGTAAAACACTAAACTTTAAATCCTAGAGTGTTTTTGACATTTATTGCTTCCATTACTAGGATCTATAGAGCTTAAGAAGTATTGCATGCACCCTAATTGGTCTTAGGATAAAGAATTAAGTGATCCAGATATTCCTAGCATGTTAGACTAAGACATTGCTTCATTGTTGTGATAAAACAAGATCATCAATGATTTCCCTAAAAGAACTACCCTAAGTCCCATAAGAAATATCTTAAGCTAAATGACTTCCTTTGTTACTTCAAAAGCAACAACAAAGACCACTTATAGAGTGTACACATACTTAAAAACAAACTTGCAAGAGTCCTCATCAAGCAAAAAGTCTAATTCCTTGTACCCAAGGAGTACAAACTCATTGCAAAGACACACAAGCCAAGTGAGCTCAATCACAACACGAAAAAAAAAAAAAAGGTCCAAACTAAGTGAGTAATGCTCTAGCAATGGTGATATGATGATCATAGCTATGACTTGTATACATGAGTGTTGAGTTTTAATTTTAATTAAGTGTTAAAATTTAGACACCACTATGCATCTGAGCCAAGTCAATACACATGAATGACGATTTTAACACTTAAGACGCACTAAGTGTTGAAACATGATACCTCTCAACATCAGGGCTACGACTCATCTACATGGATGTTAAACTTGGGTCCTATTTTATTTCAACACTAAAATTTAGACATCATTATATATCTAAGTCAAGACAATTCACATAAGTGAAGATTTTAACATTTAAGTCGTATTCAATATGAAAAATACAACACCACACCATATCAAGACTATGACTAGTCTACATGGATGTCGAATTTTAAATATTCATTTTTAATGGATATTTAGGTTTTTTTAAAATGTCTCTCAAAGAGCTAAGGTAATTTTTGAATAATTTTGACATTGATTTTTTCTTTCAAAAAAAAAAAAAAACTATAAGGGAATTTATCTCTTCAAGCAATGAAGATAACACAAGTATTTGGAGATGACAAGCTTACTTTATCCTTAAAAGAAAAGCAAAAAAATAAAAATAAAAAAATACATATATGTATGCATGTATATAGGGATGCAATATATATATATTGTGTGGAAATTTTTTATTAGGTGTCTCAAAATTTTATGTCCTTATATAAAAAAATAATGTAGGGATAAAAAAATTGGAACGAAGATACAATGAGAAAAAGAAATAGATTTATAAATAGAAAACTTTCCTATTAACATAGTCTTCTTTTCATACCAATTAGAGGAACAAGTGAAAAAATAAAGCACTAACTAGAAAAGTGGAATAGAGATATTTGAAATAGAAAAACTTCTTATTAAAATATTGTGGACCCCACATTTTGGCTCATGCGTTTTTCACTCGATGACGAGCTCGATTTTTATTTGAAAATGATTTTATTTATTTAAAAAAATGACTTGGAGTCGCCACTTATTTTTGTTTCATTTTTAAAAGGGTAAACAAAATAAGAAAGAAAACCCTAAGTGTGACTCCTTATTTTGGAAAAGGTGGTCTGTGAAAAACCGGATCGGACTCGAGGTTCAGGTTACTTATTGGGAAGCTACGGTAAAGACCATAGCACCCCTCTAAGTCCCTAAAGTTGGGTCTCTAATAATAAAATGAAGTCGATGTGGCAATCAATAGGAAAATCAATGGATACTCAAATCGATCATGCACATATAGGAATCAAAGCATGCATATAGAATGACCAGAATGGGAGTGGATGCGTACCTGGGCCACGAATGAGCAATGCACTATCATAAAAATGAGGTCAGTGTACAATAAAGAGCACAAAACATGTCACATGCATCACTAAACAAAAATTAAAATTGTTCGAAGGAAAACTGGATTTTTGAAATTTACTTGAAAATTGGAGTCTTAGAGATTATTTGAAATTGGAGTTTTAGAGATTATTTGAATATTGGATTTTTAGAAATTAAATGTAAGAATGAGAATATTAGAAATTAAATTTGAAAGAAATTGGAATTTTGAAAATTATTTGAGAGTTTAGGATTTTAAAAAATTAAATTACGAAAATTGGGACTTTGGAAATTAAATTTTGAAAGAAATCAGAATCGAAAATTATTTGGGAAGTAAAAACTATGAAAATTGAATTATAAAAAATTGGAAATCTTGGAAATCATTCGAAGGCAGAATTTTTAGAAATAAATGAATAAAATGATAGTAAAATGATAATAATAAATAAGTAACGGAATAAATACAGGAATTGGAATATTAGAAACTGAAAATTAAGTTCATAAATTGGAAAATTGGAATTTCAGATAACTCAATTTGGGAATCGGAATTTTGAAGAATTATTTAAAGACGGAATTTTAAATAAATGAATGGAATAATAATAATAATAATGAAATAATAATGATTGGATAAATAATTGCGGAAGTTAGGATTTTGAAAATTGGAAAGATGGAATTTTTAAAATAAATAAATAAATGGAATAATAATAATAACGAAAATAATACTTAAACAAATGAATGTGAATAGTGGAATATTTGAAATCAAGAATTAAATTTGGAAGACGGAATTTTGGAAGATTGTTTAAAGATAGAATTTTTTAAATAAATAAATAAATAAATAAAATAATAATAATAGTAACAAAAATAATAATTAAACGAATGAACGTGAATAGTGGAATTTTTTATATTTGAAAATTAAATTCGGAAGTTGGAACTTTGAAAAATTGTTTAAAGATGAAATTTTAAAATAAATAAATAAATAAATGGAATAATAATAGTAACGAAAATAATAATTAAACGAATGAACGTGAATAGTGGAATTTTTTATATTTGAAAATTAAATTTGGAAGTCGGAACTTTGAAAAATTGTTTAAAGATGAAATTTTAAAATAATAAATAAATAAATAAAAATAGTAATAATAACGAAAATAATAATGATTAAATAAATAAATTTGGAAATTGGAATCCCGGAAATTGAAAATTAAATTTAGAAATCGGAAATTTGAAGAATCTTGATTTGAAAATTAAATTTTTAAAGAATGGGTTTTGGAATTTAGGAAAATTTGTTTTGAGAATTAAATTTTTAAGAAATTAAATTTGGAAATTTTAGAAAACTATTTGAGAATTATATTTTAAAAATTAAGTTTGGAAAATTATTTGAGAATTAATTTTTTAAGATTAAATTTGGAAAACTATTTTGAGGATTGATTACTTAATAAACCGAAATGACTAGAATATAATAACATGGAATTAATTTAACTAAGAAACTAGAATTCTAAACACTCAACAACTAAACAAGACTAATAAGAACAATAATTAAATAAATATAAATAAGAATAAAGTTATCAGCTTAGAAACACAAATATAATGACATGGAATTAATTAGGCTAAGAAACTAAAACTCTAAAACAACACATTTATGGATCAAAATTAAAATTGTCATATTTAAAACATGAGAACAATAACTTGCAATTGACTAAGTTAATTAACTAAAACTTTAAAAACTCAACTAAATATTTATGCATCCAAGTTAAAAGAAAATAACAAACTTGAAACCCGAAAACAATGATTTAATTGACTAAATTAATTAACTAAAACTCTAAAAACAATAATAAACTAAAAATAAAATAAATAAATAACGAAGTTTGCAATTTTAAAACTTATTTTAGCGAGACGAACCATAGCGAAGAAAAAACCATCTTTAGGTCCTTCAAAACTGAGGATGATGCCTGTCAGAAGAATTTACTATCTCTTGCCCCCACTATCTCCAATCCTTTCAACTTCAACAGATGATAGAATAAACATGCCCAGACCAACAGCTGCAGCAACAAACACAAAATACTTTCTACAACCAAGACAAATTTCTCTCACACTTCCTCAAACATCAACAGCACAGTTTCTTCAGCCCAAGAGACAGGTCTTGGTTGAAACCCTTCTCCCTGAATTTAACTCACACATGATCACACCCCTTACCATTGAACTAAATAGTAGAGGTACAATGGGCAGTCAGTCCTTTATGAGGAACCCATATAGGATACAGCGTATATCAAGGATTTTCTCTCCACTGCCAAGGTCGAGAACAACATCAGGTGCAATAGTGCAGGCAACACCAACTACCATGAGGAGTTGTAGTAAATTCATGGAAGCAAGTTCATTGAGGCCAAAGCTTTCCTTCGTGAGGAACCCAAAAAAAAAATTTGTACTATACCCCCTTAGCATGCGTGTTGAAGTATATCTTATTCAAGGCGGTTATCTCCTCCCAAGTGGATTGAGTTATTTCTTTTTTGGATGATTGATGAGAGCCTTTTCAAATGACAGCCCTCTCCAAATTTCTCAAGCATATCAGAGCACAAACTAGAGGATATAATCCAGAAACGGAGACACATATTTGATATCTGGAAGCTCTCCTCTCTAGCAAGATTTGCTAGGCTTCTCGTCTCTGTTTTCCTTCTTCTCCCAAAAAAAAAAGAAAAAAAACAGAGAACCTCCCACCGTGTCTCCCCTTCTCCTTCTGTTGAAAAACCCCTTAATCCCGCCGAGCCACCTACTTCCATTAATCCATTCGTTACACTGTTCTTAATTTGGCGAAAACGTCACCAACCCAACCACCAGCATGACAAGGTGGTGACATCCTTTGCCACACGTATCAACATGCAGCTCATACGGAAGTCGTCCCTCACTCCTTCAAAAAATAAAAATGCTTGGCTTCTCCGGGGTGGCTAGCAAGGGTCTACAAATATGCCTCTTTTCGGTAGAGTTCACGAGTGTAAGGAATATGAACACTAGAGTGAAAAGAAAGTGTGAATAATGAGTGTAACAAAGTGACCTCTACCGAAGAAAAGAAAGACCCCTAAAGGTACACAAGTAGAACACAAACTTGCTCAAACCAAAGAAGGAACAAAAGGGGTTCTAAAATCCTAAAAGGAGGATAGCTCTCAGAGAATCTCTAAAGTTACGCTATTGACCTAGACTCCCTCTAAAATGTCTCCAGGAGTGACTTAAAGATCAATGTCAAATATGAATAACGGTCGAACCACCTTGGAGCATAGGAAAGAATGCATCCAAAGGGCACTGTCCTATGTGAACTACATGAGAACGCTAAGTGTAGGGTGCCCAATCAACTTGACCGAAATATGTGTCGCGAACTCAAAGGACTATGTCATGTGTGGTGGAAGAGGAGGTTTAGAAGAGCATGATGAACAAACAATAAGCACAAAGTAACGAGGTGAGGAAAAGGAGGACGAATGTAAAATCGTGAAGGCAAGATGTGCGATGCTAGTGAATAATGAATGCCAGGAGCTATGACTCTGAATGATAAGGCTAAGGAAAAATGACTCTAAATGCCAAAATGAGAAAATGTGGTGACTCAAAATGTAGGAATGAGTATGCACAACAACTCTGAATGTCAAAACTAAAGGAAGATGATGGCAACGAATGCCAAGCTGGACAATGGCTCTGAACACCCAAACTGAAGATGCGGCTCTGAACGCCAAACCGAAGAAGATGGTGGCTCTAAATTCCAAACTGTGAAATGATAGTGACTATGAACTCCAAGTTGGAGATGCGGCTCTGAACGTCAAATTGAAGAAGATGAAGGCTCTGAACGCCATAACTGAGAACTGACATCTCTAAATGTCAAACTGAGAAAGACGACTCTAAACGTCGTAACTGAGAAGCGATGATGGCTCTAAACGCCAAACTGAAAAGGGATGGTGACTCTAAACACCATAATTGATAAGAGATGGTGGCTCTGAACGCCAAACTGAAGGTGTGGTGGCTTTGGATGTCGAAATGAAACTGTGGCTCTAAATGCCAAACTAAGATGAACAACGACTCTGAATGCCAAATTGAAGATGCGGCTCTGAATTCCAAACAGAAAACAAACGACTCTAAACTCCAAATGAAAAATGGACAATGGCTCTAAACGCCAAACGAAAATGTGCAACGACTCTGGACGCCAAATGAAAAAAATGATCAATGGCTCTGAACGCCAAATGGAAAATGGCTCTAGATATCGAAATGAATGTGTGAAAAACGGCTTTGAACGCTAAACTGGAGATGCGGCTTTAAACGTCGTAACCGAAAAATGAATGGTGGCTCTAAACGCCAAACTGCAAGGATATGATGAGGGGGGAATATGCCCCAGTGTAGCATGCCGCCACAACTCTCAATCCACTAGAAGGGTCTAAAAGAGACTCCATGAGCCTCGAAAGATGCTTTGCTAGCGAGTCAAAACGATCAAATCAACTATAAACATAGCCTCATAACCCATCCGTCTGAATCACGAGGCCTGACGAGATGTCAGAATGAGTCAAACGTCTCTAGCTCGAAATGTTCTGCTGGAGGAATCCATCGTCATCTCAAATGGGTGATCCACTAGAGAGTCTCAAGAGAATAATTTGCTAGGGTAACTACCACGATTTCATCAAAACAATCTACTGCAGGGTCATGTATAGTAGGACAATCACAACCTGAACGTCATGCTCCACTAAAAGCTCATCTCGATGAAAATCACAGGACTAGTGACCGGTGAAGCAAATATGATATCTCTCGGTCGAGTGATGAAAAATGTAACAGATTTGCGAGAGAGCGATCATCTCCATAGCTAAAGGAGGGAATATGCCCAGTATGGCATCAAATGTACCCGGTCTGTCCTGATAACTCAAGAATAACTCCATTGGGATGCATAAGAGATCTGACATGTACTTCACTGAAATGGCAATGTGGGAACCTATGCGCTTAGAGTAACTCCACCTAAGAATCATGACTATATCAGAAAGTATGAGCTTGATGAAATGACTCAAGAAAGGCTCCAATGGAGAATCAGGACAAAATGAAATCGAATCATCAACTTGGCGTGTATCTCGTAACCGATGATGATCATGCAAATCAATGGGGATTCACAAATCTCGACCGAAAACAGAAATATGCCCCAGTACGACATCAAATGTGTGATAGGTCGAAAAAATCAGGTGACCTCAAGTCATCCATCATCAAACATGCAATCTTAGTCATCCACGTCCATAACTGAATCATACCCATAGATCTAAGAGGTATCTCTCGGAAGGAGAAGCATGATGACATCTAAGTGACGAGAAGTGCAAGCCTAACTGAAGGGCTCCCAAGAGGCTCCACTAAGGAATCACCGTAAAAATAGCGAATAGATCATCGTCCCGATGTACATCTCGCAATTGGGGATAAGCGTGCAACTCCATCAAGATCTATAAATCTCACCCAGGACGAAAATATGCCCCAGTATAGCATTGAATATACAGTAGGTCAGAAATTAGGTGACATGGAATCATCTATCATCGAACATGTGATCTTCGTGATCCAAATCAAATCCAAACATCCAGGGAACGTCTCTCGAGATAAGAAGCATGACAACAACCAAATGCTGAGAAATGTGGGCCTAGCTGAATGGCTCGACAGAGGCTACACTGAGGGATCATCATAAAATAGCGAATCGATCAATCATCTCAGCGTACGTCTCACAAGTGGGGATAAGCATGCAACTCCGTGAAGATTTGTAAATCTCGCCCAAAACGGAATATGCCCCAGTATGACATCGAATATGTGATAGATCAAAAAAACAAGTGACATCAAATCATCCATCATCAAACGCATGATCCTGGTAATCCAAACACAGCTGAATCAGATCTAAACATCAAATAGGTGACTCCTAGAAGAAGAAGCATGACGATATCTAAATATCAACTAGAACTCAAACACCTATCCAAGTAGAGGTTGTCGAATACGACATCTGATCACATGGCTTTAGGGTAGTCTTAAGACACGGGACGTAACGTAGGCCAAGGTGATAGGGTGATAGAAATGAAGGAAAACTAGGCTCAAATACCCAATGATCAAAAACCCATGCCCTCATATATGAAATGCAACATGTATAGTAAATCCCGTGAGCCATAGACCTGAGGATACCTAACGTGAATATGATGTCGATGAGGAGACAAATGAAGCAAAATGAATTGATAGTGATATGTGTAATGATGATGCGAAGAAAGTATCAAACTCGAGATGGGTTGTTGTAAGAAAAGAATAAGACGTGAAGTGAAAATGATGAATCATAAGCGAAAACGAGGATGATGATGAAACAAATAACATAAAGAGGAGCAATGATCAACTCAAATCAGACATGGAGTGAAGTCACGTCAACAATGAACGTAATGATGGAAGTGACAATGACCCAGAGCTCTTAAGAGAATGTCACTCATCTCGCTCTCAAAATATACAATAAAATGAATACAAAGCATGGAGGGTTTCAGAAAGCTCACATACAAACTCTCATCAACAAACATACTCAATCAAGTGACCCTCAAAAATCAATATACACACTCAATGATATAAAATAATACACACATACATTTTTTTTTTTCATTTTTCATTTTTCATTTTTTTTTTTTACATATATACAAATGTACACACCCTGAACATGAACAAAATAAGCCTCCAAAGATGATATCAATAATGGATAGACACTCTCTCAAGCGCTAAAGTAACAAAAACTCTCTCTGACAAGATGACCTTCTCAAACTAAGAATCTCTAAACCAGTATCTGTGGGATAGATAATGGTAATGATGTGACTACCCTCTATGTAATGAACTGAAGAGGGTCACCACTCAGGGTGGAAAAAAATATGAAGCAAAACAAACAGTAGATAGAATAAAGAAAAAGAGATGAAGAACACAACCAATGAGGTACGATGGAATGCAGTGATGAGAAAAGATAATGAGAAGAATGCGTCTCTAGGTCCAAGGCTCATGGAACTCCCAAACAATGAATGCATACACTAAAGGACCCCTATCCTGGTGTGAAAATGTGAGCAAGACGATAAGAAAAAAAATGCTATAATGCGCCTGTGAGACTCAATGGGCTAGCAATGAACTATATATCAAAAAGGCGAAAGGGTATATGGCTAACCGAAATGATGGCCACCCATCCTGCGACCATAGTCTCAAACATAGTACCTCTTTAGTTGATCCATATTGGTCGGCTCCAAGAATCGGTTTTTATCTAGATCCATCAACCATGTAGCGCCCTCTAGAGTCAACTCCCTGATGAAATAAGGTCCGCTCTAGCTGGGTCTGAACTTCCCTCTAAGATCTCTGATCAATCCTCTGATGACTTTCAAGACTAAGTCACCTATTTGTAGTGGTCTGGGCTTGACCCACTTTTTGAAAGCGCGAGCCATCTTCCTCTGATATGCACAAACATGATTTGCTACTCTCAATCTCCTCTCATCTAGGAGATTGAGCTGATCTAATCAAGCTTGAGCCTAATCTGCCTTTGGAATCTACTGCTCCAATGCTACTTTAATGAGTTCATCTCAATCTTAACTGATAACACTGCCTCCATACCATACACCAAAGAGTAGGGTGTGGCTCCTGTAGAGGTGCGAAAAGAAGTCAGATAAGCCCACAATGCGAAAGGAAGCTTCTCCGAACAATCTCGAGAAGTTTCAACCATCCTCCACAAGATCCTCTTAATATTCTTATTCACGGCCTCTATTGTCCCATTCATCTACGGCCTGTATGCAGACAACCTATGATGTCAGATGCCATATCGTTGTAGTAAGGTGTCAACCTCTGCTCTGAAATGTACCCCTTATCCGAGATCAACTCATGAGGGACTTTATAACAACAGATAATGTGTGATCTAATGAAACCAACAACTCCAGTCGATGTCAATCTCGCGTATGAAGCGGCCTCCACCCACTTGGTGAAATAATCAATGGCAACCAAGATGAACTCATGACCATTGGAAGATTTCGGCGAAATCTTCCGGATGATGTCGATACCCCATACTGAAAATGGTCATGGCGAAGTCAACGCATGTAACTCCGAGGGTGGCACGTGGATGAGGTCCCAATGTATTTGACAATCCGGACATCTCTAAACAAATTGGCAGCAATCTGTCTCCATAGTCAACCAAAAATATCCAGTCCTCATGATCTTACGGGCAACATATGTCCTCCCATATGTGGTCCGCAAACTCCCGCATGAACCTCTCTCATAACTAGATCGGTAGAGGTGTGGTCCAAACACAATAGCAACATCCCATCAACTGATCGTTTGTACAACATCTCACCACAAATCACGAATCGGGTGGCTAGTTATCTCAATGTTCTCTTATCCTTGGCCGTGGCAGCCTCAGGATACACGTCAAGTCTCAGAAAGTGATATATGTTATGATACCATGGAAACCCATCATCTAACTCTGTATCATCGATCAGACAACAGTACGCAGGAACATATCTCGACTCGATCAGTAAAGGTTGAGCAGTGGCATCAATAGGAATATCAATCATGGAAGCTAGAATAGCTAAGGCATCGGCAAACTGGTTCTGCGCTCTAGGCAGATGTGAGTATCTCAGATCATCAAATCTCCTAACCAATATCTCCAAATATGCATGGTAAGGCCTAAGCTTCACATCTCTAGTCTTTCACTCGCCCTGAATCTATCTCAATACCATATTGGAGTCACCAAACACCTCCATCTGTCTAATCTCGAGCTCAAGGGTCATCTCTAGTCCTAAGATACAGGCCTCATACTCAACAATATTAATCATGGCAGGATGTCGATCCGAAAATGCCAAACGAACAGATATAGGAATGTGATCACCATGAGAGGATATCAACAAGAAGCCTATCCCATACCTAGAATGGTTGGCTGCACCATCAAAATACATGCGCCAACACGACAGACTAGTCACAACAGCGACATCCTCATCTGGGAAGTCATCATCAATGGCTTTGTCATCGGAAACTGGTAAAGAAGCTATGTGATCTGCAACAATGCTCCCTCTGATGGACTTTTGAGTGACGTAATGGATGTCAAACTCAATCAGAAATACCAACCATCTCATAAGGCGACCGACCAGAGAGGGCCTGTCAAACAAATATCTCAGAGGATCTAAACGGGATATCAAGTGCACTAAATACTCGGTTATGTAATGTCTTAGTCGACGAGTGACCCAAACCAATGCCAAGCAGTAACGCTCAATCATGACATACCTCGTCTCATAGTTTAGCATCCTCTTACTCAGATAATAAATGGCTTGGTCCTTGTCCGAATCATCGAACTAAGCTAACATGCACCCTAATGCTACGTCTGAAACTGACAAATATAGAAGTGAGGGACGGTCTGGTGTAAGATGTACCAAAATTGGTGGTGACAACAAATACTCTCTGACCCTTTCAAATGCACGCTAACACTGATCATCCCAAATAGTAGTTGACTCTTTTCATTAAGAGTCGAAAAATAGGCTCACAAATGTCTGTCAATCTGTTAATGAATCTGCTAATGTACTGAAGTCTACCCAAGAAGCCTCTGACCCCTCTCTTTGTCCTTGGTGCAGGAATGTCAAGGATGACTCTAATCTTGTCCAGATCTACCTCTATACCTCTCTCACTGACCATATATCCAAGGAGCTTCCCAGAAGTCACTCCAAAAGTGCACTTCTTAGGATTCGGTCTCAATCTGAATTGTCTGATCCTCTCAAAGAACCTCTCCAAAGCTGCCAGGTGATCTGATCTACCTCAAGATTTCACTATCATGTCATCTACATAAACCTCGACATTCAGATGCATTATGTCATGGCAGAGTGTGGTCGCTGCTCTATGATAGGTGGTTCTTGCATTCTTCAATCCGAATGGCATGACTATAACAATAAGTACCACACTCGGTAATGAAGGACGTCTTCTCCATGTCCTCTGGAGCCATCAGAATCTGACTATACCCGAAAAATCCATCCATAAAGGACAACATTGAATGACTTATTGTACTGTCAACTAGCATGTTGATATGTGGGAAAGGAAAATCTTCCTTAGGACTGGCCTTGTTGAGATCTCAAAAATCAACACAGACTCTCACATTGCCATCCTTTTTTGGAACAAGGACGACATTGGCTAGCCACTCAAGTACTTGACCATTGACAAAAATCTGACACTGAGCTGTTTCTGGATCTCCTCTTTTACCTGCAAGCTTCAACGAGGGTGCAATCGTCTCAACT
The DNA here is from genome assembly GCF_004353265.1 of Vitis riparia. NCBI lineage: Eukaryota > Viridiplantae > Streptophyta > Magnoliopsida > Vitales > Vitaceae > Vitis > Vitis riparia. Next base: position 13,924,676 of record NC_048443.1, read on the forward strand.
TCTGCTTAACCGGTCTGACATGGGGCAGAAGTGACAAATGATGTTGGACGATAGATGGATCAAGGTTTGGCATGTCCTCATAGGACCATGCAAAAAGGTCCAAGTATGATATGAGCAGTTGGATGAGGCTATCTTTCTCATCTATAGATAAATCCAATCCAATCCTCAGCTTCCTCGGCTGGTCTGTTGTACCAAAATCAACAACCTCTGTGTCCTCTGTAGTAGGTGAAACTCTCTGATCAATGGGGTCCGAATCAGAAGCAGACAACAAGTCATCATCCGAATCATGTTGTACAATCTCATCATCTATATCAAATATCTGTGATGTGGGTGAAGAGGGTACAGATAAAGTGATATCACAAGAGACAGACAGATACTCGAAAATGTTCAAATCCATAAATGAAGAGTCAGAAACATCATCATGATGGGAGACAAATCCCGATAAAACACCAAATGAAAGAGGTGAGTCCACAAAGTCGGACACTCCCTCAACTAGGCCAATAGGGCCGTCAAACAAGTCATCAACAACTAAAACATCCTCAACAATCTCCGGAGCAAAGGCAGCCAAGATCTCCTTAACAATCTCGATGACAGACACCCCGAAAAGATCAAATGGTGAAGCGAGCCCAGGCTGAACTGTTTTCTCGGTCTGGCTCAAGCTCATCGCAAGCATCTCATCAATGTACTCTTCATGTGGCACAACTCCGTCTACTATGCCTCCGATCTCAGCAAATGTTCTGTGCTCATCAATCTCATCCGGGAAATAAAACGTCAAAAGGCTCTTGCAATCTGGAGATGGCGGGGCGGTCAACGCAGATGTCGAAGTGCCAGAGGCTCCATAACTCAACTGTAACTGATGGACGAGGCGTTGTAGCTCAGCCTCCTGAGTAATGTTGAGTCCCCCAATGATCCCGTCCGAATGGATCCTTGGCTCCGAAGCCCTTACAAAGTAATCTGCCAGGCTCATGGTGTATGGGCGAACAGGATAATCGAATGGTGTATTAGTCAATCGAGTCCTCACCCATTCCTTGCGCAATCGCGCCATATATAGATAATCAACCTCAGTGGGGATGAACCCAAGTCCGAACGATACATCGTGATTTGGGAAAGTTATGAACTCACAGGGCCCATGCTGACGCCGTCCCAATCCCATGCCGGGAATATAAGACATGCTCCTCATCATATCGAGCACCATTGTTCTACCGTGCTGGTCAAATAACATGGCCACAAAGTCTCGATAAAAATCCTCCATCTCTAGGGTCTACACCTCGTCAAATGTGAATCCAGTCAAAAGTAAGTCCTCATCACTGTGACTAATCTGGAGCATTAGCTCAGCATAAATGAACATATCTCTCATAGACTGCACCGTGACGACCTGGCCATCGTGAATAAACTTCACCTTCTGATGAAGGGAAAAAGGAATGGCTCCGACTCTGTGGATCCAAGGTCGACCCAAAAGTAAGTTAAAGGATGTGAGAATCCTTAAAACCTGGAATACAGTGGCGAATATAGCTGAACCTATCAGTAGATCAATCTCCAAGGTGCTCATAACCTCCCTTCGTGTACTGTCGTATGCTCGAACGGTCTGAATGGAAGAACCAAAATCAGAAGGTGCATAGCCGAGGGCAATGGCAATGGCCAGAGCACAAACGTTCAATGCTGAGCCATTGTCCAGAAGGACAGATGGAACTCTGCGGCCTGAACAACCAACAGATATATAAAGGAGACGTGTGTGGCCCAAGCCTTTTTGTCGCAAGTCGTCATCAAAGAATACGATGCATGTGGCTCTGCCAACCGTCACCATATGAATCAATCCATTGGGAATAGTAGTAGTCTCGACTCTAATTTGGCTCAAGGCTCAAATCAATGCATCTCGGTGAGTACTAGAAGATGTTAACAAGCTCCATATGGAAATGCGAGTCTGAGTGCTCTACAACTACCTCAAAATCTTGTCGTCCTCTCTTCTGACCTCCTTCTGGGAGGACGTCCCCTCCAAGGGTCTAGCGGCTGCGGGGGGCTACTGTCGTACCACTATACTCCTGCGGATAACATATTGTATATCAAAAGTGTGAATATCATCAACATATGGAGCCCGAACTTCATCGACGTCTGGAATAAAAACAAAAGGGGTCTGAACACTATAATGCGGGAAAGTCAGTGGCTCGACAGTGGTCGTCTGTACTAATGCCGCCTCGGGAACTAGTTTGAAAGGAACAGGCATCTGAGGTCTCAAAGTCACCCCGCTCATCTCATAAATCTCATCTCACACTATGGGCTCTGGCTCAAAATCATCCCAACTAAGCATATGGATATGGTCATCAAACTCAACAAAATCAATGGAGTGCATGCTATCGGCTGGAGGGGGAACCGCGTGTGTAATGTGAGTCGGTAATGGATTCGTGGTTACCCTTGGTTGACCCAAGTGAACCAAACCCTGGTCGATCAGATCCTAGATGGCATGTTGAAAGCGGTACAGTGATCGGTCTCATGTCCAGGCCTCTGATGGTATGCACAGTGCAGATCCATCCTGAACTGAGGTGGAATAGGCTAAGGTGGCGGCCTAGGAGTGAGAGCAGTCAATAACCTAGCCTCTATAAGCTTCCAAAGAGTCTGACTCAACGACATACCTAACTGTGAAAATTGTCTCTGCGTCCTCAAAGCAAAAGGAGCAGAAGTCTGCTGGGCTCTAGGCCTGGGATGGGAAGATGTAGGCCTCGCGGCGAACTGTGTTGCATAACATGGTTGTCTTGTGGCCGAATATGAAACAGGAGGTTTCTCCGTGCCCTGGGTGGCATAGTAAGGCAAAGCTAGTGTCTGAGACATGTAAGTCTGATCATAAGTCGGACGAGGTGCCCATGGCCTGTACTAATGAGTCGCAAAAGAAGGATGAGTCTTAGGAAACTGTGGAGCTGGCAGATAACGCCTAAGAGGCCTCTGACTGGTAGAACCGATAGCACTCACATCAACTGATCTATGTCCTCCAAATGGTTTCTTTCCTTTGACATCACCAGGGGAAGAATCAGTCCACAAACCTCTGGAAATACCATCATCAACATCATATAGAGCCAAAACCAGAGATCTAAAATCTATGAATGGTACCCCGACTACATGTCTGGCAATCCTGGGCTGTGAACTCCTCAAAACCATCTGTATCTAATCCCTCTCCGATGGTCTATCAACAATCTCAGCGATCTTCCCGCGCCAGCGAGAGATAAATGATGAAACAGACTCGTCTGTCCCCTGTCTCAGAGCCTCGAGCTCTCTCCTCGATACATCTACGACAGTATTAAACGAAAACTATTGTAAGAACTCCTGGGCCAAGTTATCCCATGTCCGGCACCGTGAGGACTCCAAAAACACAAACCATCGTTGGGTTGCCCCACTCAGAGATAGTGGGAATAAAGTGATCATCTGAGACTCGTCCAATCCATGGGCTCTCATCACTATGCTATAAAGTCGGAGGTGGATGCGAGGACAACCAATGCCCGTGTACCTCTCGATGTCGGACATCCTAAACTTAGCCGACAAACTAGCCACCGACATACCCTCAAGATCATCCCAAACAGCTGATCCATCTGACACTTTCAACTACCTCATGCGAGGCTCAATATGGTCCATACGCGCATGAGCATCATCAATGACTGTGGTCTGAATGACTACAGGTGGAACAATCTCATAATGTCCATGCAATACATAAGGTGAGGCCTGAGGCACTATCGGAACAGGTGGTGGCGGTGGAGGCGACAATGAATCATGAAGTGTCTCATCCTTAACTATGGGAGGTCTACTCTGCTGGCTGCCAATCTCCTGCCTAAGACAAACCAAAGCCTCCTACATAGAAGCCATGGCGGTTGTAAACTGATCAATTGTAACAACCTGCTGATCCATACCCGATCTCTCTAAAAATTGAACCAATTTCCCCCTTTACTCTGGTCCAAGAAGGTAAATCCAGACTGAGAACAAAGATCCAATCCTGTAAAGCACGAAGAAATGAATAAGGATATGGCCCGGGGAAAGCATGAAAGCAATGATGATCTGAACGAAAACAAGCTAGGTATCCAAGTGAAGGCGGATTGTCTGACCGTACTCAAACCCATACTGATCTATGTGCACTCTCAACTAGAGACTAAAGAAGGAGGATCGGAATCCAAACTGTGACTACAGAGGCTTTGAAGCCCTCAAATGCACCCACATGTAAGAAGGGAGTCCTAATCGAAGGATCTACGGCTCAACCTACAAGGTCGAGGTGGCTCTAATGGATATGGGTGGACTTTAAAAGATCCCTAGCAGAAACGATCATACCCTTCGGTGGTACGCAACCTCCTGCATGCCTTCGAAGAGACGGGGCGCTTCCATGCAAGGTGGTCATCACCTCCACACATGCACTACCTCAACATCCTAGTGGGTTTCCTATGGTAAAACCTCTCAAAGCTCAAAGGTCAATTGGAGTGCACAATGAATGATGTGGGTGCATCCGAAAACCTCTCAAACTCTCAACGCTCGGTTTGAGTAACAAACACACATAAGGTCTCACATTTGCAATAGTGACAACCGGAATGAAATGATCGAGACCAAGAGAGTTGGAGGTAAGGAGATAGATGTGCGGCCCACATGGACAAGCGACATGCAATCACACAGAAGAAGGGCAGTCATGCAACATGCAGTCAAGCAGAGTACAGGATATATTACTCAGGTCCACATACAAACTATGACAATCAGATGAAAAGTGATACATACATCATGCTCGAAGATGATCAAGATGATATACAAGCAAGTGAATCAATATGTCGAATCAAATGGTATATAACAATGAATCCATACATGCAAGGCGATTAGAACAATCATGACAAAAATCATAATCACTATGCTAAGCAAAGTAAGATAAGCAATCGATGTAATCAGCATGTCAATATCTGATTCATGCCTAATTGGTGTCTCAGCTGATTCGTGTCCAGCTGGTGCTCCTTGATTGAGGGAGTAATCAACAAAATTTATAACCTATTACACCATATACTAGGGTAGCAAAGACAAAGCTACTATAGCATAGTGGCTCTAGGATCGTTCACTGGGATGGGTTTTCACTTCACAAATGATATTAATTCAAAGCTGAATTGGTGCTTTTTCATTTCAAGGTTAGCTTTAAAAGAAAACATAAGGATGTTTGAATGAAAAAGGTTCGGTTTTAAACTAACCAAAAATAGTAACTGATTTTACTTACAAAGAAAAGTGTTTCTTGGAGTTTCAGATTACTAGGCTCAGATTCATCATACAAAAATGAGAGTTCCGGTCACTTGTTTCTTTTCCTCGCATTAGAGAATTAACATATAGTTAATTCTCTAACCGGTGTTGTAAAGATGCTTCCCATTAATGGGTTCAAATACTAAATCCCTCTCATTGATGCAACTTGCAATGGCTCGTGCCTCTCACCTAGCACTTGCCATTCAAGGTGATCTTTAACCTTGGATTACCCATCAAAAGCTCGCAAGAGATAACTAATGGATGTCTCCTTGGAGTCCAAAATCTTACCAAGTGTTGGCAATTCTAGAAAATCCTACCTTCAAACCACCTCCTAGAGGCTCGCAAGAGGTAAACTAGTGCATCTCCATGGACGAAGATCACTTGCCTTACCAAGTGTTGGCCCAGGTGATTTAAAGGCGTTTTAAGTTAACTAAAAAGATAAAAACCATTAACGGGTCACACTTTCTCTTCATTAAAAACTAAAACAACAAAACTTCCAATTTATGCATGAGGAAACTCACCCGGCTTTCTTCACTCCAAGAGACGAAGAGCCTAGCCTCTCATCCTCTAAGGAAAAATCCTCAGAGTTTGATTGGCTAGAAAGAAAAAGAATGAGAAAACAAAAATATATATGAAAAGCAGAGCAAGTGCTCTGTAAAATATATTCCTTGCAAATTTGTACAAAGGATCCTTCGTCACCTCCCTCTTTTTTCCGAGAATCCCCCTGAGAGTTTATATAGGAAGGTAATTTACCCTTCCTTGGATACTTCCTAGCTAAGGAATTACATGAGTGGCTAAATATAAGGAGAAAATGAAAATTTAGACACAAAAATATCAGAAGAAAATATCTAAAAGAGTCGGTGCACAACTATCGGGAAGCTTCAGGACCGTTGCACTGTGCAAAATGAGGTCTGCAAGATTTCGCAGATGTACAAAAAGGGCTTGCGAAATTACTTCGCAGCAACCGGCTGATTCCGCAGCGTTGCGAAGTTGGCTTTCATCTTGTGGTGTTTGGCTTCCATCGCGTTGTGAAACTTTAGGGGAAAACCATAGCACTGTGCAAAAAGGCTGCGAAATCATTCCGCAACAAAAGGCTGATTTCGCAACACTTTGCTAAATCCTTCATTCAGCTTGGAGTGATCGAATTCCAACGGCTGTAACTTCCTCATTTCAACTCCAAATCGTACACAGTTTGAAGCATTAGATTCTTGACTTCCTGAGCTTTGAAATGGTATATAGCATGTAGAAAATGGACTTCGGGAAGTGCTCCAAAAGTGCGAAGGAAGACTGCAGCTGCTGTCCTCTGTTTTCTTCACTCTGTTTTCCTCTTTGCTTCTCTCCTTTTTGCATTCCGGATTTGCTTATGGCAAAGGACTTCAAAGCTTCGGTTCTTCATGTTTCTGAGTTTTCCATTGCTTTGCCATGGATTCCAAATAACTCTCCTCAATCTTGGATTGCTTTGGTGATCAAATTACTAACAAAAACACCAAAACTTACACAATTTGATTAGAATTGATTGCAAGGGTCCTTAACATGTTAATTGGGTTAAAAGGCAATAACTACTACTCAAAAGTGTTTAAAAGAGTTAATTACAAGCTACAAAATAGCACTTTTTGAGTAGTAATCAATATCCCAAACAAATATAGCAATGAAGTACGGAAAAAATAGCTACCTTGGAATCCTCAATCAAAACAAATCGATCATCACAATCAACATGTCAAATATCTCAAACAAATATATCAATGAAACGCAAAAAGAATCATTATATCAGAATCCTCAATCAAGATGATCAACAAACACGATCAACATGTCAATGTCCAAAGTGAAAACTCAGAAACTCTCAATGTGCAATCAATAGACGAGTATCCACTGATCGACTCATCAAACGACACATTTGCTTCATCTTAAGTTCAAGCTTGACCCTCTTATGCATTCCCCAATGGAGTCGCCATTTTGTGGACTTCGTATTTCGGCTCATGCGTTTTTCACTTGATGGCGAGCTCGATTTTTATTTGAAAATGATTTTATTTATTAAAAAAAAAAAATGACTTGGAGTCGCCACTTATTTTTGTTCCATTTTTAAAAGGGTAAACAAAATAAGAAAGAAAACCCTGAGTGTGACTCCTTATTTTGGAAAAGGTAGTCTGTGAAAAACCGATTCGGGCTCGAGGGTCAGGTTACTTATCGGGAAGGTACGGTAAAGACCGTAGCACCCCTCTACGTCCCTTAAGTCAGGTCTCTACTAATAAAATGAAGCTGATGTGACAATCAATAGGAAAATCAATGGATACTCAAATCGATCATGTACATATAGGAATCAAAGCATGCATATAGAATGACCAGAATGGGAGAGGATGCATACCTGGGCCACGAATGAGCAATGCGCTATCATAAAAATAGGGTCAGTGTACAATAAAGAGCACAAAACATGTCACATGCATCACCAAACAAATTTTAAAACTGTTCAAAGGAAAACTGGATTTTTGAAATTTACTTGAAAATTGGAGTCTTAGAGATTATTTGAAAATTGGAGTTTTAGAGATTATTTGAAAATTGGATTTTTAGAAATTAAATGTAAGAATGAGAATATTAGAAATTAAATTTGAAAGAAATTGGAATTTTGAAAATTATTTGAGAGTTTAGGATTTTAAAAAATTAAATTACAAAAATTGGGACTTTGGAAATTAAATTTTGAAAGAAATTAGAATCGAAAATTATTTGGGAAGTAGAAACTATGAAAATTGAATTATAAAAAATTGGAAATCTTGGAAATCATTCGAAGGCAGAATTTTTAGAAATAAATGAATAAAATGATAATAATAAATAAGTAACGGAATAAATATAAGAATTGGAATATTGGAAACTGAAAATTAAGTTTGTAAATTGGAAAATTGGAATTTCAGATAACTAAATTTGGGAATCGGAATTTTGAAGAATTATTTAAGGACAGAATTTTAAATAAATGAATAAATAAATGAACAGAATAATAATAATGACGAAATAATAATGATTGGATAAATAATTGTGGAAGTTAGGATTTCGAAAATTGGAAATTGAACTTAGGGATTGGAAATTTAAAGAATTATTTAGCGATGGAATTTTAAATAAATGAACAAGTGGATAAATAAATAAATAAATAGAATAACGAAAATAATAATGATTGGACAAATAATTACGAAGATGGGAATTTTGGAAATTGGAAATTGAATTTAGAGATTGGAAATTTGAAGAATTATTTAGAGAGTGGATGTTAAATAAATGGATAAGTGAATAAGTAAGTGAATGGAATAACGAAAATAATGAAGATTGGATAAATAAGTGCAAAAAGTAGAATTTTAGAAATTGGAAATTGAATTTAGAGATTGGAAATTTGAAGGATTATTTAGAGATGGAATTTTAAATAAATGAATAAGTGAATAAATAAATGAATGGAATAATAATAATGATGAGATAATAAAGATTAGGTAAATAATTGCGAAAAATAGAATTTTAGAGATTGGAGATTGAATTTAGAGATTGAAAATTTGAGAAATTATTTAGAGATGAGATTTTAAATATATGAATAAGTGAATAAATAAATGAATGGGATAATAATAATAACAAAAATAATCATTAAATAACTGAAAGTGAATAGTGGAATTTTTGAAATCAAAAATCAAATTTGGAAGACAGAATTCTGAAAAATTATTTAAAGATGGAATTTTTAAAATAAATAGATAAATAAATGGAATAATAATAATAATAACGAAAATAATACTTAAATGAATGAACATGAATAGTGAAATCTTTGAAATCAGGAATTAAATTTGGAAGACGAAATTTTAGAAGATTGTTTAAAGATAGAATTTTTAAAATAAATAAATAAATAAATGGAATAATAATAATAATAATAATAATAATAGTAACGAAAATAATAATTAAGCGAATGAACGTGAATAGTGTAATTTTTTAGATTGGAAATTAAATTTGGAAGACGGAATTTTGAAAAAATTGCTTAAAGATGGAATTTTTAAAATAAATAATAATAATGATAATAACGAAAATAATACTTAAACGAATGAACGTGAATAGTGGAATCTTTGAAATCAGGAATTAAATTTGGAAGACGGAATTTTGGAAAATTGTTTAAAGATAGAATTTTTTAAAATAAATAAATGGAATACTAATAATAGTAACGAAAATAATAATTAAACGAATGAACTAAATAGTGGAATTTTTGAGATTTGAAAATTAAATTCGGAAGTCAGAACTTTGAAAAATTGTTTAAAGATGAAATTTTAAAATAAATAAATAAAAATAATAATAATAACGAAAATAATAATGATTAAATAAATAAATGTGGAAATTGGAATTCCGGAAATTGAAAATTAAATTTAGAAATCGGAATTTTGAAGAATCTTGATTTGAGAATTAAATTTTTAAGATTAAATTTGGAAAACTATTTTGAGGATTGATTACTTAATAAACCGAAATGACTAGAATATAATAACATAGAATTAATTTAACTAAGAAACTAGAATTCTAAACACTCAACAATTAAACAAGACTAATAAGAACAATAATTAAATAAATATAAATAAGAATAAAGTTATCAGCTTAGAAACACAAATATAATGACATGGAATTAATTAGGCTAAGAAACTAAAACTCTAAAACAGAACATTTATGGATCAAAATTAAAATTGTCATATTTAAAACACGAGAACAATAACTTGCAATTGACTAAGTTAATTAACTAAAACTTTAAAAACTCAACTAAATATTTATGCATCCAAGTTAAAAGAAAATAACAAACTTGAAACACGAAAACAATGATTTAATTGACTAAATTAATTAACTAAAACTCTAATAACAATAACAAACTAAAAATAAAATAAATAAATAAATAAAAACGAAGTTTGCAATTTTAAAACTTATCTTAGCAAGACGGACCATAGCGAAGAAAAAGCCATCTTTGGGTCCTTCAAAACTGAGGATGATGCCTGTCAGAAGAATTTCCTATCTCTTGCTCCCACCATCTTCAATCCTTCCAGCTTTGACAGATGACAGAGTAAACATGCTCAGACCAACAGCTGCAGCAACCAACACAAAATCCTTTCTACAACCAAGACGGGACTCCATTTCTCTCACACTTCCTCAAACATCAACAACACAGTTTCTTCAGCCCAAGAGACGGGTCTCGATTGAAACCCTTCTCCCTGAATTTAACTCACACATGATCACACCCCTTACCGTTGAACTAAAGAGTAGAGGTGCAATGGGCAGTCAGTTCTTTATGAGGAACCCATATAGGATGCAACGTATATCAAGGATTTTCTCTCCACTGCCAGGGCCGAGAACAGCATCAGGTGCAACAGTGCAGGCAACACCAACTGTTGAGATATTAGGAATGTTTATATATTAAGAAAGATGAGATATTAAGAATATTGAGATATTATGAATATTGAGATATTAGGAATATTGAGATGTTAGGAAAGTTGAGATATTAGGATATTAGTTGTTCTTTCCTTCATTCTTTCCCATTCTTAGAATGGCGATCACCCTCTATATATACTCTGTACATGAACGAATGAGAAATTAATGAAAAAACTATTATTTATCAATTTGAAGATGGTATCAGAGCCATGGAATTGAAATCCTGGATATTTTGTCGCTATGGCAGTCCGACAGCGATCAACCATCCTAAGACAAGCCTTAATATTGATAATTCAACCTTCAAATGCACTCACTGCAATAAGACTGATCCCACCAATCTGGATATCCCACAATTTCAAAGCAACAACTCTTGGTATGACCAGGAAAACAATGAGGAACCGAGGGTTTGAACCATGGACCTTTGGATCATGTTTAGGCTATCACCACTTTGTTATTAATGATAATAATCGTGATCAACGGAAGAAGGATTCCAAGAAAACCTCGACTACAACTGTTGCCGAAATAAAAACAAAGGATAATGTTGCTGAGAAAGCTTCTGCATTGGTAGCCGCTACAGATCATGGTGGTAAGTTTCTAAATACTTTTACACCTGTTATTAATAGTGCATGGATAATTGATTCTGGTGCTACAGATCATATGACTTTTGATTCTAGACAAGTTTCACCCCTTAGACCTTCCTCACAAAAAATTGTTTCCACAGCCAATGGTAACACAACCCCAGTCATTGGGGAAGGATCCTTAACTCTTACTAATACTTTGAATTTGGATTCTGTTTTAGTTGTTCCATCTCTAGATTACAATCTTTTGTCAGTTTCTCAAATTACTGCAGCCTTATCTTGTATTGTCATTTTTTGGCCTAAATTTTGTGTGATTAAGGACATCCAAACAAGACAGACAATTGGTTGTGGTATTAAGCGGGGGAAAACTCTATTACTTGGACTTGCAGTCAAAGGATTCAAATAAGTTGCAACAAGCCTTGATGGCAGATGGATTTGAGGAGGAGAAGAAAAAGTCTGAAATTTGGTTGTGGCATCAACGTTTGGGACATGCTTCCTTTGGTTATTTAAAAAAATTGTTTCCTAGTTTGTTTGCAAAGAGTGATATTTCTGGTTTCCGTTGTGATATTTGTGAATTGGCTAAAAGTCATCGTGCTTCGTTTCCGTTAATTTTGAATAAAAGTCTGCTTCCTTTTATGGTTATACATTCTGATGTTTGGGGCCCATCCAAAGTCCCAACTTTGAGTGGCTCACGTTGGTTTGTTACTTTTATTGATGATTGTACCAGAATGACATGGTTATGCTTGAAGAAGACCAAAGATGAAGTGAACTTGTTGTTTCAAAATTTTCATAAAATGATTGAAACTCAGTACAATGCAAAGGTTCGGGTTTTGCGTAGTGATAATGGTGGAGAATATCAGAGTTCTGATCTTCAAAAGTATTTGGAAGAACATGGCATCATTCATCAGATTACTTGTTCCAATACACCCCAGCAAAATGGAGTCGCTGAACGGAAAAATCGGCACTTGTTAGAAGTTGTTCGTGCTTTCTTGATAGCAGCAAAAATACCGATATCTTATTGAGGAGAAGCAATCACATCTGCCACATACTTGATCAATCGGGTACCTTCTAGCCCAATTAACTTCCAAACACCTCTCCAAGCTCTTACTAATGCCATAGTTGCCCCAACCATCCCAAATCTACCTCCTCGTGTTTTTGGTTGCATGGCATTTGTGCATCTACACAAACACCAACGCACCAAGTTAACTTCCCATGCATTGCAATGTGTGTTTGTTGGATATGCATTGCACAAAAAAGGATATAGATGTTACCATCCTCCAACTCGACGAATGTTTATTACAATGGATGTGGTGTTTCATGAAAATTCAATGTATTTTTCATCTGAGTCTGAACTTCAGGGGGAGTACCATAAGGAAATTTAGACTCTCGATTATGATTATCATATCTATGAGGATGATGAATCTGGATAATCTGAACTAGTGAACCAGGAAGCATGTGAGTTGGATATGAGTGGTCAACAATTTGGGTCCGAAGATGTCTTTACTGAAATACCAAACCAATCGTCATCTTCTGAGGGTGTTCTTAATTTGGAACCTGATCCATTCATGAAACAGTTACCACACCGTCATAATAGAGGTATTCCTAAACCCACATATGAACCTGAATTGTCTACCAAAGTCAAATATCCCATGAGCAACTATGTGTCTAACCATCGTTTGTCTGAATCAAATAAGTCATTTGTAAATCAATTATCTACTGTAGCTATTCCTAACAGTGTGTAGGAAGCCTTAACTGATCCAAGGTGGAAAGCAGCTATGAATGAAGAGATGAAATCATTGCAGAAGAATGAAACATGGGAACTCGTAGAATGTCCACCAGGAAAAAAGCCAGTTGGGTGTCGTTGGATCTATACTGTGAAGTACAAGGCAGATGGTAGTATTGAACAGTTTAAAGCAAGACTGGTACCAAAAGGGTACACTCAAACTTATGGAATTGACTACACAGAGACATTTGCACCTGTAGCTAAGATCAACACAATTCGAGTATTACTATCTTTAGCTGCAAACCTAGATTGGTCATTACAACAGTTCGATGTGAAAAATGCATTTCTACATGGCGAGTTATCTGAAGAAGTATACATGGATCTTCCACCAGGATGCATGGTGTTAGAAAAGCAATGTCAAAAGGTGTGCAAATTGAAGAAGTCATTGTATGGGTTGAAGCAATCCCCGAGAGCTTGGTTTGGAAGGTTCACAAAGTCAATGAGAGCTTTTGGCTATCGTCAAAGTAATTCATATCACACTTTGTTCCTGAAAAAGCAACATGGTAAGATTACGGCACTCATCGTATATGTGGATGGCATGGTAGTTACAGGAAATGATCCTGAAGAAAGAAAAGCTCTGCAAAATTATCTATCTAGAGAATTCGAAATGAAAGATCTAGGTCCTCTGAAATACTTTCTTGGGATTGAAGTTTCTCGATCAAGTGAAGGAATTTTTCTGTCTCAAAGAAAGTATGCCTTAGATCTTTTACAGGAGACTAGAATGTCGGGATGTCAACCTGTTAATACACCAATAGAAAAAGGTCTGAAATTGTGTGTTGAACTTAATCAAGTATCAACCGATAAGGGAAGATACCAAAGACTTGTGGGGAGATTAATGTACTTAGCTCATACAAGACCAGATCTTGCTTATGCATTGAGTGTAGTGAGTCAATACATGCATAATTCTGGAGAGCAACATATGAATGCAGTCATGCGTATTTTGAGGTATTTGAAGAATGCTCCTGGGAAGGGAATTTTGTTCGCTAAAAATGTTGATCATCAGAGTATAGAAGTATATACTGATGCTGATTGGGCCGGTGCAGTGGATGATAGGCGATCTACATCTGGTTACTTTACCTTTGTAAGTGGTAATCTTGTGACATGGAAAAGTAAGAAGCAGAGTGTCGTCGCCCGTTCAAGTGCAGAAGCGGAATTTAGAGGTATGGCTCTAGGACTTTGTGAGGCATTATGGCTAAGACTCCTCTTACAGGATTTAGGTTACCTATCTAGGCAACCAATCCGATTGTTTTGTGACAATAAAGCCGCATGTGACATTGCTCATAATCCAGTACAACATGATCGTACAAAGCATGTTGAGGTGGATAGATTCTTCATTAAGGAAAAGTTGGATGATAAGATTGTGGAATTGCCTAAGATTCGATCAAAAAATCAATTGGTCGATATCCTCACCAAAGCTGTCTCAAGTCAAGTGTTCTCAAAATTTTTAAACAAGTTGGGCATATGTGACATCTATGCACCAACTTGAGGTGGAGTGTTGAGATATTAGGAATGTTTAGATATTAAGAAAGTTGAGATATTAGGAATATTGAGATATTATGAATATTGAGATATTAGGAATATTGAGATATTAGGAAAGTTGAGATATTAGGATATTAGTTGTTATTTCCTTGTATCATTCTTTCCCATTCTTAGAATGGCGATCACCCTCTATATATACTTTGTACATGAACGAATGAGAAATTAATGAAAAAACTATTATTTATCAATTTGAATACCAACTACCATGAGGAGCTGTAGTAAATTCATGGAAGCAGGTTCATTGAGGCCAAAGCTTTCCTTCATGAGGGACCCAAAAAAAATTCTGTACTATACCCTCTTAGCATGCGTGTTGAAGTATATCTTCTTCAAGGCGGCTATCTCCTCCCAAGTGGATTGAGTTCTTCCTTTTTTGGATGATTGTGGAGAGCCTTTTCAACGGGCAACCCTCTCTAAATTTCTCAAGCATATCAGAGCACAAACCAGAGGATATCATCCAGAAACTAAGACACGGATTTGATATCTAGAAGCTCTTCTCTCTAGCAAGATTTGCTAAGCTTCTTGTCTTTGTTTTCCTTCCTCTCCCAAAAAAAACAGAGGGCCTCCCACCGTGTCTCCCCCTCTCCTTCTGCTGAAAAACCCCTTAATCCTACCGAGCCACCTGTTTCCATTAATCCATTCGTTCCACTGTTCTTAATTTGGCGAAGACGTCACCAACCCAACCACCACCATGGCAAGGTGGTGACGTCCTTTGCCATGCGTCTCAACATGCAGCTCATACGAAAGTCATCCCTCACCCCTTCAAAAAATAAAAATGCTTGGTTTCTCCGGGGTGGCCAGCAAGGGGTCTACAAATATTTATTTAGAAAAAAAATAATAAAAGAAAATTGCAAACTCAAAAGGCTAACTTCATGCACATGCATGGCATGTACATGTTATGCCTTCAAGTGGGGGCATGTGGAGATATAAAAAAAATATTACGGATTAAACTATTAGTTCAACAAAAGTATTTTGTTTAATTTAAAAGTAAAAAAGAAAATATTTTTTAGTAGAAATTAATCAAAAGAGTTTAAACCATATTTATTGTTGAAACTTCTCGTTCTTGAAGCAACAATTCTAGATGTAAGGGTTTTTAGGGTATGAGGACGGACTAGAAACCACCCCCTCCAAATATATGAGTCATGCAAATTCTTTGAATTAAATAATTAAATCTTGCAAATTCCAAGTTTAATTTCCCAATGTTTAACAAAGGAAATAGGTGCTCTTCACCATCCTCCAAGTTTAACAAAGTTATTCAGGAATTGTCATGTTAGGGCTTCGATTGAACTTCAACTTCAAAGAAATACTCACATTGTCATTCCTTGGATTGTGATCAAAGTGATCAAATTTGAAGAAAATATTTTTATAAAGAATATTACTATATATTTTCCATTTTACCTTCTTTACAAGACTTTTAAATTTATAACTGCAATTTTCATTTTAAAAGAACATCATTTGAGATTTTTTTTATATATTAAATAATAAGGTTAAGAAAAATAGTATTTACTCAATAAATAAAATTAACTACAAAAAGTCATACAAATCTAAGAGAAACAAAGAGGTAAAATAGTA
This sequence comes from Vitis riparia, assembly GCF_004353265.1. NCBI lineage: Eukaryota > Viridiplantae > Streptophyta > Magnoliopsida > Vitales > Vitaceae > Vitis > Vitis riparia. Next base: position 13,940,798 of record NC_048443.1, read on the forward strand.
ATTTTAACATGCTTTTTATTATTTCCTATATTGTAGGATTCAAAATACATCATATTGAAGATAAATTAAAATCTCACTTATGAGCAAGATTTCATTTCCGCTATAAAAAAATTTAAAAAATTAAAAATTAGTCCATTCTCATCATTATTTATGTTATTCAAATATGAGAATGGATAAGAAAATGAACAAGATGATCATTCCCCATCTTCATTCTCAGGTACACCCAATAGTAGAAATCGAGCTTTGTTGTACTTTAGCGCTGACCAATACATATCAACATCATCATTGATGCATCATCTACATGCGAGGATGAAAATATCAGTAATTATGGATATATCAATACTTCCATTTTACGGATATATTGGTAGATATTTTGACATAAAATATCGATGAACTTAAAATTGATAAAAAAAAATTATAAAAATGTAAGAAAAAAATTCTTAAAAATAAAGTTAGAAGTATAATAGATATTTTAAAATTGTTTTGTTCAAGAAATTGATATATTTATAATATAATTTATCATATTTGATAATAATATTGTATGTGTTAATAAAAAAATGAATTTCATAAGTATACATTTATTATTAAATTATATCAAATATTATTCAATAATAATATTGTGATATTTGATTATAATATGTCTAATTTAAAAATATATTTAATATTAAAATTATAATTCATTGTTATTAAATGATATAAAATAAATGATGATATATATAATTTTTAATACTTAATTAATATATTAATAATATTAAAAACACTACGAAGAAAATTATCACGATAATTTTTATATTTTTAGTATTCAAATTGATGAAAATTTTTCATTTAATTGTAAAATAATTATAATTAATTTGTTCTTTAAAATATTTTTTAAAAATTATGTTTATACGATAAATTTGAGTTTATATATATTTGGTGCAGTTTATATATCAAGGGGCAAACTTGCCCTAGTAGTTGGCTCATTGCCAACCAAATTGGGGTTGGAGCCACGGAAATTTGAAGCTATTTTTTAAAGTTTGACCGCACAGGTGTGTTGACCGCATTGACCCGTGTTGATCGCTCCAAAATATCGTGAGATATCGGCGATAAATTGATAAAATGTCAATAAATCCCAAAAAAAATAGGCGAAATTCATGATAAATTGACAATTTGTCGAAGTACCGATATTTCTCTTCTATATATCGTGCCAAGATGCACCAATACTCGATATTTTGACGAAATATCATGATATTTTAATCAATGTCTACATGCCGAGAGCACAGAATTTCTGTTGAGGTGTTTCCAAGAGGTAACAAACTTCTTAACACATTTTTTCATCGTTGGGTACAAGGAACCAACTTTGTTGGTTGGGCTTAATCTTCTTCTGGTAATTTTTGTTTGAATGATCCGTTTTCTTCATTCTCGTCTATCATCTTTTCTTTTCTCATGGATGCAATTATGGTTTATTTTCCGAAAGGAGATCATCTTTAGCCATGTCTTCTATCCCACCCTCAGCTTAAACCTTAGGGATGCCTTCCAATCCTGGAAAGAAACCATGTCCAAAACCAGGGAAGAAACCACGTCCAAATCCTGGAAATACTCCTCCCAAACCACCAAGGCTGAAGAAAGGCGGTGGACTGTGGACCTTCTCTTCCGTTGGGACATATCTACCTCCGACAATAAGGAAGGCCATGACCACGACCACCAACGCGCAGGCAACTTTCTCCATGGTGATTTCCTCATAGTAGGGTACTTTGTTTGAAGACAAAGTGTTGGAAACTTCCCAATTGTATAATGCCACAATGCGAGCCTAGGTTGGTATTGAAAATAACAGTAACCCTCAGTGAGTTGGGCATTCAATTTTGCATGACCCATGGGTTCTTTTCTTATATTTATGCTAGGTTGTTCTGACTGACATACAACTAGGCCAAAATGTCTTTTTACCAAAAAAAATACAATTTAAAGTGGAATGATATTGATGGCTTAAACTTGAAAGACATTCACGATTGTTGGAAGCGAAGCTTAGTTTAAAAGAGGACAAAAAACCTACTAAGTGGGTGGGTGGGTGGGTGGGTGTGCAGTCAGTCCATTTGGTTGATGAAGAACAGGAAATTCTGGTCCAGGACCACATTTTCCCGGTCATAAAAGATGAAGTTATTGCCTCATATTACTGCAACTGAGTTTCTTTTTCACTTCTAACCAGTAATGCTAGTGTTTGGGACTATGACACAGTAAATGATCAAACATCGTCCTTTGGTTACCGCAACTTGTAAGGCTAAAAAATGAGAGCAACAGATGATATTGTTTTCACCAAAAGCCATCGAGTTACTTATATCTTAAAACCAAAGAATGTGAGGAAGGGTACGAGGAAAGTGAGAAAGTCTGACTCACTGGATCACAGAAAAACTTGAGGCTATGGCACATTGCCAAACCATGAATTCCTCCAAGGAAAATTGCACTAAATGATTCTAAGCCATCCCAACCAGGATCCTTGGATATAAAAATACCAACGTGTGATGAGCCCTAAGAATCCAACAATAAAGGAAGAAAGAAAAAGAATTATAATTCAAAACTTCATTCATGGGGTCTGGAGTTTGGCCCATCAAAGTTCATATTCAAGTACAAATACTTTGACAAACTCTAGGCATATGATAGAAGACAGAAATCAACAACTTAGCTCCTAAGAAACATAAATCCAGAGCGAAATTGCTTGGGAAGGAAACAAGAAAAATAAAAAAGAGTAGGAAGAAATCACCATGAAGCCCACTTAAGATGAGAAAGTATTGCAAAATGAAAGATACCCTTATCTTGCAGTTTTTTTCCTCCACTCAGTACGGCCCCTGTTTATTTCAAGACCCTCACCAGACAACCTCAACAAATGCAAGAACTGACAGCAGTCCTGTTGACCTTTTGTTGCAGTAGCAGATCCATTTGTTCCTCGAAGCTCTGGAATGGTTTTTGCATCCTCAGTTGATTCTGAACTTGTGAGGGAATCCACTATGTCATCATGTTGGCATTCCCTTCTATAATCCAAGGTGATGGTTTGCAGCTCATGGGTGTCAATGATCTCTTGAGGCATGCTCTACGACACAGAAACATTGAATAACTGTTAGCTCTACCTTTGGGGAGCAGGGGGAAACACTTGTTATGGAGCTAATGTTTCATGTTGTTTGAACAAGAAACAAGGTTGTGCTTGATTATATTTGATGGTTAATTATAGCACTTGTATTGACTTGTTAGCAAAAGGCATATATGCATGCAGTTGGAAACCATGGAAACATCACTAGGAAGTCTGGTTGAGAAACTTGGGTTTGGTAATGGATTCTTTGAGAGGATTATGTAGATGTGTTAGATGTAAACATGCTGGTTGTGAAACGTGTGGATAGTTCTCTTGATGGGGTCTTTGTGTACATCAGGGCTGAAGTGTGGGGGTCACTCCCCACTTTTTCAGTATTCTTTTTAATGCATTTTATATTCACTAACTGGGAAAAATGTGTTTGAGAGAACTGGTACTCCAGATTTCATCTTTCAGAATGGGAAAATCCAAGACCTCCAAGGAGAACTAGATCAATATCAGATAAATTAAAAATAAATGAATAAATAAGAACTTTCAATTGCCCATAGCCTACAAGCAAACCCAGCTACAGAACTCCACAAGACAAATTGCTAACCTTAGAGCCCATGCAAATCAGATAGTGTGGAACAGGATGTCCAAGGAGTTCCTGATATGACACATAGTAACCATGCATATATAGAAGGTAACTCATATCCATGAGGAATTGATATAGAATTTAATAAAAAAAAACAGATAGAAATAGCATTTGCATCACAAGAGCATTATATTGATTAAGAGGAAGTAAAACTTCTACCAACCTCTAGCACCCAACCAATGTAAGTAACATTGTTTACATGCTGGTTCATGTCCAGATCAGCTCTTCTAGGCTGCAAATTTACAAAGCATACTGAGAACTTGAAAGAAGAACCTCAATGGAATTTAGATAACCCAAATGACATTACCACAAGTCCTAGCCTGGAATACTGAGAAGGATCTTCCAGTTTTGATATTTTCTGCAGGCTGCTATTATTCTCGTCTGGGAATGCTAATCTGGATGCCACAATATTATGTAAATCAAAAATTTTAGACGGAAACAGAAGAAAATAGTGCAATTGGAGTTTGCCACAAATAACCATCCAGTAGATGGTATATCTGCTAATGTAAAGCCAAGGAAATAATCAATGAATTTTTATGAAGTCCATCCTAACAATTTTAAATGCCATCATAAAGCCATAAATACAAGCTATGATGTATTGCTCAAAATCAACATTAAGATGAGTATAGGACAGAATTTGGGGCTTAGAGTCCAGCCAAGATAATCTTCCTGTGACACTATTAATACAAACCCAATAAATGTCTAGTGGGATTAATGAAGTCCATCCTAAAATTTCTTTCATGATTTTCAGACCATGGAAGAAGTTTTAGGTGACATTAAAAAAATAATAATAAAAACCTAATTCAGATAAATCCCCTTTATATTTTCATATTAGTACTGCGTTCATGTTCAGATAAAACTAATAATACTGCATTCATGTTCATTAAGATTTTAGCAATTTCTTTTCAAGAAATAAATGAATGCATAATGTAATTCAAAACAAAGATTTGTATTTTTAGAACTATGCCTAAAGAACTTAAATTCTTTCATCCAGATTATGGTGATATCATGGGACCAATTCTTTTTATTTTGACATGGTAAGATGAAACTGAAAGACCACAAACTGATTTCATTGCAAGCTGACTAGTCACTCAACCTTACTGAATAAAGGCTCACTGTTATGAGTTAAATCAAACCATAGGTAATATGAAAGATAATGTTCTCTCCCTCTCCCTATGCAATTTTTGGAAATTAAAAAACTTCATACACATCTAACGGGACTACTCAATGAGCACCCCTATTTCCCCATGTCCACTCTGATCAATGATGAGTAATTGATCTCTTTCATATTCTTTGTTTTGTCTTCAGTAACCAAGCCACTGAATGGATCAATGTAGACATTCAACCAGAAAAATAATAATAATGATAATAAATAAATAAATAATAATTTTAATAATATTGTCTTGTGGTAGATGGGGCTCCAAAGTTGGGTTCTTTGAAGTCCCAGGCTAGTATCAACTGGAGTCTGATTGGGAACCTTCATCTGTTAGATTTCAAGAACGCTAAGGATGTTGAAAGGGCATGGTTTATGAGGTGGAGCCTAGAAGTGGGTTGTTTCAAGAAAGGGGCTTCTGCTAAAGAAATCTGGGTAATGGTCATTGGGCTGCCTTTGCACTTGTGAGGAAAGGATTTTTTTAAGAAAGTGGGTGACAGTTGTGGAGGTTTTATGGCTGTGGATGCGGATAAAATGGAGAGACATCATTTACAGTGGGCTATAATTCTAGTCACATACAATGGTAAGACGGGACCTGGGCAGTGGGCTCCTACATGTGGTGGTAGGATCTTAGTCTATGCCATTCAATTATGGTGGGAGAATCCACCATGGTTGTCATCGGTTTTCTCAAAGGAGGATTGCAAGATGTTGGAGGTCAAGGATGATAGCAAGCGCAAGCCACATGCGGCTAGGAGTGTGGGTAGAGTTTGGGAAGCATACAAAAAGTCAGATGGCATCCCTAATGCCTTTGCATGTTGACCAAGTTGTGATGGGTCCAATGTCCTCTTCCTATAGCAGCAAATTGGTGGCAATAGGGCTAGATGAGGAGTTGACCTTTGAGCCTCCCTTTTCAGCCCCTAATGGGTCAATGGGCAAAGCAATTTCAAGCCCTTTGTTTCCCTTGGGCCAAGAGGTGGGAGGCCTTGAGTGCCTTGGGCCTTGTCTTTCTCCTGTTGCTGTGGCCCCAGCTCCCTTGTTGGGGTGTTGTTCTTTGGGTCGGTCCTCTTTGATTTGAGAGTTACCCTTCCCTGACCTGGGCCAAGCTTTTCTTGTTGAGGGCCCTTGCGCTAGTGGACCCAAAAGTACTTTTAAGAGGCTGACTAGTGAACATAAGGCAGTTCAGAAAATTCTCCTAGATCCTTATATCTTGAAGACAGCACAAAGCCTTAAGGTAGGATCGCCATCTGCAGATGTCGCCCTTTTGGTTAAAGTGGATGGTTTTGCAAGTAAGGATTCGTCTATTCTCATGTTGAGGGGTAGAACTTCCACTTCGTCTTATTATTCTTCTACGTTCAAAGATGGGGGTGCATCATTGGTGATAGCTAATAGCCTTGCTTCGTGGAGGGAGCAGAATGAGGGGTTTTCAGTAGAAAGTGAGGGTGGTGGTTGTGGGCCTTTATGTTTGTTTTCCAATAAGAGTTTGGTTTTCGACTTCCCAAAGACTCATTCTAACGATGCCAAGTGCGCAGACCCTACTACGTGCAGTTAAAAGGTTGTTTCAAGAAAGGATAGCCCTAGGTGGGGCTTGATGAGTGTGAAGGATGTTGTGTCTGCTAAGAACCTCACCAATCTATCATTTTGGAATTTCGTCTCCTTCAACAAGTGTCTAGGTTTGCTAGTGGAAGGCTTTGAGAAAAAAGTTGAGTCCTTGTTGAGAAAGCTGGTAGCCAGAAAGGGTTGTAGAGTGGTGGACTTGAGTATTAGGAGGAGGCCTTCCTCTGCTTCTTGTTTTGAAAGGGAGCTTTAAAAGTTGGAATGCTCCATTAAGTACAATTATTCAAGCAGAAAAGGGAGATGGAGCAGGAAGTGTGGGTAGGATGTGGCTTATGAGTGTCCAAACTAGTGATAAGGTGAGGGGACGAGAGGAGGAGAGGAAGAGGATGTTTACATTCTCTTCATTTCTTATAAGGGATTCACAATAGTTGCCATGCTTGTTTTTCAAGGGGGTAGTGGGTAAGTGCATCAGGTAGTGGCTTGGGGGAGTGGTATTTGGTGAAGTAGGTGATTGTTGCTTGTTTTTCTGTAGGTTGTTGGCCCTGGTCACATAGCAAAATCTGGACTAGGCTAAGTCATTTGGGAGCCTCTATTTCTAAGATGCATAGGGTGTTTTCTTTGTTTTGGGTTGTGACTTGTTGTTTTTTTCCTTTCACTTGCTTTTTGGTGCTCTTTGTATACTCCTTGCTTACCTAGTGTGCCTTTGCCTTGCACTTTTAATATAGTTGCTTATTTACCTATCAAATAATAATAATAATAATAATAATAATAATAATAATAATAATATTTTTAAAAATTGCATAGATGATAATTTTCAGACTATGACACCACATATGATGCCAAAATGATCCCACAGCCATCTCCCACTGTTTAGGAGATAGTTTTAGCACAACCTTCCAAATCTCTCATAATTCCATCCCATAATCTTACTTGAAAAGGACTATGACTAGTAACACATTTAGAAACCTCCAACTTGGTGGGGAAAGAGAGGTTCAAGCGTTCTGCTACTGTCTTCCAACAAATTCTTCAAACCTGTCCCTCTCCCTTCTGGTTAGATTTCCTCCAATAAGCTGTTGATATATTTAGAACCAAACCCTCTTAACTCAATTATTTTAGAAATAGATGTTTGTTTGCTTATGCAATTGGATAAGTGCAATTATGGTTTTATTTTTTAATTATTACATTTCATATGATGAAATCACCTTTAGAATTTTCTGTTATCTACATACAAATGTCAGTTCATGGCAACGCATGAACTCTGGTTTATGTTTTCGAGTTTCTAATAAGTTTACAAACTTTTACGCTGCTCTTTTATTTGTTTAAAATGTTCTGATTTTCAGGCCAACAAAGACAACATACCAAAATGAAATTTAATATTCGAGTAAACCTCAAGAGGATAGCTAGTAGTTCAAACCTAAGGATTATGAACTGATCTATGCCTCAGTTCCTCAATAGATAGATTACTCATTCTAATTTCAGATAAATCAATATTCCATAATTTTTCCCCTGCAGCATTAAGCTAGGTTCAATGTGTAAATTATTAAGTGATGAGCACAAGGGATTCAACCAGGTGAGACATAATGCTGCTTATGCATTGCATTTCATAAAAAATTGTGATAGTTTATGCATGGAAAAGAAAATTAGCCTTACCTTAGTTCTCGTGGACAGTAAATTAAGAATTCATCCCGGACATCATCACTGACTTTCTGAAGTCGTCTAGTATCTTGGTTCATCATCACCCACTTGCTGAAATTGATAGTGTAGAAGGTTAATTGCAAGAACTCAATTCAGAAATTTGACATCACAAATGAAGTTAGATTTTGAGAAGTAAATATAAAAAGAATACAGAGCAGAACTGAAACCAACACCCCATATTTCCCACTAAGGATCTCAATAAATGTGACTGAGAACGCAAGCATATTCTTGCAGCAAGCTAGACCAAAATACACTGATGGTTGAGATAAGCATCAAGGGTTTAAATTATTATACCAGGATAAACAAACAGAAAATAATAATAATAAAAATAATATTCATTAAGGCTTCATTCACAGAGACAAACTCAGGACAATGCATTAAATCCATAATATCCAACTTTACTATGTGCACCTTACGAGAAAAAATCTGGAGCAACTTCACATGGAAATTCTTGTTACCACTACCATCTTTGTTTGAGAACTAATCAACGGCCAATTCAACTTGGAGAAGCTCAATAATCCTCACTAGTTGGGGCAGTTTGATGCATTCCTTGTCACCACTCAGCTCTCTACCTAGAGCCATATCCTAAATTAGTTTCTTAGCCATCATGGTTTTTCTCAATAACACAATCCATCCCTTTATAGTTCTGCCTCTTGTCTGTTCGGTGCCTTCAACTTGAGTGAAATCACTCCTTCATTCTGGTACACTTATTAGTGCTCCAACAACCTTTTAGATGATTCATGAGCTCACTGGCAGCATAACAGCCATAGTTGTCCAGAATAGCTATTTTAGCTGTCAATTTTTGAGCTTGGGATGCAATAGCGACCATTAGCACTCACCTGTAACATCCCCATGATTGATCCAAGATAACAGAATGGTCGCTTTTGGGTGTCTAGTTAATGGAGAATTGTTCAAAACCAACATCGTAATGGGATTTAATGCTGCCGAAAGGTCAAAAAATAAGTCAAGTAGAGTTTTGGTATGAAAGGTTCATTAGTGATGACTAAAAGTATGCGGTTTAAATTGTAAAGGAAAAAAAAAAACAGTTTTTATTCTAAAAGAAATTAAAACAAGTAAAAGGGCCCAAAAACTATCGTGTAGTCTTGTAGACTTGTAAACCAAGTATAAAGGAAAAAAACAATATTTAGAGAAGTAGAGGAAGAAAAATCCTTTACTTCTTGGTTCTGACATTCACCACCATCACTTCTAGCCAATGATTTTCATTGTATTCTCATTTCTATGGCTAATTTTACTAAAAATGCATTCCATGTCTTTTCTCCAACATGTCCTAATCCTACTAAACAAAGACCCTGGAGACACTATTACTCCTCGTTTTTCCTAAGGAATAGAGTTTGAATAAAGTGCCAAAAGGGGGAATCCATAGTACACATGGAGTATACAAAGAGCCACCCAACCAAGCCAGCAAAAAGAGAGTGAAAAATCCATACAATCAACACTCACCAGACTCTCCTACTAAACCCACCTTATCTAAAAAGTCTAGAAGAAACTTGCTCATTTCCCTAAGAGCACCAATACACCACATGAACCAAGACTTTAGAAAAACATATTTGAATTTAAAACAAAGAGCTCTGCTCCTTCAAAAATTATCTGATGTCTCTCCTTCCAAAAACACAAAAAAATACATAATAGAGAAGTCATCCAGATTTTACTCCTCTTGCCTACAAAACTTCCTTTTCATAACACTAGGACAAGATTAATAGAGAGAAGCAAGACCCAAAAGGTTTTCAAAATATAACTAATGAGCATCACACGCTAAAAGCATTTGCTTTTACTGCTAGATCAAGGAAACAACTGATGCAAAACATTTTCCCCTTTCTGTGTAAATTACCCAAGGAAATCGCGAAAGCTCGTAGGAAACATGTGGTATTTTTACAGTCCACTTAAATTCTGGTTGAGATAAACAATGCAAGCCAGAACACAATTCAGCTAAGAAAATACCCAGCTATGTGATGTGGGTCAATTTCAAACCGCTCACTTTCAAACCAGCCTGCCAGGCACAAAAAACCAAAGTCAAAGGCATCTTAGTAAAACCCAGG